>NC_092208.1:81885648-82033066 GCF_043381705.1 Parasteatoda tepidariorum
AAAATCGCATTATTCTACTTTTCTATATATTGATAACCGTCGGTGAACAACCGACCCAATTTTGAGTTTACGTCTACTAATGTTAACCTCCGTAGCCTAGTAATTTTGAACCGAATCCAAAAGCCAGGAGAAATTGTCAGAAATTTGCTTTTGGGAAGGATTTTTGATGGAACTAACCCTGGTTTGCATTACATAGAAAGGAAAACCACAAAAACCTCCCATGGTTGCATGGCCTGATGGCAAGGGAACTCCAACCCACGATCCGTCTACTACTGAGGATATTTTACGTTAGCACTGTGGTCAGTGAGAGCTGGGTGCGGAATTCGTATCGACCAACCATCGCTGGGATTCGAACCCGGTTTACCTCATTGGAAGGAGAACGCTCTATCCCCTGAGCCACCACGGCTCATAGCCCTTATATGTAGTGGATAATGTATCAACAGAGGAGTCCCAGTTAATACCAAAAAGTTTTTCTAAAAGTTTTATTCTGTTGGCGGCTTTTCGCGCCAGCTCCTCAGCTAGTTTTCCCTCACCGAAGTTTGCTACCTAGAAAGATCCTAAGGTAGTGATAGGAGTCTATTGAGTCTATTCGAACCAAAACTTGATGGTTAAAATTAATAGATATTCTGATATTTTTGGTGAACAGTGCAAAAAGCTGACAAAAATTTCACTTTATCCACGAAATAATTTAGGATTATTATAATTTCGTATCGAAAGTAAATTTCAAAAAAGAAATAAAGTCGCTATTACATTTTACGTAATTCGCTGTGATTACTATTTTAAAACTTAATGGAGGAAAATGTTTGCGAAGTACGATCGATCCCTTTTGTCTAGAAGAAATTTAATTTAAATTAAGGATCAATTTAAAAATACTAATAAAGTAATCATATCCACACAAAAAAATTTGATCTTCATGTCTTTTTTTTCATTTTCTTAAAGTAATCTTAAGTTCGAAAAGCGAAAAAAATTCACTAAAAGTATTTTATTTCATCTATTATGATATGCGGAATGTAACAAATATTTTTTTTCACCATATTAGTATTTATTAACTCATTGATTTGCACGCATTATTAATTCCCGAATTCCCCTAATATAGCCATATTATCGATTTAATGTTTTAAGCAATAAGACATTAACGTTGATATCAAATTAACCTCTAAATAACTTCAAGTCTGACGAGGCCGTACAAAACATACAAAAATTATTAATGAATTAATAAAAAAGTTATCAAAGAAAGCCCATCATGAAACTGTATGGTTTCATTATAAATCACAAAGATATTTTCTTAAGTCTTGCTATTTATATTTTAGTAATCGTTTGCTGATTTTGAATGTCAAAATATTTATTTAGCTAAACGTGTTTATTTACGCAAAGCTTTTTGCTACCGCGGAAGAAACAAATCCACAAATATAATTATAATGATAATAATTTATTATTTCCAAAATATTATTTGTATTAATACGCATTATTAATTCATCCGCCACACCCATATTATTAATTCATTATTTTAAGCAATTTGAAATTAACGTTAAAATCAAATTTTGCCTAAAAACAACTTTAAGTCACGGTGGCTCGTAAAAAACTTACGAAATTTTGACGTAGAAATATTCCCCAGTGGTAGACGGATATGGGTTAGAGTCCCCTTACCGTCAGGCTAACCGTGGGAGGTTTTCGTGATTTTTCCTGTCCATGTAACGTGAATGCAAATTAGTTCCCTCAAAAAGTCCTCGATGATGGCAAATTTCACCCAATACTTGTGCCAGGAGTTTCCTTGTCTTCTGAATTGGATTTAAAATTACAGGACTATGAAGTTGAACATTAGTAGCCATAAACTCAAAATTTGGGGCCGGCTGTTAAATAATGGTTATAAAAAATATCATATGTATTTTACGAGCATCAGAATAGGAGTTGGGGTCATAGCCCTGTACCGTATAATCTTATTATATTTCACGTTTCCTGGATTGTGGTTTATCTCCTTGTTTTCCAGGTAACCGTAGTTTCATATATTCTTTGCCATGCATAATTCAAATAAAAGTTCCCGGTAAAAAAAAGAACTTGCTCTCCTCCATGAGGCCGAATTTCTTCCAATGCTTGAACTTAGAGTTCCCTGGTTTTCTGGGTTGGGTACAAAATTGCTTGAGCACGTTGCTAAACATTATAAGTCGCACACACTCTTTATAAATGGACTATATTAAATTATCAAAAATTAGCACATGCAATTAAAAACTTCATAATATTACTTATTATTTTTATATTAGTAGGATTACATAGCCTGATAAATTTAAATTTCTATATTTTCTAAAAGCGAGTTTTTAATTATTATAATTACAGTAATCCACACACCGTGAAATCCACACACCGTGAATCCACACACGAGAGAAATTACAGTAATCCACACACCGTGTAAAAGAGTGTGAATATCCAGAGTTTACTCGTCCATAGGTGCTCCTGAATACTTAGAGTAGAGGGCCTAAAAAAGAAGGAGAAAAAGAAACAATTTAATTATAAAAAAAATAGGAATGATAGATATTTATAAAAATCTAAATCAATAATTTAAACTTTTTGACGTAAATTCTATCGTAAGAAATTAAGTATTTCTAACAGATGTAAAAAAATTTCTCAAATTCAGGGAATATTTAAAGTGTAATTACCAAATAAATACGGGTGCCTACAAGCTTTTTTGATCATCGACCCCCAAAAATTTTTTAATTCTCTGATCGGCCCCCTCTATAAAAACTGACGGAAACAAAGATAAAAAATTGCCAGTTACTAGTTTTATTTTGACAATTTCGCCTGCTTATTTGACTGGTTTCATGGCATCTTTGCTAATAGTTTTTTCACAAAAAAAGCCATCTTGTAGAAATACGTTTCTTATAAGTCTGACAGAACGAGTAACACATCACAAAACACAAAGCTGTAAACGTTTTTAAAAAACCATAAATAATTATTTAAAAACTTTTGCTGGAATGAGAAATTAAATGAAATATAATCTATTCTAAAAGACCTTGCTTACTACATTGTAATTATAAATGGCATTTCAAACGAAAATTAGATACACTGTGTTGCTGTCAATAAATAGGCGATTGAATAGCACTCGTTTTCATTCATTGACCGCTAGATTGGTTCAATCCCTAATTTTACTATATCGACCATTTAAATATTTTGCTTTAGCGAATTATTTCCAAGTTCACAGTTCCCCCTCCCCTCTCTATGTGAGTAGTTACTATAAAATAATGCTGATAATTGCTCTTATTGTACTTCTCGAAATTAGAGTATTGAATAATATGCTGCCTTTGAAATGCAATAGTTATTGCAATGAATAGCATTGGTTTTGTTATAAATTATAAAAATCGCATTATTCTATTTTTCTATTAATTTTTTTTTTTCTTTTATAATAAAACTTAACAAAAATTTTCAGCGTCTTTTGGAAACTACTCAGCAGCATAGAAAAAAAGTTTCATTAATTTACTTTTATTTTCTTCTTTTTTTAATTTATTTATTCATTTATTGCATTATTCAAAGTTTTTATCTAAGGTTTTGTCAGAAATGTATGCTAATATTTTAATTTTCCAACAACCTATAATTAAATAATTAAATTTAACCAATAATTAAAATTTTTCGATCACTTATTTTATCCACAATTATTTAAACCTTAATAAAATTACTTGTAAATTAACTCAATATTAATTAATTTAATACTGCTTATTATTCTATTAGATTGCTACTTTTTTCTCTGCTTCAACCCTATAAGATATTTAAATTTTATGAGTTTCTGAAAATGCAACCTCATGTTGTATTATGTATTTTCTATCAAGATGCTTACTTGCAACTCCATGAATATTCTGAACATTGACACATTTCCTAACTTTCGATGCATTTTATAACTTTCTATCAAAAATAAAACTTAAATTTTGCTTAAAAACTTTTCCCTTTTTTTTATAATTCTCTGATGAAAAAGTACAACCCTATTCAGGAAAAAAATTGCACTCATCTTATTTTTGAAAAATAAATAGGAATATGTTTTTTTTTTTTTTTTNTTTTTTTTTGCGAGTGATTTTTAAACTCATCATGCATTGTTATGTTCATGTTTCAGACCGTCGCCAATAGCCCATTGTGCAGCTCTAGTGCGACGTAAATTAACAGCAACAACAACAACATAAATTTTGAGTTTTATTTCTTCTAAAGCAAAAAATAAATTAACTTTTTTGCATACAAGATATTTTCCCTAACTTTCATTAGCAGTTGGAATGTCACGCAGTAGTTTCTATTTCAAAAATAATTATAAACAATAGAGATAAATTGCAAACGAGAAGTTTTTGAAGGGAAAATATATTTTACCAATCAGATTCTCATTCGCAGCTCCGAATTCGCAATCACGAATTTTTCGCATTCAGTGTGAATGGTCCCTAACTGGAATGGAAAGGAAAGTAAAAGAACAGAAACCTTTTCAAATAGTGAAATGACGCTTAAAATAATAATTTTATTTCTGAAAATGAAACATTCTAATTTTTAAAGTACTTAAAGTAAAGTAAAAGGTTGTTTTTGGTAAATGGATAGCGAATAATAACGCATCAATTTTCAACGCGTTGTGTTTCGTAAAATGTACAAAAGTGTTAGAAAAAAGATTGAAACTGGAGGAACGAGTTGAAATCGAAAGTTGTTAAATGTATTGTTATTACTTCTTTAAAAGCACACAAATTCGCCACCCGAAAGCAAAATACAACTATTCTCTGGTCGGTTGGGTGGAATCGATATCGAATATTTTGTAAATAGGCACTTGTTTCGTTCTTCAATCTTTTAAACGAATGATGTGATGCATATTTAGAAATAATGTGTCTTTTAGTGTGAGTTTTAAATAATATATTTCTCGTATGTGTACTATTAACTTCTTATTTCTTTTAGTGATCGTGTAAAGAAACGTTTTTAAGCACTTCAGATTTCATGTTAAGGAAACGTATCTTGAAACTTTCATTTAGTTAAATATCTATAAGTGTGTTTATGATATATATTAACTGACATAGTCATGGATCTGATTCAAGGTATACAAGCGCTTTTGTGTGACGGTGATAAAGTTGTTTGTGCTATCGAAGCCGGTCTTGTTCAAGATTGGGTTAAATCAAGTCGTGTTGTTGCACTTGTACAACATTCAGATGAACATGGTATCTTAGTTCTTGTGCAAACACGAACTTCAACCCTTAATCAAGATTATTTTCGCATTGAGAAAGTTGTTGCAGTTAATGATTCATTTAGGTGCGACATTGAAACTACGGGTGGTGACTCTAGCTCAGATGATAATGTTTATCTGAAAATTACCAACGGAAAACATAAGTTATTATTCGAACTACCTTATAACCCTAAAGCCAAAGCATTCTTTTCGCAAATTTCTAAAGCATCTGAATCGTTTTTTCTTAGAATCGGGCCTGCACCTGATTACCAGTGGCTACAGAGGTATCAACCAATACCTTTGATCAAAGAGTCTACATTTTTCCTCGATGAAGTAGAAAGCCTGAACAATCTTTCTCTTGATACCCAATCTGTAAATTCCATGAATTGTGATGACAGCCAGTCTGATTTTGAAAATACATATTTTCCACACTTGATGGCAGCACACAGCGAGTCTGATCTCTCGAAAGGCCCGATGCAGTCTCCTGAATTCGGTAATTTACCTAGGCAAAGCATTGCTCTTGGTGTGACTCCATTAGCGGCAAGAGAAAGTGTCATTCGTCTTCAGATGACGATGCGAGAAGACGATTATGTGTACCTGCAAACCTATACTGTATTCATGGGTACTTGGAATGTTAATGGTCTTCCTCCTAAAGACAATCTACAAGACTGGCTTGCAGTAGATCCTGATCCTCCAGACTTTTGTGTTGTTGGATTTCAGGAGCTGGATCTCAGTAAAGAAGCTTACCTTTTTGCTGATACCCCAAAAGAAGAAGAATGGTTAGAAGCAGTAAAAGCTGGTCTTCACGAAAAAGCAAAGTACAAAATGGTTAAATTAATCAGATTAGTCGGGATGATGATGATCGTATTTGCTAAGGAAGAACTAATTGAGCACATAAAGAATGTTGCTGCTGAAACTGTAGGGACTGGAATCATGGGAAGGTTAGGCAATAAAGGCGGTGTTGCGGTTCGCTTAGATTTCCATCGAACTCCAATTTGCTTTGTTAACTGTCATTTAGCTGCCCACATGGATGAATGCGAAAGACGCAATCAAGATTACAACGACATTTGCTCAAGAATAACATTCAATCAGTTCAAACCTCCTAAATATATCAAGGACCATGATCATATTTATTGGATGGGGGATATGAATTACAGAATTATGGATTTAGACAATGAGCAAGTTAAGGCTCTCGTTGAGAAAAAAGCTTATTCAGTTTTACTCGAGCACGATCAACTCACTATCCAAAATAAATTGAAAAAAGTTTTTGTTGGTTTTACGGAAGGCCTAATCACTTTCAACCCTACTTATAAATATGATACAGGTACAAACAGCTGGGATTCAAGTGAAAAAAATAGGCCACCAGCTTGGTGTGATCGAATTCTGTGGAAAGGAAACAACATAAAACAGTTGGTTTACAGAAGCCATCCAACTTTACTTAACAGTGATCATAAATGTGTCAGTTCTGTTTTTGAATCCCAAGTGAAAGTTGTTGATGTTGCCAAATACAGAAAGATTTATGAAGAAGTAATGAAAAAGCTGGATAAGCTAGAGAACGAATTTCTTCCTCAGGTGACCCTCGATAAATTGGAAATAAATTTTGGCAAGGTTCACTTCATCGAACCTAAGGTGCAATCATTAACAATTGCTAATACTGGCCAGGTTCCCGTTCAATTCGAGTTTAAGAAAAAGTTGAATGATACTCGATACTGCAAAGATTGGCTTAGCATCAAACCATACATGTCTTTCCTAAAACCTGGAGAAAAATGTGATGTAGATTTAGAAGTGCTTGTTGACAAGAGAATAGCTTACAAATTAAACGCTGGTAAAGATAAAATTTATGATATATTAGTTCTTCATCTGGAAGGAGGTAAAGATTTGTTTATTACCGTTTCTGGTACTTATGTCCCTGGTTGTTTTGGTGCATCATTAGAAGCTTTAGTAAGATTATCAGTACCTGTATCAGAAGTATCTACAGAGGAATTATTTGAATTAGAAAATAGCATAGCTACAAATACCAAAGTGAAGCCACAGCAATTTGAAATTCCTAAGGAGATATGGGTTCTCATCGACCATTTGTATAAGTTCGGTTTAACGCAGGAAGATTTGTTTTTGCAGCCTGGTCTTCGATATGAGCTTCAAAAAATAAGAGATAAATTAGATAATGGTATTTATGAGCTTGGACAGTGTCAGATTCATTCAGTGGCTGAATCATTCCTTTTGTTTCTGGAAGCTCTTGCGGAGCCTGTTATTCCTTACGAGTTTTATTACAAATCTTTGGACTGTTCGAATAATTTTATCAGCTGTAGAAATGTCGTCAACGAAATCCCTCGAGTTCATCGTAGTGTTTTCAGATATTTAATATCATTTTTGAGAGAGATTCTTCATCACGGTACATCGAACAGACTGGATGGAAAGTTGCTGGCCACAATCTTTGGCGAAATTTTGCTTCGTGAACCCGTGAATGATAGCCAAACGTCGACATCTGTGAAAAAAATCAATCAGCAAGCAGCAGAGCGAAAGAAAGCTACATTTATATTCCATTTTCTCATGAATGACTTGGATGATATTTAACTTTCAATGTATTGCTAATCGTTTTAATAAAGCAAGGTGATTTTGATGAAAACTTGTAATTAATGACAATTTAAACATACCTATTTCAAATGGGACCAGTTTAAATAAATGTGAAGGTTGTGCTTAAAAAATCTATAATGAGCTGAGACTACAAAAATATATTGTCAAAGTATATCAAAACAAACTGTACTTAAGATTTTACTAAATCATTTGTTGATTTTAATACAAAATTATAATTTAACACTGTTTCTTGCTATAAAACATAAATCTCAATATGAGCCTATGTTTATCTAGTCTGCATAGAAATTTATTGTGTGAACAAATGTTTAGTGAGTTAAAACTTTCTTTTACAACAAATAACTTAATAATTTTTGGAAAATAAGGGAAAATTATATGTATTTTTACTTGATTTATTTTAATGTATTGGTGAAATTGTATATTTATTTACTTTTCAAATTATTAAAATGTGAGAAATAAATATGCATAATTTTTATTTCCAGTGTAACATTATTAGAGATAGCCTTAATCTAATGTCTTTTTTTCATTTGTCCGTATTTTTTTAAGTTGATATGTTAACAAAGTTCTATATATTTATGCTGGTTATTTTTTAAATTTTATAGAAATCAATTGAATGTATAGTTTCTGAGAAATAATGATTTAAAAACTAATATTAACTTTAACAATTAATATTTCTGATAAACATATAAAGAATCTAATAGCTATATACATTGTATTAACTATGAAGTCTCATTTTCTGAAAAAGTTTAGTATATATTAAAATATAAGTGTAATTAGGTTGCAGATAACAATTTAATTAGGTTATTCAATATATTTATTTATCCAACTGACATATTTTAAATTAATCAACATTTTTGCCACATTATTGATAACTATGTACAGCAAGAATCGTATGAGGATAGCAACTATTTATATGTATTAAAGCTGAAATTTTAAAGCATTTTATTTTTAAATTTACTAAAAACAACATATTGCAAGAAGGTTTACTGAATTAACTTGTTCTGTGACTATAAATTTGGAAGAATGAGCTTTAAAATGTATTGTAAACATCGACCTTTTTATAGCACATCTATTGAAAACTGCCTAATTCTTACATTTTGCTGACTAATATTATATGTTTACTGTATTAGACTATCTATTGTGACATTTCTGTAAATTTGGAAAAAATATAGTTCACAATGTATGTTAACATAAGAAACCTAAATACAATAAATCTTTTTTTTTATTAAAAACTGACTTATTTTGAGACTTAAGGAAATAGAATAAATCTGTGTTACATCTCCCACAACATGTTTTACAACAAAATTGATAGTTTTAAAACTTCTTAATTTGTGCCATTAAATATGCGTTTAACATTATAAGCAGAGGCGTAACTAAAACGTGGTTCACACATTTCAAATTTTTTTTTATTTCAGAATAAAAATTATATATCTATACAGTCAGAAATTTTTTTTACAAATATTTAGACACCCCCCATTCTAAATATTATCACCTAGCTACGAGTCTGAATTACAAATAAATAGATATTTAGATTCCTATTTTTAGTTTTTCTTAAAAGTGTTTGTGTCTAGTACCTCAGAGTCTATTAAATAGTCTGATTATAAATCTTAACCTCCATTTGCAAGCTGATCATTGTTGAAATTAATATGTGGCTGTTTAAAAACTCACTGTTTTCTTTACATGTTGCTACTATAAAGAGAGTATTAGTATTTATTTTGAAAGAAATTACAGCTTTCTGTCAAATAGCATTAATTTCTATAAAATTGGAGCTAAAACAAAAGCAATCTCTTTATATGATTGTTAAATTCCTGTGATAAGTTGAAGCTTTAAAAAGTGAAAGTTAAAAATGTAAGTTAAAAAATACATTTCACTTCACTGTCCATTTTTCCAATTGCTTATTATTTATCTATCAAAATAAAATTTGGATGTTTGTAAATCTTGCCTATTTCTTTTTTGAGAAAAACCTTATTTCCCTTGTCCCAAGCGCTTGTTTCACATTTTTATCACAAGCTTTAAAATAAATTTTAAAACAAAAAATTTCATCTATGATGCAGTTTTTAAACATTTTGGTTACTGCTGCTAAAATCTGTCTTTACAGCTTTTTTTTTAAAAAAAAAATCTGCAGAACACATAATGTGTAAAATTATATAATGAGGATTATGTTTGCATGTTTCTCATTTTGATTTTTAAAATAATGATCACTTTCGATATAGTGGTTTATGTTTTTCTGACAATTTACAAAAGCTAATTTTGCAGGTTTTGAAATCAATAAAAAGAGTGATGAGTGTCTTTTATTCTCTTCCTTCTCTAATGATGCAAAATCTCCAATAAATTTGATGATTTTGATTAGATGATATATATTTAGAAAAAAAGTGTTTGACTACCCTTCTTAAACTAAATCAAGAACGTTGAGGTGAGCTGTTTTTTTAAATTTCCATTGCTACCAAAATTTAAACTGTTATATTTAATATGCAAACTCTTATATTTAATATTATATTTATTTCTCACTTTTTATTAAAACATGTATATATTGTTAAATGCTTTTAGGGTAATGCTTTAAATGCATTGTTTACTTGTTCTTCATTTAATACTTTTGTTTCCTATCTGTGCCATGTTTTGTAATAAATAATACTGGTATTTTATTCATATTTATACTGTATCTCTTATCATATAATTTATATTGTATGATATCTAATAAATAGGTTCTCCAGTACGATTTTACTATTCCTTTCTTTTTTCAAGCACAATTTATGTGCTTAATTATGTGTGACATTTTTGTTATTGTATTTAGGATTTAAGCCTGTGAAATCAGGGTTATATGACTATTTTATTCCTTTTCTTATTTTTTATCTTTTTTTTTTCAATTCTTAAAAATAATAAATTTCTAAGAATCCTTTTTCGATGAAATTAAAGTGCCTTCGCTCAGTTTCCAAAGTTTTCTACTAACCAACAATGATGAACAAATTGAATCAATGGTAAAATTGCATGTCTCAATCTGATTTTATTTATTTATTTTTACTGCCAACCTTATAGTGGTTTGGCTGTTTAACTATAGTACATTTCCTGTAAATAATTTCAGGAAAAATTAATTTTGTATACTTATCTTTATTTTAACTGAAATTTTTAAATATAGAATTATAAAGTATTGGGAGGGAAATAGATTTTACCATGTTATCTCCTTTTTCTACTGATTTTTCTTTCAAGTGAAAACACTATTGCTATTATGAAATCCTAATGATGATCACACCTCCATTTATTTTACTGTTTTTAATTTGAAATAGTCAACTATATGAAAACTTGTTTATTCTGAGAAATTATCTTATCTAATTTCAGAATTTACTTAAAACGTAATAAAACATAGTTAACATATCCAAAGTGAGTCCTTCAATTTTAGTTAAGAAAACTCCAACTTCATAAATGAAAATCAAACCATTCAATCAAATGTTATTTAAATGAATTTTTTTTTTTTCCTTTTTAACTTGATGTTAGCTTTAGTTAATAACACTTTGCAAGTTCATCTTAATTTTATAACCATTTTCAAATTATATCATGCTGAACTAGAAGACGAAATCCTATTTTAATTTATTAAACTGATTGAAAAATTTATTAATTTGCACTCAAAGATCTCCAGGTATCTTAGTAGTATGGCCAAGTTTAAAAATCAATTGCAATTCCTTTCATTATTACATTAAAAACGTATTTCAACTAAAAGGATACCCATTTTATGATATTTTTTCATGTATTTAAAGAAACATATATTAAGTAAATTCAAAATATACATTAAGCACTTGAACATTTTTTTTTCCTTTGTTTAAATTTACTGTAAAAGTAAATGTTTCTTCTATTTATTTTTGTAATATGTAACATTTGCTTATTTATTAAATACTTATCTAAATTTTGGAAAACCGAAGTTCAAAAGAATCTTATATTACTTTTTATTGTTAGTACTATTGTTAATTTTAATTATGCATTTTGTGTACTGATATAAAAGTTTTTTATGTTTTATAATGTGGTCAAACTCCAATTATGGATTAATTAGATTAGATATTTAAATATCTGAAAGAGGTTTTTTTTTTTTTTTTTAATTGTGCAATATTTTCTTCTGCATTGGATTTACTGATAACTTCTCACCACTGAAATCTAACTCAAAGATGCCTCGGAATTTTAAAGCTGCCTTTATACTTGCCTTCTATCTACTTTCCTCAAGAAGCTTGCTCTCTTTAGATATCCAACTATATTGCCTACTCTTTTCTGTTATTTATTCTACCAGACTTAATTTATAATACTGTTCGATTTTCTTGCCTTGTTAATGTAGTTTAACACTTTACCAACAGTTGTCAGACGTGTGTATGATCAGCAGCTTACACACGTCGGACCAGCAGCAGACCCACCCTGGCCCCAGCTCTGTCCCAGTTTGAACTGTCGAGCAGGAATAATTTTGCTATGCTCTGATTAAATGGCATTATATATTATATGATAATCAAAACTCACTTTCATGATATTAATGTTAATTATATTTATATATCAATTGTTCTGTAGCCTATAATTTTTTATCATTTAATAAAGGCTGAAGACTCTATTTTTATTAAATATGTAGTATTATTTAAGTTAGTTGCATAAAAGTAAATATTTTCACCTACCCTGTCTCAATTTACTCATCTAATAAGTTATGACTTCAAAAACTTGATTTTCTCCCATTTTTACATTTTTCACTGGTTTTAGTTCTTTTGATAACATCTAACCACTTCAAATTTAACTTACTGCATCAAATTTACTATATCTATCCTTAAAATCCCATTGTTTGTTTCATTTTATTCATCAAGGTTATCCAGATAATTAGAGTTCAGATAATTGAAGTTCTTTTTTATTTACAATTTCTTTTTAAAACCATATTTTTTATGAGAAAAATATTATTTTTCACTTGGTGTATATTTTATTTTACTATGATATGAACTGTGGAACTCATTATTTACTTTTTTTCGTTATTTTATATTATAGATTTATTTACCATTTTGGGCTGTTTTATAATTTGAAAAACTTTAATGTTTTTACTATAAAGAATTTTTATCTATGTTTTGTTTTTCAATTATTCTTTTATTAAATTAGAATGTTATAATTTTTGTAAAAGTGGATATAGTAGAACCTGGATTATGAAGAGTCTTCGAGTTAAAAATTAGTTTGGGCTCATTAAAGCTTATTGGATAACTATGAGCTCATTTTGGCAAAAATCGAGTATTTTTCATTGATTTTTAATAATTTTCATCGAAAGGGAAACTTCTTTTTTTTAAATGCTATTACATGAATCAAAAGTTGATCAGAATTGTGACATTTTTTATTTTTTCTTGTGGAAGAGTTTCAAAAAACATTCTTAAAGTTTGGTTTTTATCTGTCAAAGTTGATAATGATTAGATGATTTTTTACCTAACCTTTTTAAGAAGTTATATTAATGATGGAATTAAGAATTCCTGACAATTACTTTGTTTGTAGCAAAAATTATATTAAGTGATGTTATAGTTATGTTAACTTTACTTCGGTATATGAGATTCATTTAGTCCTGGTTCTACAGCGTAATTGTTTTCCTGTTATAATCTGTGCTTCCAATTAATCATATCCATCCATTTTTTCCTGGTTCTCAGTAAAATGTGTAATACTTTAATACCTTTTGGAAAGGTATTATAGGATGCATAAAATAACTATGATTATTTCATTTCATATCTGTACAGATAGTGTACAGTAGTTATCATTACTATATTGTAAGTATAAATATACTTAATTGTATAATGAAATATTATATGATAACATTATATTAGTAATGCATTAGGCTTATTTATAAACTAACCTAATTAGCGGTCAAATTAAATCTGATGTGAATATTTAATTGATATTCTTCAATTGAAGAAAAATGAGTAAACCATTAAAAGCAGAAAAAACTGTATGGTTATATTGTAATTAATACATATTCAATAAAAGAACACAATGTATTATAGAACAATGCTATAAATAAATAAATTTATCTTAAAAGATGTGTGCCTTGTGTCAATAAGAGTGACAACGCTCTGGTGTTCCTTTTCAAAAAAAATTTTCTCATCTGAATTTTAATTTTTTTTCTTTTTAAATTATATATTAGTGTCATTTTCTTCATGTCACAAAATAAAATAGAAAATAAAAACTTTAAAAAAAATATGTTACAATAATTGGAAAAAAAATGTCAGTCAATGTATGGTTGATTATTTTTGTGTTGGAAAAAATTTTTCTTTGAATTCATATCTAACATCATTTTTCTAAAAGCACGTACAGCAGTAAACAACACTTAATGAAATGAAGGAAAGCTCAAATGACCTAAAAGTGATATGGGAAGTCCAAAATAGAGCTGGTTATCAATACCTTGAATATTAAAAAGGAAGAAATATTATTTATTCCATTTTTGTCACCGGCAGACAAAGTACTGTTAAAAGCTGTTATATTTCCTAAGAAAGATATTTTTAAGAGTGTGAATTTTAATAATACAGTAGAACTCTGACACCTGATCTTTCGGTTATCCAATGCCTCTTTCAACACATGTTAAAACTATCCTGGCACACATTTCATCTTTGTTACAACTGATATTTCCAAACTACTGATTAATTTTTAGACATTTTGTCATTAGACCCCACATTTAAGTCAATTCAGTTCAATGTTAAAAAAAGGTAATGCAATAAAAGTCCGATTTTTTAAAAGAAAGTATTCAATTACTTATTTCTATAGAAAATGTTTAAAGCAACAGGAATATTTGCTACAAAAAAAGTAATAATAATAAAATAAAACTGTGTACTTGTATTCATAAAGTTATTACATCTTGTGTGCATTCATAATGTTGTTACACTGCTACTGTGATCCAAAAGTACCACAGTAATCTTTCCACCTCCTTTGTGTTTTCTTTTTATTAATTTTTCTCAAATGTAGTTTATAACACTGATTTTACAATTTTGAGTACATATTATAAGATATATCAATAAAACATCAGTAGTATAGTTAATTAAATATTTCCCTACATTCCAGAAATTAGTTTGTAAAATACTACATATATTAATTGGGAAATGCAAAAAATAAATAAACTGCTTATGAGTTTAGTGTTAAAAAATTATTTTTAATTGATTCATTAATGTTCACTACAAAAACTATAGCTTAATTGAATTGACTTTTTTTAAACTGTTAAACACTCTAAAAAACTTTTCTATTTGATAATAATCAATAAAGTTTCTCTTTTTAAGGAATTTTATTTTTATACGTTTAATAATAAAAACTTATTCTTTTTAAAATAGATCCTACTTCAGCAAATGTGATTATTAAATAAGCTGATGATTTTCTCTAAATCCATCGATAAAGATTTAATTGTTTAGTACACAAGTTTGTCCTCAAATATTTTTATTTCTGCAATTTAAAATTTTTGTTTTTCTTGATTAATACAAGGTTCATAGTTGTCCTAATTTTCTTGATAAAAATATTTTGACCTATTTTTTTGCTTTTTTTTTTTTTTTTTTTTTTTTTTTTTTTTTTTTTTTTTTTTTTTTTTGTCTTGATATTTCTGATTTTTGGCATGTACTCTTATCTAAGAATATAAATATGTATTTTTTAAAAATTATATTTGTAGAGCTAAAAGATTTGGATTTTTGATCCAATATCTTTTTATTTTAATTGATAATGTTACTAGAAATAAAAATTTGCTAGTTCCAATTTAGGGACTTTTATTACACTTAAGTAAAGCAAATTATACTTTTTAGTTAGCCATTTTTATAAGTAGTATGGTACGCATATATACTGTTCCAAAAAAATGTCTTTATTTTGTCATAAATGTAGTGTTTTTTTTTTAAGTTTAATGGCATTTTTCATGTTTAATTCTTAAAATATTTGTTTCAGTTTCATTCTTACCAAGATACTTTTATTCTGATTTTTAAACCAGATAACCTTGATTCAAACCCTATTCTAATATATTTTACAATGGAAAACATCTTAAGAATTTTTTTTAATTGGAAAAAATTTAACAATTTTCTTCTTTTATATTTTGACTCAATTTTATTCTTGTGCTTAGATTTTCAAATCGTGCCAGAAGATAGTTTTAGCCCTATCATCATTTAAGTATATTTCACCCAGGAAAATTATTATTTTTTAATAATTTGAAATCAGCTAATGTCAAAGTGATTTATTTTTATTATTTTTTTCATAATTTATATAGTTTCGTGTCAACTTCAAAATTTGCTTGCTATTGTTTTTCATTGTGTTTTCTCACAATTTCATTCTAGAATAAATATTTGTAATTTTCCTACCAGATGATAGCTTATGTTCTCTCATTACTCAAGTATATTTTGCACTTTTTTTCCTGTGAAAGTACATTGACTTAAATTATTTTACTTCATTTTGTTAAAATCATAATTATACTATTTCATTTTAATTTTGAAATTGTATGGCTCAAATTTCTTTTTCTATGTCTCCTATAATTTTCGCTTGTGTACCACCAAACTAGATTATAGCTTCAATTCTGTTCTTATTTAAGTATATTCACAGAAGAAAAAAAAAAATGTTTGAACAATTCGATTTATGTTACATTACTTGTTAAAATTATTATCATACAGGTTGAGATTGTGTTTGAAATTACTTTCACTATGTTTTCAGTTTCTCTCAATTTCACTTGCATTTTAATTAACTAAATTACAACTGTGATGTAATCTGATTATTGTTTAAGTATAATTCAAAAACATAGCCTATTCTTATTTATGTGTATTTTACAAAGAAAAATATCTTATATTTTATCATTTGTTCAAAATCAACTAATGTGAGAACAATTAGGTTAATTTTACATTGCTTAGTTAAAATTAAATTACAAAATTAGTTTATTAAGAATGATTTCATTCTCATCACTTTATACGGTGACCACAAAACGGGAAAAAATCAGGTAGGTTTAAAAAGTTTAAAATTTTAAAATAAAATAGGGAAAATTTTACAATTTTGTCAATCTAAAAAACAGAAATGTCAAACAATTGACTTAAACTACCAAAAAATCACCAAAAAGAAATTAGTTTCAGTTGGTACCTCAATCTAATTTTAAAGTACCTAATCTTAAACTCTAATTTTTTTGCAAAGATTGATTTGATGATTGATGAAAGAAAGGTATTTTCTAAAATTTGATTTTAGTTCAGTTTAATAAATATAAATGTAATAAATATTTTTTGCCTAATTTATGCCTTTATTAAACTTATAAAATTATATAAAAAGGTTGTATAAGATAAGTTAGATTTTATTGTTGAATCACTATCAAATTCATAAATTTTAGTCTTCAATATAAAAAACTTATATACTTATTTTTGTAACAATGTTTAAAAAGATTGTTTATTTTCATATTCAAAAGTGGTGAAAAAGTTTTGTGAAATATTTTATATGTATGATTAAGTAGAACTGAAAAATTTAAAATAACAGTTGCAAAAAGCTGGGAAATTTAATAAAAATCAGAAAGTCTAGTCACATTACAAATATTGACTTTGATATTTTTTTTTTTATTTATTCAATAGTGCTTTATCCTTTAATTTGTTTAGTGTCTGTTTTGTTTTAATTAATAAATTAGGTTTTATATTATATGTTTTCTTTTCTTTTTTTCAGAACATAATTAATTTGACTGTAAAATGGGTTTCTACAAGTCTCTTAACTTCATTTTAAGAAATAATATATTTAGTAATATTGTAAAACAAAGAACAAGCAATTGTTTTCAATCCTTTTTTGTGCCAAGAAAAGTACTTTTATACATGAACATAAACTCTTACCTTTCTTTTGAGAGATGTACCAACATTAAAAAAATGCATACATCTCAGAGTTTAAATAAAAAAAGTGCAGCTGAAGAAATTCAACATTTAGCAGATCTCATAGTGACAGAAAATTCTAATGAACTCTGTAAACAAGAATTGATCAAAGTTTTAGACTTCCTTGTATCTAAAGGATACAAAATAAGTAATATCAAGGACAAATGTTTGAACTTTTTAACACCTTCAAACAGCTCATACATTAAAGTTCTGCAAATTGCTGAGTTAGGTGCAGATATTTTGGAATTGATACCTTTTATGAACCTTTCACTTCAATCGCTTCGTAATGCTGCCCAGCAAGCGAAAGAAGACAAGCATGAGATTACAGGTTTTCCTAATCGCATTTTATATTTGACTCATCATCTGGAAACTCCCATAGAAGAACTAATACCCGCCCTTACGAAGCACTCATCATTGTTAACAATGCCATTTAGTAGATTGGATCATAAAATGAATGTATTGAAAAGTGCCGAGATAAACCCACAAGACTTAGTAAAAGATCTTTGGATATTTAATTATAATGAAATGCTGTTGTCCAATCGAATATCTGCTGCTGAAAAGGCTGGTTTAAAATTAAAACCGTGGATGCTTCGTTGCTCCAATAAGTTTTTTGTATCCAAACTTAACAAAGATACAGAAACTCAACGTATCTTAGAAGGAGATGATATTGTTAAGTATTTGTCTACTAAACTAGATTGTAGTGAAGAGTATGTGAAGCATTTAATGGCAAAGAATAGACTTCTAAAAACAATAAATACCATTAAAATCAATCAGGTAAGGTTGGTAGTCATTAATTTTTATAACAAAATTCACTACTTGTTTAACGTTATGTGAATATTACATGGTGCATATTGTTTTTAAAAAGTTCTTAAAGGTGTTTATTTTCGTTTTTTAAAAGTCCTTAAAGGTGTTTTTAAAAAGTGATTAATTTTCCCTTTTCGAAAATGAGATTTTTTTTACCATGCCGTTTTTGCCAAAGCAGGGTTTTCACATTGTTCTATTCTACGCTTTAACAATTCATTCAAACACAATGCATTTCGAGGTACCGTCGGTTTGTAGCGTATGAAAGCGCCAATCATTTTACATGTTTGATGAGATACTTGTGGGTCCGCATGTACATATACTGAGCTGAGTTCTGTAAGATTCTTGCACTCTCATGTGCAACTCAGCTGCATTTTGCAAGATATTCTCAATTTAAGGTTTTATTTTCCACCCTCTGAAATCGAACCAAAAATCTCTCTATCTTTTTATGGTGGCTAACACAATCAAGAAAAGAGTTCTTTATCAAAACCTAGTTATTTTATTCTTGATCATGTAAAGTCTTTGAAAACTATTTTGCATCTTGTTAACATATATAGCGCTTAAAAATATTCTTTTAGCTCTTAAAAGGTGGCTATCCCCCCTGTATTATATTCTGTTTATCGACTTTAACTATCTTCATTGACATGATTATTGGGGGGGGAAATTCCCTATGCTTGTAGAAATGTATGTGTACAATGTTTCAATACTTTTTAGTGAGGCAGAACGTAGTATTGAAACTATAATCTTACATTTTTTATTAAAAAAGTTTTATAGAACCTGTTTGCAATACTAATTAAAGGATAACTTTGCTAATGTGTTAAGTGTTAAAGAAATGTGCTAGATTTTGGCCATTGGTCAGTAGCGAAAATAACCATTTACATACATTTCTATTTTTAAACTGCAACTATGATATTTTATTCTATTATGTTATATTTTATATTCTATTATGTTTATTTATATTTTTAAACTGCAACTATGATATATTATATAGCTGTTTCTAGGAATATAATTCATAAAATAGAAAGCATAACTCAGCTGGAAATTTTTTAAAATTGTTTAAAGCTGTTTGATGTATAATTTTTATTAATCTAAAAACTCATATTTATTGCAAGTTGATTTTTAAGAAAAAGTAAAAATTGTGCAAATGAAGATATTTAAAATTGTTTTGCAGTAAATGGAAGGGAAAATTTAGTTTCATTGAATAAAAATAAGACTTCACAAACAGTTTTATTTTAGGCAAAGCATAGAAATTTTATAAAATGTGTTTTTTTAATTGAAATAAGCTTGCGTTACATTAAGACACCAAAAAAAATTCATGCATAAAAAATTCTATTTTATTTAAGAAATAAAATGGTACACATAAGCGCCATTCACTAAATCAATGAACAAACCATTTAGTTTAATACTTGTTTTTTTTACTTACTAACTTGTAACATTAATACATCCTAAAAACATTTATTAAATCTCAAAATGAATAATTAAACATTTTCGAAAAACTTCATTTGTCAATAACCGTTTTAAGTAAATAAGCTAGATTAGTTTAACAATTTATCAACAGAAAGTGTTTCCTCTAATTGAATTACTAATATTTTATCGATGTCTTCAGAACCCTTGACAATAGCAGAAAAATAATATTAGTGAAAAATATTCGTTTAATAAAAAAATATCTATTGAAATGGTGCGTTTGCACACCTTTGGGCAAAAATTTGTTAAATATGTAGTTTAAATCAGGTACATTTGATTTATGTGATGTTTGTTAAATATTTAAATTGTATTCAGATTCTTTATTGTTTTAACAAGTTTTCCTCATACTATTAATTTTTTCAGTCACATGTTTATAATTTAAATTATTTTTCTTTTAAGATGAATTATATTATAGCATACATTATAATTGCACAAATTTTGGTTTAATTTTAGTTTAAAAAATAATCAAAACCAATATTTATGTACCTAAAAAATAAAGGGATAATGGACCTTAACAAACTTTTAAACTTTTATGTGTGCTAAAAATTTGATTTCATTTTCTCTTTCTTACAAATTTTGAAATTCTTTATTATTTTATTGCCAATCATGTGAAAATTGTATCTTTTAAAGACAAGAAATAAGATTAATTTTATTTTTGTTTATTAACTTATTATTTTGCAATTTTTTTTTTTACTTTATAGATCATCCATTTTTTGTTTGAAAAAGGATACACTCCTCAAGAAGTAAGACTTTGTCCCAGAGTGTTTAGTGCCAAAATTGAAACTTTGGACCAACGCCTTCAAGAATATCAGAAAGTTCGAAGCACTTTACCGCCAATACCACAGCTATGTGCGGTATCAGAAAAATTCCAAAATAATCTCAAAAAATATAAAAAGGGTGAAGGAGATGTATAAGTAAACAAAATTGGTTTCATGTAATATGATTGCATTTAAAATAATCATAAATACATGATTTGTTATAATTTTGTTTTCGTTCTTCATGTAGTTTGGAAATTGTTTAGAAAAAAATGAAGTTTGCATTAGCCTAGTTTAATTGGATGTAGATTTTAATTCTACAAAAGCCTGTATCAAATATTATACCAAAGGCAAATTATATTATATACTGTAATATCAAACTTTATTTTTAAATTAGCTCTTGTATGTAAAAGGATGGAATATCAGTTAAGTACCTCTTGGCTGTGAGGAGACCAGATGATACACATCCAGTACATGTATGTGGGTTCTTAATATTAAATTTCGTGTACAACAAACCAAGCCCTTTGAAACTTTTATGAATTATTATTTCTATAAATTGCTACATCAAACATTCTTTAGCTTATTTAGTCCAAAAAAATTTCACTTTAAGCAATTCCCATTTTCTTTTATTAATATTTTTTAAAAATTCTAAAATATCATTAAGCTTAGCAGTATTAAAATGATTTTATAAATGATATCACTTTTTTTTGCCACAGGGCCATGGAACTCATATTTATTAGGTTTTATAAATATGTGCTCCATGACCCTGTGACTAAAGAGGACTTCTTAGAAGTTTTATGAGATAAAAACCTCTAAGAAGTAGTACATGGTTTCAAAACTTTATAACTGCATCATTTTTTTAAACACTTGGAGAATTAGGATTTTATACCAAATGCCCAAAAAAATTGACCTACATACAGAAAAATATGCTGCGTTCTGCTTAGGAAGCAAATTATTTTTCTCTCCGAGTTTCAAAATTGATTACAACAGAAAGTGCTGCAGCCTGAACTGTTTCTGATACTCGCTAATAATGAACATGGTTAAGTCATTACAAACCTTGGTTTAATAAGTATGAAAAAAATGCATTTTAACATGGGAATTGCTGATTTTAAGTGACCCTCAATAATAAGGAATCTCAAACTCGTAACGACTATTTTGCCAATTGTTAAAACATTGTCATACCTGAAATCTATGTTAATAAGCTGACTGATAAGTGATATATATGTATGAAAATTACAAATATATTTTCTAATAAACTTAAATTTTTGCTGTTAATAAAAGATATTGAACAGTGTTTCTGGTCTTAAATATAAGAGTAGAAATGACAGATTATTATTTGTATGGAATGATCTTTGGATAAGAGAATTTTGAAATTGTATGCAAAAAATTTTTCAATTTGATTAAAAGAAATATGCAAAAAGTAAAAACATTAAGTGGTTCAAACTTTACATTGCTCTCTTAACTAAACTATTGTGATTCTATTTTTAAGATAGCGGCTACCATGGTTGTCACAACGGTGTTCACTTTTTTATGCATTGTACACTATCGGAAAAAAAAATTAGTATTATATAATTATAAGCACATAAACTTCCTGGAATTTAATTTTTTTTGAAAATTAAGTAATTATAAATTTGAAGGACATATAGAAAACAGAACATTAGTAAATTTTAAAAAACGCAGATTTTTTTTTTAACAATAGCTACTTTTTGTTTAAACATGGCATTAAAAAAGTTTTAATTTGTATTTAGGAACATTAGTTGAGTTTTGCTTACAGTTTAAAAATAACTGATTACAGTAAAAATAAAATTGCGCAATTTAATATTTCTTCTTTTATATCAAAAGGGAGAATTTGTTAAAAATATAATTAAATTTTAAAAATAAAATTATTATTTTCAAAAAATAGGATGGATTCAAAAAAATGCAAAAATATCAACTAATTTCAAATAAAATGTTTAACTAATATATTTAAAATAAACACATAAACAAAAACATTTTGCATAAAAAAAGTTAGCAAATTTCTCTTAACTAATATTAAGCCTCAATATATATTCTCTTACAGATTTTAACATTTAAATGAGATTTATAAAATTATTTATATTAGCAAATTCTGTTATAATTTGCTTTAAGACTGTATTTACAAAAATTTTATATGTTTTAAATAAAAAAAATCTCAGTATGTTTTGGGGGTTTCTTTCATTTTTATGCAGTTTTCACTTTTTTTTGTAAAAAATAGTTTTAAAGACTTATTTTAATGTCTACCTGATTACATTAAACTCTATAAATCTTTTTGCCATAATTTTTTAATATAATAAGGCCTAAACAAATTTGGCTTTTACACTGGATAGTTAAATATTTTATTTATTTTTTCAGTAGATGTTATATTTTAAATGACAAGTTTATTTGTACAAATTAAAGAAATTTACCTTATATTCTAAGAAAAATAATCAAGACAACTCAACATTATGTGCCTTAATAATAATTGAAAACTAAAAATACTTTGAATTCGAACATTTATCGAGAGAAGAAGAGAGAGAGATGTGGGGTAAATACCAAATTATAAATACCTTACTAACTAGGTATTTACCTGGACCTTACCTATTCCATATAAAAAAAATTACTCCATATAAAAAATTATGGGGTAAATACCAAATTATAAATACCTTACTAACTAGGTATTTACCTGGACCTTACCTATTCCATATAAAAAAAATTACTCAACATAAAATTAAGATATTGGACTTGAATTAGGATTAAACAAAAATCATAATAGAAAAAAAAATCTGATTTTTTTTTTTTTTTTACATTTATTTCAATTAAACACTGATAAAATATTATATTTAATAATAATGCTTAGTATTATTTAACAACATAGTTAAAGTGATTTTGAAATGATTAAATAATTATTACAAACTGATCACTAAATAAGTAAAACCATAAGACAGAGCTCATTCTAAGCAGAAAAAAGGGCTGGCTGCAAAAGTTTAAAAAAAGGGTATTATTATTCTAAAAAGGCAATAATTTCTTTTTATGGGCTTTACACGTTCAATTAAAAAACATTGTCAATTAGTAAAAGAAATTTTTTTTTTTTTACTTTACTAAAAGTAGCAAAGCAATCATATTAATTACTAATTTTCATTAACATATATCGAGTTAATGAGCTAATTAGCTTAGTAATTTATTTAAAATGGAAGCATATATTAATAAAATAATGTATGTTTTTAAGTGTCTGTAGTTATGAATTAATAATTAAAATGATTAATAATAATTATGATTTAGAGATAGTGGAAGTAACTGCAAACTTTCAAAGACAAGTGCAAGAAGTGGGTGTGATGGCTATTTTTCCTTTCCCATATAAATCTATGTATTGACAAACTATGTATGTATTGACAAACTAAATAAAAAGAGTTGCAATTAAAGAAGGGTTGAGGAAAGAAAGCGCAAAAAGGGTATGAATTTACTTCAGGGGCAACAGGGTGGATCCTTTTGACTAAAAGGGCAGCAGGGTGCTGCTCCCTGTTTACCCTGCTTAGAATGAGCTCTGCATAAGATTTTTCTATTTTTTGCAAGCACACCCTCATAAATTTGTAAGAACAAAGGCCCAGTTCGTCAGTAAGATATGAAATAAAGAAAAAATTATTTACATCTGAAAAGGAAGGGGAAGAATCAATTTCATAAATTTGTATTTAAACGGCTGTAGTTGAAGTATGTTTATTAAACAACAAATTACTTTTTGTACAACTGATCAAAAGTTTTAATTTATAAATTTCACATTTTTTTCCATATAGGTCTCTTTCTTTTAATCAATTTTGACCAATAATAATTTTCATTTATAATCCCATTTCATAATTTCACAGGAAAAAACCCTACAGTCTCGGTGAAATCAGAGTTCAAAATAAAGCACAATCATAAGAATTTATTTATAAGTAATACTGTAAAAAAAGAATTTTGACCTAATGTTATTTTTGAAAAGAAATATAAGTGATTTAGATCATGCTAACTCTGAACCTGGATTAAACATTTTTTTCAAAATAACAAGCACTAAAAATAATTATCTGCATTTGTATTAAGGAAGATTTATTTTCAATAATTACTCGTTATTTCTACAAACACATAACTAGTACATTTTAAAAAGAATAAACATTAAATGATTTAACAAATTAATTTGGTTATTGTTTACAGTAATCTTCAGGCCACTCAAATAATTTAGGAAATGCGTTCAATTCTTCCTGAGTATATTGACTTAATTTCTTAGGCACAGGTCTAAGCTGCCTTATTTGAGAACAAATATTCACTTTAATTTCTTCAGGGATAACATCATCTGGAAAAAGATGCAAGCGCTGCATTCTTGTACCCCTCAATAAAGTAGGACCACAAGCTTTATAACAGGCTTTCCACATTACTTTAGTTGGATCTTTATTCTGTAACTCCCATGCAGGTGTAAAAGTTTCTCCGCCGCCACGCATTGTGTGATGCTGATACATCCGGTACCTCCATTCAGTATCAGGCATAGCAATTTCAGATGTATTGATCACAACAACATGATCTCCACAATCACTGAGAGTGTGAAATATAGGCTTGTGCTTTCCAGAGAGATACTTAGCGATTAAATCAGCTGAGTCAAATGGATTTTGCCACTTTGCATCGTATACATGCCACAAACGGCAAAAAACAGCCCACTGCTTAGCTCTTTTATGCTTTGACAAAAGTACTTTAGACATTATGAGAGATTTTCGTCGATTATTAACGGATAAATTTATAATTATTTAAATACAAAAATCACATTTCGAAGATGTTTATTTTGATTACTGTCTATACGCATTTAGCTGTCTATTTCTGTTAATATACTTCTCTAAATAAAGCGATTTTCTCATAGTGTAAGCTTAAAGCGCATTAAGCGAGCTAGGTTTCGATCGTAAATCTGTCGATTTGAATTAGGCAGAAATAGTCACCCGAAAGCAAGAAAATAAGATAAACAAACGATTTCTTTTCATTAAAAAATACGTTGTTATTATTATTATTCAGTTCTTTTGAAATGGCTTCTACCTTAGATAGTTATGTGAATCGTATCCTTTTTATTTTACCTTTTCAGATACTTGAAACTAATTTAACTGTATCAATTGGGATAAGGAAAAGTACTTTATATCATATCATCAAGTTTCCCTTGAAATATAAAAATAAGCATTAATATTTAAAACTATTGGTATATTTAAAGTTAGTGAATTTATCACACACAGAATGTATGTGTAGCTTTTTTCTTATGAATATTTGTTTTTCAGTCATTAAAATAAAGCCGCATTAAAATTTTTGTCATGAGGATTCTTTATTTTATTCAGTTTGTAACTTACAACTATCAAAGCAAGGCATAAGTAAAATAGTCCTACCTGTAGGGAATGCTTCCGTATCGGTACTTTTTCACACCAACAATATCCTCAAGGTGCCTAAGGGCTTTTGCACTCGCAAATATTTTTTTTTTAATGTGGTTTGCCCAGGTCTCTTTCAGGTGGTTCCCTTCTATATTATTAATTTATGGAATACCACTGCGCATTTATAGTCAAAATTTAGCTATAATTTTGGTGCAGTACTGATTTGGAAATTTTCTCTGGATGTACATATCCTCCAGAAAGTATGCAATTTTATAAAATTCCAGCTTGAAATTTATTTTCTGTTTTTTTAAAAAGAAAAATTAAAATTATCTGGATTAATACAATTGAAATTTGGCTTCTTTTTTGTCAACATAATCAACTGCGAAGTTGTGTACTTCAACATATGTTATACTATATTATTATGCCGGCCAGACGGTCGAGCGGCTAGCATGCCTGACTGCGAAGCCAATGGCTGCAATTTCAAATCCTGCTCAGGGCGTGGATAGTTCTCTCTGTGTTGTTCATTATTGTGTGAATGTGGCTCACCCTATAAATGGGTATCTGTGGCGTGAGTAATGTTGCTCGCCTTCGTGACTTAGGTTCACAGGTGTCCAATGGGTAATGTTACATGAGTAATACTTGTGGTATCTTCCATGGCAAAACACGTAAAAGTTCAGTGCCTGCCATTAGAAGAAAAAAATACTATATTATTGTAAAGCATGAGGATCTTGAAGACAATTTTTTTTTTAATCAGTTACACTTAGCATTAAACAATGTTTGGTTTCACTGTCAAATAATTTCATAAATGAGGTCAAATCATGCTTATAGCTAAATATATTTCAATGTTGTATTGTCAATCTTATTCACGAAACATGTGTGAGTCTCATTTTTATGATAGTTATTGCGGTTTGTAATTATATGAATTATGAGTCACATTCAAGTGATAATATTTTATTGCAAGGCTGTGTTACTTTCATTTTTAGACTATATGTTTTTAAATTGTATCTTTGAATAACTATATTGAATTTTTTGGGTGTGTGTTATTGGTCTTCGTTAAACTGTATAGCTGTTAAGTGCTCGCGGACGGGTCGTCGTGCTAATGAAGCGGGGCTGCCACCCCCTCTGCAGAGGATCAAAATAGTTTTTTCTCCCAATAACGGATTAAAGTTCCTTTTGAATTGATTCAAATGAAGTACTTACAGAAAAGTATTTATAGATTATTTGTGTTTTGAAAAATCATTTTACAACTCTTTATATTAGAGAATGAGTACTTACTATTTGTTATTTTTTCAATTATATTTAACTTTCAAGATATATTGGTGATACACTTTAACTTTTACTTAGATACTGTTTCTATCATAACTGCTGATGGACGGAATATAGTAGTAAGTAAATTGTTTTTTACTTCATTTTTCAAAATTAAAGTTTATTTTAAATTATGTATGGAATTGAAATAATTCAATAAATATTTTGAATTATTTGTTGAATCATGGATTTTGAATAATATTTGTTGTAGTATTTTTTATTTGTGATAAAATTCCGATTTGTAAGAGATATTTGACTTGATTATCTGACACCATTCTTGGTTTGCATCCATCTAAATATGAAGAAGCTGTTTTTCAACTACATTCAAGCATTCCTATTACATTTACATATTTTCCATATTAAAATAGAAAATATACTATTCTTATTGTTTATGCATGTAGTAGGCATAAATGTGCTAGCAAAAAGAAATGTTTAATATTTTTTTAAAAATCTGAACTCAGGGGTCTGTCTAGGTTTTTCTGAGAGCTACCTATTTTGTGAAAATTTAGACATAATTTGTGAAAAATTAAAAATCATATTAAATAATCAACACAATATGGATTTATCGCTTCTTAAGGGATACAAAAATAAAATTTTAAGAAAAAGTATTTTGTGAAACTACCCTTTTTCCTAAAATTGAATTTGTGAAACTACCGTTTTTAATAAAGTTGAATTTGTAAAGGTACCGCTAAACGGTAGTAACTTCGGCCTGGACAGACCCCTGGAACTGGATCAATCTCTGTTAGAAATGAAAATTTGCAGAGAAAATATTGATATTTTTGTTTCATTAATGACTAATTGTTCTTGTTATGATTTTCCATTTTTAGGGAACTTTGAAAGGATTTGATCAGACCATTAATTTAATCCTCGATGAAAGCCATGAGCGGGTGTACAGCTCATCCCAAGGAATTGAGCAGGTGGTTTTGGGCCTGTATATTGTCAGAGGAGATAATGTGTAAGTATATTATAAAATATTTTACATTTTGATTGTGTAAAAAAATTATAGCATTTTTTGTAGCCATAACTTCATACTGTGCATGCAGTAGTTAAATAGTTCCATAATGATTAAATTTAAAAAATTAAAAAAAAGTCTTAACTGTATGCAAATTTCTTTTAATTCTAGTCACATGGGTGCCACACTGAAATCAGTTTTGAGAAAAATCAGTGGACTAAATTTAAATTCTATTAATTAATATCACTTTCACATTTGTTTTAATTATTTTTTTTTATTCTAAAAAATGTAACATATTTTCTGTTAAAAATTAAAAATAAATGTTAAGTTTTATTGAAATTGTTATTTTTTACAAATGCTTGTGAAATGATCAAGTAATGATTTCACACTGCAATGAAAGAATGGTGTCTGAACTTTTATTTATCTTGCTTTTGTCAATCTTATTCTCAAAGTCCTGACAAATGAGATAGATTGACTTTCAACATCTGTTAGTATAAACAAAATTTGCACTATAGCTGAGTCCAAATCTGCCTGGAGTTTGCATTCCTCACCCCCCCCCTCCCAACATATTCAAATATTAGCCAAAGTTAAACCAAGATTCTTTTTTACAAAAGAAAAATGGTGCTTGGACCAAAAATAGAGAAGGATGGAGTTAAAAGGAGGTATGACTGGTTTCAGGTAAAAATGTGTAGTTTATTATTCAGTGAACGATGTAAAAAAATAGACAAGGTTGGCTTTTTTTCTTCTTTTTTTTTTGCTGTCAAAAACTAATTTAATAAAATAGAGAGAAATATATATATATATTTTTTTTTAAGAAAAAAATAACCAAATTATTGATTTAATTATTAAGCTATTGTCAGAAAAAAAGGTAAATTTTGCTGTCAGTACGCTATAAATTTTTCAAAATTCCAGTAAACAATGTTAGACTGCATTAATTAGTTTAAAAAAATAAGTGAAGTCTTGAAAATTTTCTGTAGTGGCTCCCATGTAGTCAGTATTTAACCCTTTAATTAGTCATTTTATCTAAAAAAAATTAAATCAGCTGGCATATACCAATACAACTTTCATAAACCATCAAATAAAGTTTACTATTTAACTTCAGTTCTGCTACTTAAGCAATATTAAGCCAGTTTTGTGAGACTCCAGTAAAAATTAAATTTATAGTTATTGCTACAATAATTTAACATATGTAATTTACCTATTAAAATCAGACATTAATTCCCTATAATTTTAATTCATCGGCATTTCTGAAAATTCAACAAATATTTATTTAATGATCTGTTAATTAGATCATTACTATCTAAGAACACTCTAGATTGAATAAGCTCAATTAATTCTTTATTCATATATGATGATGATATAAAAAAAACATTCTTTGATTCTTATCTGTCTTAAAAATGAATTTTAAATAATTATAAAAAGAACTTAGTTAATATCCTTATTTAACTATTTTGATTTAAGTAAAATGTGATGAGTTTTACAAATAGTTTAGTTTTGCTTCATCGAGATAAACATAAAAACTAGTAAATTGAGCTTGAGAGCCTTCAGAATTTGTTTGATTTTTTATTTTAGAAAAGGAACTTTAACAACAGTATTAAAATGAATTTTAAATGAATGTAAAATTCAATAAGATTTATAAATTTCTTGTCTGGTGAAAAAGAAATGAGTTTATCATAAACTTTTTTACAGGGCTGTTGTGGGTGAAGTGGATGATGAATTAGATGCTAGATTAGATTTATCTAATATTAAAGCCGAGCCACTGAATCCTGTTGTTCACTAATAACTCTTTTAATCGAACAATTTTATGTCATTTTTAACTAACTCATTTAACTCATCCATGTAGATATTGTATTACTCGCTATTATCTCACAATAAAAGTTTCATGCATGAGAATATTTGATTTCTTGCTTCAAAGTTAAATGTCTCAAACAAAAATACAAATAATTAAGTCTTATAACCACAATTCACTATGTGAGATGGAACTGTCCTTATAGCAAGATTGTTGCTGTAGTCGATTACTCACATTTGATGTTAAATTAGCTGGGGGAAAAACTAGTGTGATGATGTCCAATGGTTATTTGTGTCACTGAATATTGACCGTATTCAATGACCTATGTGTATGAATGACTTATTTAGTTGGCATCAGCGTGTTATGAATAAATAACCGGCCCCATATGCTTTAAATTGCCACTGACTAGTTGTCCACTGACCCTATTACTTCCATTGACTCTACTTACTACCTCTAAAAGTGTGTTTTGTAAGCCCTGTGGTGACTCGGGAGATAGAGCACTTGCTTCCCAATGAGGTTAACCGGGTTCGAATACCAGTGGTGACTGGTTGATATGAATTCCATACCTGGCTTGTGCTGACCTAGAATATTTTCAATAATAGATGGATCATGGTTTTCTCTATGTGTAACTCATATGCGGGTTAGTTTTATCAACAAGTCCTCCACGAAGGCAAATTTCTCCCATTACTTGATTTCGAAGTTTCCTTGTCTTCCGGATTGGGTTCAAAATTACAAGGTTATAATATAAGTCAAGGGTTATAATATAAGTTAAGTTTTTAAGTCTATTGCATTTTTATTTATATGCAAGGTCTCCAAACATATTGTTTTGTAATGTTTAAATAAGAAAATCTAAACTTCTGCTTACCGACATGCAATGTGCATGCTTTGTTGCGTGGTGTGCCATCCACTGGCGTCACTTTAGCAGCACGGACTGCCATAACAATAAGCTTAAACAGAAAAATGTATTTTCCTCAACACCAAAAAAAACTGCTATTGAAAAAGATTAGTGATTTTCAGCCTGTTATAAATATACGTTATTTGCATCTTTAATTTTAGCATTTTTTTAAGGTGAGTTGGAGACTTGTACTTATGGACTTTTGTAATAGGCCATACTTATGAATAAGTGTATAAGCTTTTTCTGTATCATTCGTAAAAAGTACAACTTTTGTTAAATAATACAAATTCTGAAAAAGATATAATTTTTGTTACAAATCAAATAATTACCTTGAAGGAAGTACTCGATTACTAAACATGGTAGTGATTAAGTTAATAAAATTTCAAAACTATGTTGTTGTTTTTTTTAAGCTCCATTGGATTATACATAATAAAATCCCTCGGCAGAATATATATATATAAATGATCATGTTCCTCAAGTGGTTAAGAATTAGACTGAATGTAAATTTAAACGAAATACGAACTTGAATATACTCCGAGAAGACTATACTCCTCCTCTAGCGAAGATGATCAAACTGTGCTATATCCAAAGTGTGCGATAAAAAGAAGAGGAAAGGTCCCTGGGCTGTATTACAAGTCATAAAAATGACTATCGACTAGCATAACCACCGAAAAATAAGGCTGTTGGAATCACCAAGGTCTGTGACGACACTCACAGTGGTTCTGACTTGCCGGCAATTTTAAATATTTGTCATTGATCACCAGAATAGCTAGCTTCGTTTGACCATCGATTATTGAATTCTTTCTATGTCATTATTTTATGGTTTTTAATAATGACCTATGTACCAAGATTTAAAGGTTATTATATAAGTGCCAGTTTATAAATTCCCTAAAAACATGGAACTGAAAGAATTAAACGTGACTATGAATGGATATATTAAATTAAAATCAAATAACAGCTAATAGTCGAGTAAGTGTTATTCATCTTTTATTTCTTAATAATTTTCTTTTATTTTTTGATAATTATTGTTTTTTGCTGACTTTATAAGCTTTTAAATTACACAATAAAAGAAGTCATGTTTAGGAATAACAATGTTTCATGTATTGTCCATTAGCGAATATTATACAATAAAATTAACAAAAGATTCGTACTTTATAAAATTAACAAAAGATTCGTACTTAAATAAAACATTTGTCTTTTTTAAATTTTGATTAATCGAGATCAAGTATAAAACGATATCTTCGCAAATAAATATAAGATGTAGTTAACAAGCTGAAATTTGTATTATTTTGAAAACAAATAAAACAAACGCCATAGCTTTATTACTGAAAGAAATAAAAATTAAATATGTTTGGCAGTTGAAGCTTATTTATTCTCAATAATACCCTACTCTTATATGATTTAAATTTCCTAAATATTTATACTTGAATGCAGAAAAATTCCTGCGCATTTAATGTAAATAATAATAAAAAATGACTTTAAGTCATTGTTAGTCATTTAAATTGTTTTCTGTAACAATTTTAAATTAGTTATAATGAACTGCTGCTTATGCTTTATATTGCATGATTCTTCCTTACACCGATAAACTGCTTTAATGTATCTTATGAAGTCGTAAATAATTGTTTATGGCATTAAATCTAATTTATTGGATTTTGTAATTTAATTTTAAGGTGCCACAATAACCAAATTTAGACAAAAGCATCGAGGAAAAAAAAATTTCTTACATTAAAGTTTTAAATAATTCTAATCTTATCTTTATCTGGATTGTTTATTAAGTTTTGAGGGTTGTTTGGCAAAAATAGTGGTTTTTTCAGGAAAAACAAAACTTTTTTCAAGTGTTTACTTCTTTGGTATTTACATGTTATTTGAATTCCTAGGGATTTTTTTTCTTTTGAAGATAAAACTTTAAAGTAATTTTCTAATTGATATCTCATCAAATGAATACCCAGATTTTTAGCCGTAACCATTATGCTAAAAAAAGATTTTTAAGAAGTATAAAAATTTTATTTTTAAAATAATCATTTTATTTAATGTGCACTTTATGCTACTGAAAGGGATTTATTTATAACAAAATAAAGAATCATTGTTCTGATGTTACCTTGACCCCTTAATCATTGGGGAGTTAAAATCAAATTTGTATATTTTTATGTTTAGGCAAGTTTTGAAATTTGAATAAAATTATTATAATGTGAGAAAAAATATGAAATAGAACAAAAACATGTTCATTTTATTGAGTTACGACGTGATAAATATCATTGATTTATTTGAATAAAAAACTGAAATTTCCCCATTTGAAATTATTTAAGACCTAGTAAATTAGCTAAGCAAAAATATTTTACTTCGCTCAAAAAATCTTTGAATTATTTATAATTTTTTTTTCTCTTAATACAAATAAGATTACCGCGTATAGCACTTCCGAGAATGACGTCTTAAATTTACCGAGAGTCGTCGATTCTATGACTATAACTATATACATACTGCAGTAATTTCACCATAGACTGAAATAAATTATCCATAAAAAATAACAGCTTTTCCTTAGACTATTGTTTTCGATTTTGTTGATATTAAGTGAGAGCTTCTTAATTGTTCTAGACAGAATAAATATATTAGAAATTCAAAGTCCGCCTCAGTGCTGCCCATTTGTAAAATGACCGTCGCTATTGCAGAAAACTGCCTAGAATCACAAGGCAAGGGCGCACGAGCATAGGAAAGTCGGGAACCCAAGGGAAGGTATCAGTCATAAAACAAAAAAGGTCACGTAACAATCAGCAAGCTTACAGCATCGCATGGTGCCGAAAGAAGGTCACAGACCAATCAGCGAGCCCTCACTTACAGCATCGCCGGGTGATGGTAGGAATCGCAATCAGCGGAACAACTAGAAGAATAATAAATATAAGAACTCTAGTAGACAGCTTTTAATTTTCTAACGTAACGAAGTTAACTGAGCCTTCAGCCAAATCAAATATTTGCCTCAATTTTGTTCGAAATCTAACACCTCCTAGAAGAAGGAAGGCCTCAGCACTGATCGATTTTGTAGTCCGATGTGACGAAGTTAACTGCGCTGTAGATGAAAAATAAAAAAGATGCCATTACGTTCGGGGTACTAAGCTGCGCAGTGGTTGAAAATACGAAATATCTCATTACGTTTGGACTACTAAAGGATATTTATGGTAACCCGTGCTTAAAGCGGGATTAAATGCCTTAGAGCATTAAAGCGAGATTGTTACTTTCGATGCAGGGCTTGTTACACGAAGCAAAGCAAACTGCGCCCCTTTTTTGGCTTCAAGTAACAAAAATTGACACAAATATTTACAGACAAAACGAAACAGTTGTGAGACTTGACCCAATTCTACTTTTTTGTTCCCATTAACTGTTGAGCCGAAGTGGTTCAGGTGATAGATCGCGCAACCTTCCAATGAGGTGGCTCGTATTCGAATCCCAGGGTTGGCTGATTTATCTGAATTCTGCTCCCAGCTTGCGCAGACTACAGTGCTGACGTAAAATATATCCAGTGGCAGGCGGATCATGGGTTAGAGCAACACCTCCTAGAATAAGGAAGGCCTCAACACGGATCAAATTAGTAGTCCGATGTGACGAAGTTAACTGCGCAGTTGATGAAAAATAAGAAAGATGTGTATTTTTTTGTCTTATTTGTTAAACATAGCTTTTTTTGGGATGCTTATTCTATTTTGTNTGTGATTAAAAATTACTAGGTTACGGAGTTCAACATTGATAGTCGTACCATCAAAGTTGGGTCGGCTGTTCAATGATTGTTATAACATTGAATCTCCTTGGCGGAACCGCGGTGACTTTGAGGATAAAAAGTTCGTCTCCCAATGGAATTCCCAGGTTCGAATCTCAGAGGTGGTAGTTTGATACGAATTGTGTTCCTGACTCGCACAGACCACAGTGTTCCCGTGAAATATCCTTTGTGGTAGTCTGATTATGGATGATCCCTTTTCCTTTGTATTTATCGTGGAAGGGTTTTCTTCATGTAACACAGATGGAAATTGGTTCATCAAAAAGTCCTCCACGAGGGCTTGCTTGATCCAGGAATTCCTTTGTCCTGTGATTTTGGCTCAAAATTAACCCAAGAATTGGTGTGTTCGCTGTTTACGCCGGTTATAAAGAAAGACGAATTTTAATATAAAAACATTAATTTCTATTCATATAAGACGAACCTTATTTTTTTCCTTCGTGATAATGTAACAATTGTTTCATGGAATAAAATGCTTAGAATGAGAACTTTTTTTTTCTGATATATGAACTTATTATAAATAAAATTTGGAACTCTGACAATCTGAATTGGAGGCTTCAATGCATTAAACAAGTAAGTTTGCATTTAAACCTCCCCCTTAAAATAACTATTTGAATCAGTACATCAACCAGACGCAAATGTAACACCAATCCTATCTCGTGTGGTTCAGTCTGTTTTCTCATTTTATTTCACTTCATTTTCTTCAAAATTTTGTAGGTTTGAATTTATTTATAGCGTGTGAGTCCTTGATTTAATTTAACAGTATGCAAAAATAACCAATAGTGAAGCAATAGTAAAGTACTTTAATTTCATAAACATACAGGCTAAAAACATAACTTATATCATATTTTAAAATTTAAGAACTACAATCTATTTCAATAAATAGTTAATTTAAAAACTCATTAGAATATTGAACACAAAATGATTAGACAAACGCTTAGACTCTCCAACTAATTTTATCAAATGGTTTCCAAATGATTGCTCCAAACTTGGCTAAGGCGAGAGAAATTGGAATTCCATTTCGTCTCTTCAGAACCAGCAACAAAATAAGGGCCACAGGCGTCACTTTGCCCCAAAACTCCAACATCTGCACTCTAACGATAAAAATAAGAAATTAGAATGAGATAGTTTCAAGTAATGTAGTGTAAGTATCTAGATTCTGATTGGTTGTTGAAACGTGGTATTTGTTTACGTTAGCAATTGTTCTTTCTATTCAATTTCGAAACAGCCAAACGCGTCAAGTATAAATTCTCTCAAGTGACACATTCTATATTCTTTCACAATCTTTTCACTATATATTTCTTACTTAACGCAAAGACAGGCACGAAGCGATGTAGATCATAAATTATGCATCGAAGTTGCCAGGTGGACAAAACAAAAATATATCAGAGTTACAATAAAATATATAAACAAATAGTAAATCTAAGTTAAGTAGACGAATAATAAACTAATAAATTTAAGTTTAGCAAAAGACGTAGACTAGAAAGAATTATATTTCAGCAAATTCGATGTGCGATACTGTGCTGTATTTAATTAACTTCACGTTAATTAACAATCCAACTTATATGGAGAAATTTAACACGCCATTTTGCTTATAAACGATTAGGTGACGTCATAGGTCAAATGTGTGTCTATCTTCTTAAAGTGAGTATTTCAGAATCTTCTTGAAGTGCCAGTACCTAATTTAAAGCGATGAAAGTAGAAAATATTGTGGAGCAACAAAAGGTGAAAATGTTAAGAGCTTCGAACAATTTGTATTTAATAATGTTTTGCCAAGGGGAAAAAAACCCACAATTTAAGTGCCCGACTCCAGAGTTAAAATTATAAATTTTAAACAATCTATGCCTTCTTGCATTAAGAATTATCTGGGCTTCTGAACAGACAACTGAAAACTATTTTAAAATGTTGGAATATAATTCTCGCTTGTCTACGTCATTTATTTTTCCTAAATTCATTATTTGTTTAATTGTATCGTGACTATTGTAGTTATAAGCATCTGGCAATTTCCATTCATGTTCAGCTTCTTTTTGGTTCTACATGGCTTTGTGCTTGTTTTTGCTAGTAAAAAATAAACCTAATTTTCTTTGGAAAGATAATAGAATGTGTCATTTAATATTAAAAAAGTTATTAAGCTTTTTTAAAAATAGCTTATCTGTCGATATTTTTCCATCTAAATGAAACTTGTCAACATTACGAATAACTGAGCAGTTATTTTTAAAAATGGAATGACCTTTTGGAGTCCAAAATGTTTAGTTTACGATTTTAATAATCGTTGCACTTTGATGTTTCATCAAAATATAGTGTCAAAAATATCACTGAAAACTTTTTGCCAATATTTTTAAACTCATTCAAACACTAACTCTTAAAAGCCTCGGATTCACTTATCAAATGGATTTATTCCACTTTCAAATATAAAGACACGAGTCTCAGTTTTTAAAACTTTTTATGAGCCGAAACAATTGCCGCGTTGTAGTTGCCTTTTGAATGTATAAATTAGATTAGGGGTTACCAAACTTTTTTGATCATCGACCCCTATATAATTTTTCGAAATCTCTGTCGAACCCCACAAAAGTAATTTTCTGTTAATTAAAATAAAACTCTATTAGATACTGTGCTTGTACATTTATTTTATAATTTTAAACATTTAGTAAAGTAATATTACATTGTGTAACAATAGTTTTATGAAAAATATATTAACATTGAAATTTAAATACCTTATTATTAAATAATAAGTAATTATGCATAAGTAGATATACTAAGTAAAGTAACTAAAGATTTACTGCTTCTTGATCAATGAGATGGGTGTGCCTGGTGTTTTTTTGCAAGGTTCGCTATATTGGGTTCAAAATTGGTCAATTTTAATTTTCGTCAAAATTGGTCAATTTTGTAATTTTCGTAAAAAAATACAAAGTGTGCTATAGTTTTGTCGCGGGCTGTACTAATCCATATTATTAATGCTTACCTTCTTTTTTGTGCATTGATAATTAAAATTGATATCTAAACCAAACGAATGGTTTTATCGAAACAATAACTAATTATCCAAAACTATAAAAGTTTTAATAATGACACTGCAAATATTCAACACAGTTTGCAAAGATAGCTGAAACTGCGTATGATATTTGCATTTGTAACGTCAATGCTCGTCGCACGTGACATTTGGACAAGCGCACATATGCATATGACTTATAAACTGCACTGAGTTCGTGCCACTGCGCGGTGGTACGTAAATACTTGTTTCACCCCAATAAATATACGTTTATTAATTTTTTTTTATTAGGAAACTGATATTGAGTCAATTATAAAGAAAATTCACAAATTTTACATACTTAATTTGGTATGTGTGTGATTTGCGTATTGAGAACTTTTTTTTTTCGACCCACAATCGACCCTTCCGATTCGGATCGACCCCCATTCGCCCCTTTGTCTCAGATCGACCCCCGCTTTTGTTAAATAGACCGCTGGGGGTCTATATAGACCACTTTGGCGACCTCTGAATTAGATCAAAGACTTCATTTTTCTAAAAAAATGTGACTTTTCTTTATTTTGACATTTTACGCAATTTCCAGAATTTGCATAGAAAGTGGTAACTAAATCGGCAAAACTTGACCTAACAGTCATAATTAACTGTTGCAAACTCGCATTTGTTATAATATAGCATAAGTGCTTAAAAAAATAAAAACTTATTAGCCGTGGCGGCTCAGAGGACATAGCCCTCACCTCCCAATGTAGTGATTCGCGTTTGAATCTTAGCGGTGACTGGTTGATACGAATTCCGCACTCAGCTCGCACAGACCAGAGTAAATACGTAACTGCTGACGTAAAATATCCTCAGTGGTAGACGGATAATGGCTTAGAGTCCCCTTGCCATCGGGCTAATCGTGAAAGGTTTCCATGGTTTTCCTCACCACGTAACGTAAATGCTGTTTTGTTTCATCAAAAAGTCTCTTTCGAGGGAAAAATTTTCCCAATACTTGATCCAGGAGTTCCCTTGTCTTCTGGATTGGGTTCAAAATTACAAGGCTACGGAGTCGATCTTTAGGAGTCACTCAAAGTTGGTTCGGCTGATAAACGACGGTTTTAAAATAAAATCATAAAAAAAGAAATATTTCTTGTGGCGACAGAACCTTCAAAAAGTCTTATTTTATAAGAGTAATTCGTGACTCAAAAAAGCTCTCTTTCCGACCAAACTCAACAGTCAAAAAGGGGAATATTAAATTATTTTCGTATCAATTTTTAATTATAATGAATCTTATGCTGTGTAAATTACAGCATACAATCATGGTGTATAAATAAACATCATATTTATTTATGTTTAAAGTAATTATACCCAATTTTGCAGTGTCTTTCAAAATTCGTAAAATATTATGTAGTCACCTAGTTAAAATTGGAATATATATATAGCTGCCGTTATTTCTAAATTATACCAATTCTACAATCAAATTTTTTTTTTTAATAAGGCAGTTTAGTTTTATAAATTTGTTATAAGATTTTGATAAATTTATGTCAATTATTCAGCATCTACCAAACCTGTTTTCATTTGCTTAAATAAAAAATAAAATTTTAAAAATCTAAAAACAGGACAAATAAATAATATTAAATTACTCAAAATTAATAACCTTATACATTTATTGCTTTAAATTTGAGAATATATTAAAGTTCAAAAATTTATCTAGTTCTATTTCTCCTAATCTAATAAAGCAACGTTTTATTTTGAAAGGTAAAGTGTATATAGAATTATATTCTAACATCAAAAGTGTAGGAAGGGTCGCTGTGGCTCAGGAGATAGAATGCCCACCTCCGAATGAGGTGCCCCAGGTTCGAATTCCAGCGGTAGCTGCTCTCTCGTCTCGTACCGACCACAGTACAGTGCTGACATAAAATATCCTCTTGCGTTGGGCTAACCGTGAGAGGTTTTTCGTGGTTTAAATGTTCCTGCGATGCAAATATGGGTTCGTTTCATCCAAATGTCCTTCGTGAAGGCTAGATTACACAAATGCCTGATCCAAAAACTCTTCTTCTGAGTTGGATTCAAGAGTACAAAGCTACGGAGTTCAACATTGACAGCCGTAAAACCCAAAATGTATCGAATGTTCAAACGCCGTTTCGAAAATGAAATCAAGGGAGAAAACTAGTTAACGAACATCAAAAATTTAACCTTAAATACGAGATAGAGGGCCTCCGAAAGCGATGCACCTATTTGAACTTTACCTATTTCGCCATTTTTTAGCACTGCTGCACGAAACTTACATTACAAAATTTTAAATAAATCAAAAGATTTGCGGTGACCAAATAACTTATGGATCTTGAAGACTTCATTCGTGTTCAACAGAAAGCTGCTCTTATTTTAAACAGATACCTTATCGATATGCGTATATTGCCGAAGTAGAAAATGTTACAGTTCTTTTTTTTTAAACCGTCGTTGAACAGTTGATCCAATTTTTAGTTTAGACTACCAATGTTCAACTTCATTGCCTTGTAATAAGGAACCCATTTCAGAAGGCAACAGTACTCCTATCAAGTATTGAGAGAAATTTGCCTTCGTGATCTTTTTGATGGAACTAACCCGCATTTGCGTTACATTGAGAGGGAAACTATAAAAACTGATGATTAGTCTGACGGCAGAGGGGCTAGCCAATGATCCGTCTACCACAAAGGCTATTTTACGTCAGCAAGTTCATAAAAATTTTTAAAAAACTACCTTGCAAGTCTCTTCTGTGCTTGAAGCAAAGAACTATCATCTTCTTTTAGGAAAAAGCGTCTTACGCCTAGAACATAATCTTCCAAATATTGCCTCCAGTTCAGAAGATTTTGATCAATAGGAAAAGTCTGGAAAAAAAACTTGCCTGTTAGCGAACATCTGCGTAAAATCAGAAAAAATATGTTAAAATATGCAGTTGCCAAATAAAATACTTCAGGGGACAACAGTTGATCGTAAATAATTTAAATTTATTTATAAAAAGTAACAAATATCCATTTTAGATTTAAAATCTCTAATTTTATACTTGTTGATGATACTCGGAATATAATGGCCAATACAACCTCTTTTTTTTTTATTTATTTTTTTTAATAAGAACAGGCGTCAAGGCTGCACGATTTCCCCATTCTCTTTATCTTTTCCCTCTCCGTTACCATGGTTTCAGACAATCTTGCTTTTTTTTCCCCCATGGCAGTATGTTTTAATAATAAGTTGGAATATACTAGAGTAGAAGAAGCAATTTTCAGAGAGGAAAGTCAAGACGCTTATTCAAATTACTGAAAGTATAATAAGCTCTGCATTTTAAAGAAAATTCCTGTCATTCCAAACGCGCTGGGACTTAGAAGCGCATTATTAACAGATTGAAACGAAAATTCGATTGGGAACAAAATTAAACCAGATTAATATTAAAGGTAAAAGTATAAAATGTATACCTTAGTTTAAAAATTTTTCTACTATTAATAAATAAAAGATAAAATATTTACTAAAGGTTACTTTTTACATGGAATTATCTTTGGATAAACGAATTTTATAATTTTGTGCAATTTTTTTTTTATTTCGCTTAAAAGTTCTCGAGATATGATGAAATTTGCATAAAGTAAAATTAACATTAAGGGGTCCAAAGTTTGGACCGCTCTCCTAACGAAGACTATATTGAGACTATATTTCCCAGATTGCGGCTATTCCCTATGTTTCAGGGGTCAGAAATCCAAATCTGTCGGGGGGAAAAAATTTGTTTATTCAGAGAAAGAACGTTTTCCAGTAACTTAAAATATAGTCTGCAATAATTAATAGCCATTAAGATTGAATCCTAGAACGTGAAAATCCGATCGTTAGATCAAAAGTAATTCTGGATGGCCCTTTTATTTTTTTGCTCACTGTACATCAATTTCCTACACATTTTCGTAATTTCAAGTCTAATAGTTTTTTCGTATCAAAACAATATAAAGTAGGATATTCAAAGCAGCAATGATGTTAGCTTCATGCAGATAGATTTAGTAAGATGTTATTCCTGCAACAATATTAAAAGATTACTCCTTCTCAATTTTTTAAAAAGAAAACTGAAAATGATTTGAGATTTTTTAACTGATAAATCTTAGGAATCTATTGACATCCAACTTGTAGTTTGAGCCCTGAATAAAGTCAAACCATGTAAAAGATTGTGACGTAATATGGTTATCTATTCGTAAACATTTGTATAATTTTGTGACTTTTGTTGTGAGACTGAATATCTCAGACAGACTAAATGGACAGTTTAATCGGAAATTTTGCTGTAAAGTCGTATAATTGTAACATTTGGAGTGAAAAACTAATTTTATTTCTTATTTAAGATTCGATTTGGCAGCATTTTTGCAGACTTGGCGATTTGAAGATACTTGGCAATCATTTTTGCTAAAAAGCGACAGTTCTGGTAACTTTCAAGAGTTTCAAAGCGATAAAAGCAATATTTGCGGAGTGCTGATCGGATGTGTAGTGGTCAGAGAGTTGACCTCTCATCAGAAAGGTCCTTGGTTCAAATCCCGAACTAGGCTTTCTCTCTGTACTATATTCTTAATGTGGGAGCAACGTTGGCCCACCTAATAGGGTGCCTCTGAAACAGTAGCCAACAAGTCTGTCCTACTAATACTTGAACGACGAGTATCAGTCTAGTGGGCATTGGATAAAAAATATTTACGGAGTTTTGCGAGAATCGTCTAGAAACTTGCTGAAATTTCCGGGATTTCGTCGTTAAGCCTATATAAATAGAAGAGTGCCAAGCAGTAGAGTAGAAACTAATAGTCTGCTTGGACTAGTGTTCTGAACCGAGTTATAACATTAAAGCTTCTGAGTTCATGAACCCTGTGCCTTGTTGCGTGCTACACTTATTTGAGTTGTAATTGAGTACTAGAAGGAGCTGTATTTCTTAAAAGATTTTCAAAATAAATTTAAGACTGTTTTACTCATCTCCAATCGAGATGAACCCCTGTGCTCAGTACAATATTGTGATACATGCACGCAAAAAATTATTAATCTTTCAATTCTATGCGATTAAATCCAATTTCAAATCAGATGTATACTTACACTTCTATCAGTGTCGTGAACACTTTCGATGAGTATGCTCATATTTCCAGTTTTGAACCTAAATTCATTCATGGTGTAGTGTTGCAAGAAGTTCAAAACTTTATGAATACGTTGGTAGTTTCTGACAAATCTGAAAAGATACATTTATGAATTGAGTCAGAAAAGCATTTGATTGAGTGTAAAAATTAATGGACGAAGAAACGGGAGTTGCTATACTGCGCTAAACTTTAATGACATTATGTACTCAAAATAATGAAATTAAACTTGCGACTGATTAAGTCTGAAGCAACAAAAAAAAGAACAAAAAATCAGTAAAATGCGAATCACATTTTGTTTCCATAAGAAACATTTAATTAATCTGAATCTTATACACTATGGAATGCTAATCTCTCTCCTTTTTTATATAAAATGCAAAGCCTCCCAGCTAAAAATAAACTGCAGTTTTTCTGCAGAACTGAAGTGATTTTGTAGTTTTTCTGGAGTTAACTGCAGATTTTCTGTAGTGCAATCTTAACTGCAAAAACACTGCAGTCATTTTGCAGCTAATGTGAAGTAATTTCTCAGTAATTTATTTCAAAAAGTCTACAAAATTACTGCAGTTTAAGTGAGGTCACTTTAAAATCATAAATTTCGAAAAAATTGAAACTTTAAATCCGTGGTTATTCTGCAGTAAATTTGAAGTAATAATGCAGTCATTGTTTCAGAAGTATACTTTTTGATGAATCTGCAGAAAAACTGCAGTTACTTTGTATTGTTGTAAAATAGAAAGAGTTTGATGTTTTCAATTTTGTTTTCTTGGTTGGTATATCAACTTTTTATAATGTTTATGTCTTTTTTTTCATTATAAATTAATTTCTCATAATTAGATAAATATTCTAAACATATATGTTGATAACGGAAATAACGTACACTATCTATGTTCATAAAAGGTAAAATTCATAAAATATATACTTGATTATTTATAATTCAGAAGCGTCAAAAACTTTTAAGTAAGATTTTGACACAATTTAATTGATTTAAAATAAGCCTAAAGTAATTAAATATAAAGGTATTTAAATATTTCTGTATTTTAGTAAATTTATTACTAATTTTATTTTTATTAATTTTTATTATATATTTCTTTTTGACTTAAGAAAACTATGTTTGCGCAAAGTTTATGGTAAAAGTAATATTAAAGTGAAGGCAAGCAGTTAATGTTAATTAGTTAATTTTTTTATTCGAATTCATACTAAGCTAGGATTATTGCGGAACAAAAATTATACTTATTTTTTCTAATCGAAACAAATATTTAGTTTGGATTTTAAACAATTTGATATCAAAAGAGTTTACAAAATTGAATTTGAAAAGGGATAATTAATCCAGATTTTTTAGCTTCAAACCTCTCCTTCAAACATTTATTAGTTTCACTCTGTTTCAGAAATTTGTCTTAAATAAATTTAGGCAATTTAAAACAATATACTTTTTTTTATTGCTTGGAAATAAAGTTTTACAAATTAAAAAAATAATTTTGTTTGAAAAAAAAATAACTCATAGTATTTTCAATTAAACCTAAATGAGCATAATATTTATAAAACTGCTTACTTTAAAAATTCGTTTAGAGCTCCTTACTTTTAAAAATTAAACATAAAAGAAAAATAACAAAACTTAGGGGAAAAAAACTTAAATGGGTATAGCCGAGAGGGCTAATCGGTTAATCTCATACCTGACAGGAAGCGAGTTCGATTCCCAACATACCTTGTGTCGCCAGATTCACAACGGAAACTTTCATGAGTATTATACTTCATGTATAGATAATTAAATTTAGAATAGTCCAATATTAAAAAAAAAATATTCAATCGAAAATATTTTTTTTCAAAATGAATTTTTTTAACGAAAACTATAGTATTTTCTATCACTCACGATAGATGGCACCACCATTTGTATATTAAAAGTAAAAATTTTGAAGTTGGTACAACTGCAAAATTACTGCAGTTTACAAACTGCAGTAATTTTGCAGTGTTTTGACTTCAAAAAGTCTGCAGTGCTATGGGCCAAATCACCACAGTCTTCAAACTGCAGTTTTTCTGTAGATTAACTGCAGTTTATTTTTAGCTTCACTGGCTCACTACTTCTTCCTTTTCTCATGAAATTAGAAAGCTAAAGTTTGCATAGATTCTTCATTAGTTGTACTATAAAAGTTTCATTTTCCTGTGTTGTAATTATCGGGTTAATATAATTGACACTAATGCTCAATGATACATTTTTAACAAGTATAAAGAAAAACTAAAACTGTTCTGATGTTTTTAATTAGAAGCAATTAGAGGTAAATATTCCAATTAACCTTAATGATAAGTAACACTTCTTGATTTGATGAAGAAGTCAACCAATGCTTCTTCGTCAAAATGCAGCAGTAACTATAGTTCAGCCGCAAAGCGTTAAGTTCGTGCAGATGAAGTTTAATGTGGAACGACAGTCGGTCACTTCAAGCGGCTAATCTTTCTAAAGTTACATTCACACTGCATGCGAAAAATTCGCATTAGTGAATAGGAACCTGATTGGTAAAACAAATTTACCCACGAAATATTTACCAATCAGGTTCTAGTTCGCTACCCCGAATTCGAATATGCGAAATTTTCGTATGGAATGACAATTTCGTATGAATGGCTTCCTGACAAAGTGCTGTGGGTTAATGTGTACTGCACTTACAGCTACTATGTTTATTTCAAATATACTTTAATTCGAAATAAATAATTTAATATATTTTAATTCTAATAGACGTATTTTAATTCGAAATTTGTTTAGTTGTTAAATTTGGATTTAACATTGAAAAAGCGAAGTTTGAGACCTGTCGATTTCTTAACGACGTCTATTTTGAGAAATGCATTTCTTATGTACGCATTTTGAATTTTGTCCACTTTCTTAAGCATGCATTTCGTCCATTTCCAAAAGTACGGCATCATTTAAGAGCTTGATGCAATGATGCGAATTATAAGACAGTTTGAATGTTTAGGTAGCAAATTAGTGACTGCGAATTAAAATTATTTTCAAAGAGCCACGCTTTTAAAACTTCATTTCTAATTATTTAAGTCTCGCTGAGTTTCTGTAGTTTTCCAAATTAAACAATTAATTACAGTTTAAATATCAAAAACACTTACCGTCTTTCTTTCCACATCAGAAAAACTGCTGCGTCCAATATGGCTGCAGGTAAATAATGATAGAAATACCTGCACAGAACATGCAGGCATTTACTTGACGTTACAACACCTCCTGGTACTCTATAGACATGCATACTGGGATACTTACGAAGAAGAGGGATACAAATTTGTACCACGCTTGACCACTTGATCGCATTTGCATGAGGACAAACACAGTTAACGATGGGCACGTCTGATTTCTTAAACAGCGGCAACAAGAATGCTTTTGGATATTGGCTGTAAGAAAAATTTCAAACGACATGAATCCCATGAACAATAATTATACATCTATGATAATGCATCAAAATTACTTCCTACATTATTCTATTCTAATTATATATAAGCATACTAAATAGAAAGAGCCAATATGTTAGAATTAATCTTCGCGTAAAAATCGAAAAGTAAATATACAGATCGAGTGCACAATAAAAAACGAACCACCCTGAATAACTTCGGATCTAAAGGTCGGATCTTCACGTTCTTGAACACAATGGTTCAAGGGGGTAATTTTAGATACACTAATTAGTGCATTTTGAGTTACGATTTCAAACCCAAAAACGTTCTTTTTCGGTATAAATACACCTTTTTTTGACATATATAGCGAATCGTTGAAAAAAAAGATATATATATTTGAAGAAATTACCTTTTTGTGTCTGATTTCGCAACTTTAAATATCGCCTGTACTAATTAACATGCTTGAGATCACCCCCTCGATCCATTGAGTCTTCTAGGGTGTAAATCCGATCATTAGTTCAAAACTTATTAAAAATAATAACTTTCTTCGCACACTGTACGCATAAGCTTAAAATTAATAAATAGAGTTATGGTTTTTGTTGAAATAAAAACAAACTGTTATAAACGTTCACAATGGTTATCAAGGAAAAATACCTCCGTATTGTTGAATTTAATTACTTTATTTCAAACTAGCCGGCCAAGTCGGCCAGCTGTCCGCCACGCTAAAGGTTTTCACAAATAAAGTTTTTGAAAACATAGTAGGAAATCTGAAGATTAGTGGACAATTAAAGTGTTCCTGTCCTGCAATTTTGTCTTAAATTCCTATTTTATATATTATATAGCTACAACGCTTAAGAAAAAAAAAACTAAAATGCTAAATACATGAAAAGAACACGAAAACGAATTAATTTTTTACGGTATCAATTTCTATTTCTATAAAAAATTTTATGGTATCAATTTCTATTTCTATATCGCTAATTATCGTCTTCGCTTATAAGAAACAAAAATAGAGCGTGGAAAGAAGAAAAACTTATTATAACAATTATGAACAGCGACAAATATATCAAAGCGAAGCGTTCAATTTACGTATAGAATATGTTGCCACATTTTTAATACAAAAGTTAAACTTTTCTCCACTTTGATAAATGTAAACTAATGCGAACCTTACAATTAAATTATTAATTCCTTCGTATATTATTGGTTTAAGTTGTCGAAAATTAATATTTCAATTGTAAGGTTCGCATTAGCATACATTTATACAAGTGGAGAAAAGTATATGCATTTTTTAATAGTTTTTTGAATATGGCTCTTTGAAAACAAAAAAGCATAGATTTTCTTACAAAATGACTGAAAACTAAAAAACTAATCAAAATTTTTGAAAAAGAAAAAAAAAAATACTTCATTATGTCAAAACACAATTATGTGCCGAGTTTCGTGCCTGGGCGAGGCTTCTGGGGCGATATATTGTGATTACAGACACACACACAGCCGCGTTTATTATTATGTATAGATATAGATGTATAGATTAAATAGCTCGAAGAGAAATACTAAGGAAATGTAATAAATGCGTATCCTTTTCCTAATTTATTCAATAGTGTTAAAAGCGATTTTTTATCCTTTTTCTTTTGCTTGCAACCGAATTATTAAATAATTAATTCAGTATTAAAGGAAAATAAGTATATAATCGTTTGCTTCAAAAATTCTGTCTTAACTTTCAGAAACTGTCACCCTTAAGGGTGATTTTCGAGGGCCCCGTTGTAATATGAAATGCTTTGGGGGAATAATATGCTATTTTTATAAGTGCTGTGAGTTTGTATTTGATACTCGTGACTCTTGGTCAAGTTTACCCTATCCAAAGTTAGCGCTGTCTACGCTTATTTTGACAATGGCGCAAAACGTCAATAGGGAGAAAAGTTTTCAGTTTTGTGAAAATCAAAAGCGTTTGTGGTATAGTTTTTTGATGTTTAAAAACTTACTCCAATACGACATTATTTGGGCTCATAAAAATTTGCCTAAACTGAGAATAAGGCAGTGGTTTTGATAATTTTCTTCCAGATGGACAAATGTCGCCAAATTGGTACTTTTTAAAAAAGTTTTAATAACTTTTGAAATATTTAAGTTATTTGTCTGTTTTAGAGCCCAGATAATTCTCCACAGCAAGATTATATATATAGTTCAAAATCATCGCAGCTCTTTAAGTATAAGGCACTTAAACTATGGCTTTTATTTTCTTTGGGGACAAAGCTACGAAGAATAGTGTTAAATGAAATCCTTGCTGAACTTTTTTGAGAACAGGTATAATAAAGGCGGACAGCATGGTGAATTTTGTTCTAAGGTTACTAACAAGAAAACGTTAAAAGAAAACCAAAGATACTCACTCCACCATGGCTTTGTGATAGGCTGCAACAATCAATGTGTTTGCCACGTGATCAACTGGAACCCAATCAGCGTTAACAGTGGGGTTCACTTGAAGCGTTTTTATTAAGCCTTTGCTACTCTAAAAAATAAAGCCTAAAATCAATTTCTAAACCTTATTCGAATGAATCTACAGTACGTTTCTTAAAAACAAAGCCTATATTTTTAGTAAAATTATCAAAAAATAAAGTGCACACATGGTAATTTCGTATTAATATTTAAGCGAGGAAAAAACAGAAAAAGTTCTAAAAAATGTTTGGATAATTTTTGAACAATTAAGTAGCCTATTCTGTACCAAGACTTTGGGATTCTCATAATGACTCCTTTGCTACAAATTTTAATAAAAACAATGCTTTGATTTACGTAATTTTGTGCCATTTAAGTAGCTAATCTGTACCAAGAGTTTTGGAATCTCACAGTGAACCATTTTTGCAACATATTTCATTCAAACAATGCTTGGCTCTGGATACTTTTGTGCCAATAAAATTGCTAGTCTGAATCGGGACTTTCGGATCCTCCAAATGGAATCATTCTTGCTACACATTTCCATACACACAAAATGCTTGGCTTTGGATTATTTTGTACCAATTAAGTAGTTCGTCTGTACCAAAACTTTCGAATTTTCGCAGTGAATCTTTTTCGATACATATTTCAAATAAAAACAGTGCTCGGCATTCGAAAATTTTTGGCTCTATTTTACGAGTATCTCAACACTCAACAGGATTAAGATAATTTGGAAAATAATATGCTTACCAAAGCAATGAATCCGCTTGGTCCATTATAATTGTCAATCCAACCCTATAAAAGAAATGAATTAAAATTTAAAAAATTTTTATTGTAAAAGATACATGCTTCTAATTTTGTAATATTCAATTCTAGGATTGAAACGAGTAATCCAATCGAAAGTTTCAATCCTAGAATTGAATATTATAAAATTAGAAGTGTAAATTAGAAAGTACCAGAGATCAAAAATGAGAATGGTTAAGATTGAATTTCCAGCGAGATAATTAAAAAACTTATACATTCTTAATAACCGATTTTAAATATCATTCAAGAGAAAACAATATACTAGGGTTGAAAGAAGAAATCCAAACGAAACAGAGTGTTAAAATAGAATTTGCTGCTCGAAAATCAAAACCTTTTGCATTCTAAATTGGTTTACTACCATTTCTTTTCTGTAGTTTTAGATTTTTATATTTAAATGATATTTCAGATCATAGAATGAAAAGAACATTCGAATAAATTCATCAGATAATTGTAAAACGAAAAGCGGTAAGTATTGGTAATAGGGGCAATTTGTTGGAGACTGTTTCTCAGTTGTTACCAACACGAACCTTGGACACCATAACCGACAAATACAAATATAGACATCACGGCACATTTTTAAGAAATCAGATGTTTAACAATGAATGAACCATCGTTTAACAACAGACCCAATTTGGGTTTACGACTACCAATTTTCAACTTCGTTGTAATTTTGGACCCAATCCGGAAGGCTAGGGAACTCATGAATCAAATATTGGCAAAAACTTTGCCTTTGTTTAGGACTTTCTGATGGATCTAACACGCATTTGCGTTACATGGAGAGGAAAACAAAGACAAACTCCTACGGTTAGCCTGGTGGTGAGGGGACTAACCTATGATCCGTCTACCACTGAGGATATTTTACGTCAGCACTTTGAACGGTGCAAGTCGGCTGTGTAATTCGCATAGTCATTGAGAGGCGAGCGCTCTATTCCTGAGCCACTACTGCTCTTTAACAATAAAATGAGATTTTTTTCATTTTAACTAATTCATATTTTAATATTTTCGTTATACAAATTAAATTTATCATCACTCAATAATATGACAGTTATTATTGTTATATATAATGATCGTAATATTCTTTACATGTTATTGATAATGATAGATTTCCATAACAATAGTTATTAATAACGATTGTGATAATATCGTATTTAATATGTATTGTTATTGTTAGTGATCATGATATTTTATCTCATACACCTATGTATCAAATGCAAATCCGTAGCCGGTCACCTGCGTAAACCAGAATATGGCGTTATTCCTTAGGGTTGGCGAATTTGGCTTCATGGCACCTATAACCAATAAGTTGGAAAAAAAATTCTAAAAGACTTACTGGAAAAGGTTCTTTTGCCGCAGCTGTTATTATTGATGGACGAACTATAACCACAGGCAATTCTCCGCAATTTTTAGCAATATAAATTTCAGCCATTGCTTTGGAATACTGATACAAAGAAGGCCGAGATTTGGCCATTTTCTGACATGCCATGTCCAATGATTTATCGTCAAATTCCCTAGAAATGTAAGTATGTTAACTATTGAATAATAAAGAAAAATTAAATTTTAAAAAACAAAATTACTCTTACTCTATTGTTTTCTCAAGATCACAAACTTTGATTTCCTCGTCATATAATTGTTCACTAATAACTCCTTGGTTGCAGAAGCTATATGCGGTAGACACATGGATAACAGCCTAATAAAAATATTAAAATCATTGAATTACTGATTTTTTATAAAAAGGTTTTTCACAGAGAATTCAAATCAAATTCTTTATACGGTTCAACAAATTAAAAAAGACATTGTTACTGACAGAGAACACTACGTTGTTCCGGCAAAAATGGAGGCCGTAGAGGAAAACCAAAGATAAGGAAATCAAAAATTGTAATCAAATTTTTCAATTGCCTTAACGGAAAGGAATTTGGTGCAATTTCCTCTGAACCATGGACGTCTGCGGATTGCGGATGGCCACCTTAATAATTAGAAGTCTCTAAAAATGCCCCTCAATATATCAGTCAAATAAAGAAAATTTTCATGAATCATCATAGATTTATAAATCAAACAAAAAAAATCTTTCGAATTTAACAGGTATAAGACTTTTCTTACGTGTAAAATGTAAAGAAATATTATATTTTAATTTCGTCACCCTGAAAAATTAAAAACCAGCGACTCTCATGCATCGAACACTGGATTATTTAACGAAATTTCTCCTGAACACTCGATTATTTAAAGAAATTTCTCCTGAACACTAGATTATTTAAAGAAATTTCTCTTGATTACTAGATTATTTAAAGAAATTTCTTTTGATTACTAGATTATTTAAAGAAATTTCTCTTGAACACTAGATTATTCAACAAAATTTTCCAGATTATTCAAAAGTATTATTTTACGAAATTTGCTCTTTTCACTGATGATTCTTTTGAGTAATTAACTCAATAGAAACATAAATGCTTTTTTAAGCATGAAGGGAGTTTTGCAAATAACCTATGTCACTCGCTACTATACCTGGATGTTCATAGGGCGTCAGGCTATTTTTGTAGTCTCTATTTGGGAACCAAAATAAAGATCACAAAAATAGCATGTTTATAGATAACAACAAACTCAAAGAATAAAATTTAGCGAGAGGCAAATTCTGAAGTCTGTTTGGTAGGAGTTTTTATGCCAACTGTGTAATAAGCGTGATCTGTGGTAATAGGGTATTTGCAAGCAACGTCACGCAAGGGTCAGCCAATCAATTTCGATACACATGCGTGACATCATTTGCAGGTATGTAAATAAATCTGTTCCAGAAATTGATTCAGCGTGATAATGAACTAAAGTCTCAAAACTGAAACTTTATAACTCCATGCACAACCACATGTAAGTACCAGAAACAAAAAATTTGCAAGTACCCAATTGGTGGATTCTGTGGTCTCCAGACAGCCTTACCTCGGAAAATTATCGTCGAACTAATTGGCAGAATTGCAAATTCTAGTACATTTTGATGCAATAATTCATTTGATCATTTTGAAGGCAAAAAATTTAATTTTAGAACCACAAAAATCCAGATGCTCAAAAATTTAAATATAGAAAATTAAACTTCAAATGGACTTTTTCAGACTACGGTTTCAAAGATATTATACAGGATGTCGCGTAAAAGCCGTTCTTAATGGTGTGAAAATAAAAACAAGGTATACTGAGAGAAAAACATTTTCAACATTTGACAAATTACTGTAAAGCAAGGCAGATGTAACGGATAAAACATCAAAACGGATTTAACTGGTTTTTAAAACATTAAAGTGTTTCTACTAAGCGTCTTAAAACTGCACAGTCTCCTCCTGCAATCTAACCTGTTTAGATGTTTATCACTCTTCCCCCGGTAGCAGAATTTACGAAATGAATCTGCAGCACTGTCTTCATAGTTCATACTTGTTTGAGACCTCAACACAGACAGATTATTATTGTAAAAATTCAGCTTAATCTGACATTTTAGCAAACATACCTAAAAACTAAATTGTTTAAATTTACGTTTAATTTTATTCAATGATGCAAAAAAGATTTAAAAAATTTTACAGTGAAGTCTGTAATCAGGTAGCAGAGGAAAAAAATTCCTTCTTTTTTTGCTCTTTGAAAGTTCTCAACGCAGCTTTTTATTTTATTTTATTTTTTTTTTTAACTAGAAACAAGTTAAGAGATGTTTTAAAAATGAGTGCCAGTGATCCCCCCCCCCCATTTGTTTGCTTTTTAAAAATACAGAGAAAAGATTAAAAATTATCTGCAGTAGCTGTAATAATATGCAGCGACCTCTGCCGTGCTAAAGAGGTTCTATATTATGATTTCTGATCTGTTTCTAAGTCAAGATTTCTCAGTTTTCGAAAGTGTTTTGTTTTTAATAACTATTATAACTTATTTGCAAGCAAACCAATACTATATACTATCTATACTTTCTTTTCATTTTTTATGAAAATTCTAAAAAAAATTTAATGAGTAAATGAGCGTGACTTAAAAAATGAGTGAGTTAGCTTTTTAAAAACACTAAGAAATCTAAGATTAAAAATTATCTTCTCATGCTAATCTTCTAGCTTACAAGTTTGATAACTATTAGCATCTAGCTTGAAATAAACCATCTCTTTACACATTACAAATAGTCTGGTACTATCATCTGGTGTATAAATTGTGAAAACACGATTCCGAGCATAGGAATTACATTTTTTTGCAACCTTTTGGTGCGTTATATTAGATTTCTCCAGTCCGGATATATCACGGGCATGAGAAATAAGGTGCGAATCTCTCACCTGTCATTTTAACTGGGTCGAGAAGGGGTTAAAATATATAGATTTTTCAATTGCTTGCTGTTGCGCTTAAAATAAAAGATACAGTAAGATTTAATTTACAATTGTTAGAAAATAATAAATTAGTAATTTCGTGTATTACCGAAAGGTTTTTCATTTCGTGGCAAAGATTTAGCATATTCTTTACACCAAGGAAGTTTATCTTCAAAGTGTTCCTACAAATAAAATGAAAAACAAAAAATAAGAAAAGCAAAGAAATTTACATGAGAAAAATGCAGCAATAAGCCTTTGAAATATTGATTTTGGGTAATTAATATTTTGTTAACAACTTAAATTCTTAGTTTCTACCCCATTAAAAAATTTACATCCCAAAAAAGTAAGATCTTCCATTTTATTAATTTTTTTAAGCTTCATTTATTAATAACTAACTTTATTTTAAGTACTAGAGATAACATTGAAGTAGAGAAAAGACAGAAAGGATCCTTCTGAAGTTTTAAAATTGGCGTAAAGTGCTTATATAGAAAACTTATTCAAAATGTTCAGTACAGACTACTCTTAACATGTACTTTTAGAATCATTACTGTAGGAAGCGTATTCCTCACTTCATGCGCACGCACACCATCGCGCACCTCATCACGCATGCCATTGCAAACCTCCTAACCCTCTAACTAAATAGTGGTTAGATGGGCATTCTTATTTTACCCACGCAGCGAATGTGATTGGAAGCGGACGAAGCACACGGCTTCCTTTCATTTGTTAAGTATCCAGTATCATGCCCTATAGGTTAATAAATGTTAAATTTAGTTATGGTTGTTGCCTTTTGCCATATTATCAAAAATGAACAGCTGCTAGTAGTATCTGGTTGAAAATTAAATCAGTATATACATAGACATCTCATATTAATATTTGACCGGGGGAAAAAATCTGACCAGTTACTGTAGAGGCCAGTTACTGTAAAGGAAAAGTGAAAACGCGTGTAATAAACTATCAAGACATGTTCAAATGGAGGTTGGAACTGTGGTCTTTACAGAATACTGTATATATGAAACAAAATAAGCAATGCATTTTTCTAATAGAAAAATGCATCATAACCATATAGAGTTCTATATTATATAATAATTCTATATCATATAATAATTCTATATTACATACTAATTCTTTGCTTATATCATATAATTATTCTATGTCATAATATAGAATGAGCATTTTTCTGAACGAAAAATGTTAAAAAAAATTTATGAAAGTTTTCAGCAATAAACTTTGAAATCTTACCTTGAATTATTTTCAAAACGAACACTAGCAGCACAATGAAACACATAATGGACATCAGAAAGCAGTGTATTTTTATCCTCTGCATTCAGCGCAAAATCTACCTCCGTTACATCTCCGTCTATGGCATGAACTTTATTCACGATATCAGGACATTCGCTTTTGATTCGGTCAAACACCTGAATTCAAATAAAAGAAATAATTAAGATTGTAAGTGCCTTTTCGTAACTATTATTGTGTAATGAGTCAGCATGGCACAACCACAAATTAAGCATAAAACTAAAAAAGTCGCAAAAACCAGAAATTGAAGTCTATAAACATTAATATAGAAGAGGAATATTTCATTTGGAGGACCTGGGCAAGTACACCTTCTTGCCCATGCGATAATCAGGCCCTGCTCGATTTTTGTTACCCATGTTTTCTGAAAGAAAACTCATTAAAGCATTTTGGAGTCATGAAAATCCAACATAACCTGAAGACCGTTTATTCTTTACAATTCTAAAACAAATAAGGTTTGAATTCCAATATTTTTACACAAAAGTCTTTTTTGAAGAAGCTTTCGTGATGTTTACAATCTTTAAGAACTGATGGAGAAGGGTTTGTTTCTTGGTCTGATTGAAAAGACTCGGACATTCAGTTTGGTTTAAATACCGAGGCTTTATAACCACATGACTCACTAACGGATTTAAATTGTACGAGGCTATTTGCAACAGATTCATTTTACCATGAGACTCCCTTCCAATATTTTTTTTATAGCCAGTGTCATAGCACGAGCGGAAAACGCATCTAAACAAATAAGAGATTTTCCGTAAATTGTAACTTTATTCAACAATCAAAGTTGGAACGTGATCAAAAAACAGGATAAATACCAAATCATTGACATAAAAGGGTCATCCTGTTTTACAAAATAGCTTATTCAACAATCAAAGTTGGAACGTGATCAAAAAACAGGATAAATACCAAACCGGTGACATAAAAGGGTCATTCTATTTTACAAAATAGCTGCAATTGGAAGTTTAACATTTTTCTAAATGATCATTGATATTTCAGAATTTTTGCATCAGTAACAGTTTGCATCAGTAACAGGTTTGAACACCGCTGCATTTTGATACTCTTTGCAAATAAAATAAAAAAACGTATCAAGGCGACGCGATTACCACAGTCTCCGCATTTCCCTCTACCGTTACCATGGTTTCCACAAATCTTGCTCTTACCCCACACTAGTATATTCCAGCTATTTTTTTATAACCATCGTTGAACAGCAGACCCAATTTTAAGGTTACGAATACCAATGTTCAACTCCGTAGTCGTGCAATTTTGAACCCAACCGAGAGGACAAGAGAACTCCTGGATTAAGTATTAGGAGAAATTCGTCTTCATGGAGGACTTTTTGATGGAAATACCTCGCATTTGCGTTATATGTAGATGAAAACCACGAAACCTCCCAACGGTTAGTTTAACGTCAAGGGGACTAACCCATGATTCGTCTACCACTGAGGATCTTTCACGTCAGCACTCTGGACGGTGCGAGCCAGGTGCGTAAATCTATCGATCAGCCATCGCTGAGATTCGAACCCGGGAATCTCAGTGAAAAGCGAACTTTCTATCTCCTCAGCCACTATTCCAACTATAACATATTCTAACTATCTATTGAATGGTTCTGGTGGAGAAACAAAGCAAGATTAGAAATAGGTTGAGAGTGTGAATAGTTTGGAAATCGCGTAACATTGAGACCCTTATTGTATTTCCAAATATAATACAGTTATGAAAAGTCGAATACACTTACATTACTTTCAAACAACTTTTGAAGTCGTTCTTCGGATGTATACTTTTCATTGCGCCGTATCAGAACAAGCACTTTGGAAAGAGTCGGGCATGACCGAATTAACTTTTCTAAGAGAACCTGAAATAGCAATTAAATGTTCATTTACGTAGATAATTGCTTAAAGCTATTAAAAATTTAACAAGATGGATGCAAGAAGAAAAAAAAAACGATTATTCGAATTGATTTCTGAATACAAATATTTTTTAAACGCATAAGTACATCCGGACAAATTTTTTCTTTTATACGAATATATAGACAAATTTTCTTTTAGACGGCCTATACTGAACACCCTGTGCACAGGGTGTTCCACATATGCCGTCCTTAATATGTATTTTTAGAGTCCTTATGAAAAATAAAATCAAAAATTTTGCACAATGGGGGTGGCAAATTAATATTTAACCGAAACAAAAAACAAATACATTTACGAAATCTGTCAAATACGGCAGTATTAAACAAGACAGATATAATTGCTCGAGTATACTGAGGAGACAATTTAAATTTCAACTTCCAATCAAACCTGTTTCTCTGTTCCATGACTTTCTCTACTATAAATCATGAAATATAGATTTTTGTTTCCCCGTCGGGTAAACTATGAATTTACGACTCCCTATGTGCATATTTTTTTCTGATAAAGATTCTAAAACACACATTAAGTTCGGTCTTTATGTAACACCCTGATGTATACTGCAACTTATTTTGCAAATTTTGAAGATGAACTTAAAATCCAGTTTAATAGATCTTGCAATGTATTAAAACGTTTCGATAATCAAGGTGAGGAAGCATATCTGTATTACTTGCATTTAAACAGAATAATAAGATTAAAATAATGAATTTCTGATACCATTTTTATATAACTGAAAACGCATTCAAAGCAAAATTACTTCAAGATATCGTTCGTAAATGTGACGCTTGAGAGAGGTGTGTGATTTTGTGACGGTTTGTGTCGAGGAAAAGCGAGGATCGAGGTAACAAGTTTGACATTCCATTTTTCTTACAATAAAAAACATTTAAAATCAGAAAAATAATTTTTTCGTGAAAATGAGTTCACATTTAATAATTATTATTCTTACGCTTACAAATATCATTGAAACAAAGTAGTTTAATCTTAAAGATAAAAATTTAAAACATGTTCTACAGTAGATTTTTTGTTTCTGAATTGCAATTATATGTTTTATGTTTAATAACGTGACATGTGACAATGGTGAAGTATGACAATGGGGAGTAAGGATCAAAAACATTGAAAAACATCATTTGTTAACGGTCCTTTGCTTTGTTTACCTAGTTTAAACAAAAGCAAAAGTTATTTAAGATTAAGAGGTTGGTTAAGATTAAATATAACCTCTTCACTAGTGAAGTATAAAGGATTGTAGCAAAAAATATTTTACAGTTCCGAATTTCTATCTTAGTGCCGTAAGTCGTAAGATAAATAAAATATGAATTATGCTGCCATGGGGGTTAATAAATTTGGGTACAAATACGTGAACCTCAGGTTTTACCCAAGTAAAAGGATATAAATATTTCAAATGTTGAATTGCACTTAAAGTAGGAGCAAAACATGCATATTGTTATATTATGGTCTATTTAAATGCAATGATGAGCTGATTTAATAATTTAGAAGAAAAAAATTTAAAAATACGAAGTTTTATTTAAGTACAATGCAGTATACTGCATTAAATCTCAGTTTCAAAACCATTCTAATTATGCAAAACATACAAAATAAATAATTATTGTAAAGAATCCAGCATTAAGTATAAAAATATTTAATACCGGGAGGTAAAATTTCAGAATTATAAAGGAAAAAAATACAAAAAGTTTAATTTACTAAATTTTCTAAATAAAACAGTTAATTAAATTACACAAAAAAATATTACTAAATAGATCTGAAATTAAATTTTCATAATATTACAGTATTTCACTTGACTTACTACGCTGTCATAAATTTCGCATGCATGAACCTGCATGTTCTTGACTGTATTATTTTTCAATATTAAGTAAATATAAATTTAAACGCTTCGAACTACTAAGTCGAAAGAAAAAATATTACTTTCAGAATAACAAAATTATATAATATTCAAAATTGCCGATCGGAATGTGTAGTGATCAGGGGGCTGACTTCACATAAGAAAGGTCCTGGGCTCGAATCCCGGACAAGGCTTGGACGTTTTTTTATTCTATGTACTATCTGTCCTTACTGTTGGAGCAACGTTGGCCCACCTAATATGGTGACCATGAAAAAGTGGCCAACAAATCTGCCCTACTGACACCTGAATGACGAGTGTCAGTCAATCCGGTGGGCAATGGAACAAAAATATTTAAAGTTACTTACATTTTCGAGCACGTGGATTTTTCCTTTTTCGAAAATCACTTGCGTTTATGTGGAATTCTATCCAAATAACTTACATGTTCTACATTTATTAGAATCACCAGAAAGCTTAAACGTGCACGAATGTTTAAGCGAGGAGAAAAATCAAATTTTCTTACAGCGTGTTTTTTAGAAGCGAAGGTCCACATGTGTGGACCAAGGTAATGAAGTTGATACAGACCAAGAAAGTTTTCATGCTTACCTTGCCTAAGAATCCTGTTGCTCCAGTGATAAAAACACATTTTTCATTAAACATAAAGTTTATGTTTCGGTATGTGCCCGAAATTCCTTGGAACATGCTTGATTCCTAATAAAATAAATCAAGAACGCTGTACAACTAATCCATTGTAATTTTAAAATTTAAAGGAGAGAAAATAGTGAGTACAGATAAGGCAAGAACAGCAAAAACAATACTAGGTGAGTACAGTAATGCTGCTTTAATTTTTCGAATTATCAAAATGTAAACAAGTTATGACAGAATTACTCTGAAAGTAACCCCGCCATAATTTTCATATTTTGAAAAATCATTTTCAGCGTTTGAAACTTCATGGTTTACACTTGATTTGCATGCACTGTGCGAAAAAATAAACAGAACATCCTGAGTAACTTTTGATCTAAAGATCGGATCGTCACGTTTCGTTTTATAAAAAAAAGTTTGAATTTTAAAAGTACACATTTTCTTACATAATTTTAAGAAATGCAATTTTACAGAGCAAAATACGAAGTTTAAGCAAAATCGATCGAATAGATCCTGAGAAATCAAATTTTAAAAACTTTAAATCCGAATTCGGCGGGGGGGGGGGGNGGGGGGGGGGGGTCTTTTTTCAGGGAAAGTACATTCTTTTGTCTGATTTCGTAACTTGAAACATCGTCTGCACTAAATAATTGGCATATTTGAAGTCACCTCCTCGAACTATTAAGATTTAGACCTAGAACGTGAAGATCCGAACATAAGAGCAGAGATTATTCAGGGCAACTTTTCCGGTTTTTAGTCGAAATTTTTTTCGGAAAGTCAGAATTTTAAAGTGGTATCAGAATTTTAATTTCAATATTTCATATAAAAATATTTTGATCACCACAATATATAAATAATTAAAAGCTATACATGAAATGTTGGAAAAACAAACAATATTTTCTTTAGATGATAGGGAAATTTTAAAAACCTGTGCTTGCTTATTATTTAACTACCATTTAAAATAAAGGTCGAGAGCTAGAGATTCCGTTTTGTCAGCTATGCTCCCACTGTATAGCATCTTCTTTAATGAAAAATATTTCTAGACAGTAAAAATTTTGAGCTCGTGTTCGTGAGTTCGAATTCCACAGACTAAAGAATCCCCATGTATTAAATGGTGACTGGTGCACGTTAAATCTGTCGGGGTAACAAAATCTTCCAAGTTTCCATAACAAATCAAAACCTCTGGGGGTAATAATGAATTGGAAATTGATCATTTTCTGGTTCTGGTCAAATTACGATCTATGAATCTATAGAGCACAGCTGGGACTGCCCAGTAAAACAGGCTGTGATGTGTGTGTCGTTGAAGTCGCATTCTTGGCCATAGAAGGCGCCACTTAAGTGATTTTTAAGTCAGAGGGTGCGTTTTCTTTAAGTTTTCATAGCTTGCTTGATAGTATTGGAGTATTGGCAAACGGCATTAAAATTAAAATTATAACAAGAATAAAATTATTTCAATAAAGAATTTAGCCTAATTTCTAAGTAACGATTTTAATATTGAAATTGAAAATGAAATTTTACATTGAAATTGAAATTTTACGTTGAAAATGAAATTTTACACTGAAATTGAAATTTTACAGTGAAATTTAAATTTTGCATTGAAATTTAACATTGAAATATACAAGTGTGAAGTCAAGTGTAAACTCTGAAATTAAAATTAAATTTTATATTTAAATCCGGTATCAGTTGTTTAAATATGTGATTTAACTATGTTTTGAAAACCGTGATTGTTTTCATTAACCCTTTAAACTGTAAGAAATGTCAGGCGCCTTTTTTTTTACTACAAGAAAGCTAAAATTAACTACAAGTTCCTCAAGACTAAGACTATTGATGTAAAACAATTTGTTCTCGATTTGGCTTAAATATTTTCTAATTGAGAAAAATAAGTTTTCGAGAGGTTGGTATTAGTAGTCGTTGTTCATTTACGTCGCACTAGAGCTACACAATGGGCTATTGGCGACGGTTATCCAAAGTTAGCCTGACGGCAAGGTGACTAACCCATGATCCATCTGCCACTGAGGATATGTTACGTCAGCACTGTGGTTTGTGCATGCAGGGGCGGATGCAGAATTCATATCGTGAAGTCACCACTGGGATTCGAACCTGGGTCACCTGATTGGAAGGTGAATGCTTCATCACCTGAAACACCCAGACTCCTTCTTAGATGTTTATTACGCTTGCCTTCCTCCACTGTGATTTGTCAGCTTTCGATGAAATTTTAAGTTTAATTTGCAAGCCCATCTTTTTGTTTTCACTTTTGACAAGTATTCTGAAAATGCATATTGAAGAGAATCCTTGTGGGAATGCAAGCAACATAATATAGTAAAACATACGATAGCTTTCATATATCAACAGAGGAGTTTACTTTTTTTTAGTAATCCTATTGTAGTAGTTTAACTTTCGTCAAAATAAGCTACGTGTTCAAATTCAAATCTCTTTATTGAATTTCTGTTATATTATTCCAATAAAAAGTAACAAAGTAATGAGTTTTTATGCAATGTATTTTTATTGATTTGGTAGACAATTTGCACTAAATTTTGACACAGGCCGAAAAGTTAACCTGAATTTGAATTACTTCAGTTTGAAAATGATAAATAGCTTTTTTAATAAACAAAAAATAAATACAATGACATGTATATATTTCAATTAAAATCTTTACTTTTTTTTAGTTCAGACGATTTGAATCATTTATTGAAATAGTTCGAATGTTCAATGCCATCTAAGGGATCTTGTTTCCATTTTTTTTTTTTTTTTTAAGTTTTCAGTTTCAATTAAAGCGTATAATGACCACTTCGCTCATAGGCTGCAATAGTGGCACAACTGGAAAAAACACGCGTTTTGAACTAATCTTCGTTTAAGCAAACTAAAGCATTTTCTATGCATTTACCTTAGCAATGAAAACGTTAAACCCACTTATCTCAAAACATGATTTTTTTTTTCTTTNTTTTTTTTTTTTTTTTTTTTTTTTTTTTTTTTTTTTTTAGTTGGGCCGCTATTGCAGCCGATGAGCGACGTATATACAGGGTATTATTCTATACTAAGAGTGCTAAAACATTTTTCTGCGATATTTAGTAAAATTTACTCAAAGTTAAAACAATAAAAATTAAGAGCTTGCTCAGGAATCTCTAAAATCAGTGTTTTATCTTTTTAATTAGTCTCTAAAACTTTAGTATATAGTTTTTAGTAAAACCTTCTGTATTTAAAATATTAAAAACTTTTACGAATACCTAAATTTTTCCAAGAATTTTCTGTTGAGTTTTTTATTTTCAATGATTTCTGATAAGATAAAAAACGATTAATTACTCTAATCAATTTGAAAAATTAAAAAGTATCATAAAAGAGCCTGGAAAAATAAAATACTAATTTTTAACAAAATCTAAAATTTATATTCAAAAGAAAAAATTGTTGTCGATGGAATTCAACATTCACAATTTCTAAATATAGAGTTCTTAAATTCAATATATTTCACAGAATTAAAAGCACAAATATCACTGGCAATTTTAAAACAATAAATGTTAAAACCGAAGTTTACCAACAAAGATATTAAAAATCCAGAAATACGCTGTGCAATTTTTATACTTTATATAAAATACAAAAAATATATTGGTAGGCAAAAACATCAAACCAATTTCGAATACTCTATGTTTTATGAAATATTATACTTACCATTGTGAACACAATTACAGAAAGTTCTCAAAAATTCTAACTTTCATTCCATTTAATGAAGGCAAAAGTTATTTTTCCCTTGAAAGAAAAAAGCTGATGCCATCCTCTCTGATCTAAATAAGTTGTAAATTACAGCCGCGATCTATTTTACAAGAAATTGAGCTCTTTACCTTTTGTATTTGTGTTAGAACAGGTGAAAACAGAGTAAAATTGAAAGCAACAAAAGAGTGCAATAATGTCTAAGTATGACACGGAAAATACAATTTACAAACCTATGCATGTGTAAAAGTAAATAAATAAATAAACAAACACGGAAATTACATTTGAATAAGCTTTCTCTGTTCGTTGAACTTAAAATAAATCATTATTAGGTAATATAATTTAGTACAATATTTTATTCCTTAAATTTATATAAATTTGTATTTTAGTGACATTATTAAGATATTTTATTCAACTTCGTATTAAAACTTGGTCCCGCAATGGACTGATCGTTCATCACTGGCTGCTGTCAGTAAGCGGGTGGGTGACCATTTTGATCAACCTGCGTAGGGACTGAGGGTGAGCGGTACAGGTCCTCGTTAAACTGTTCTACTGTAAAGTGGTGAACTTCGCTCCCAAGTAGTCAGGCTACCAAAGCGGGGGTGCTTTTCCCTCTCCAAAGGATGAAAATTGTGATGGCGTGTCTTCGGATTATTTTCAGCAATGTTTGTAAGACCGTCGCCAATAGCCCATTGTGAAGCTCTAGAGCGATGAAAATAAACTACTAATACTACAACTTAAGGGCCGGGATAGCCTGGTTGGTAGGGCACTGGACCCATGTCCAACAGTTCCTGGGTCCGAAGACTCCCCGTAAAGTAAATGGTGACTGATGCACGTTAAATCTGTTGAGTCGTCAAGTCCTCCATGTTCCTATTACAAATCAATACCTCTGGGGGTACTGATCCAGGAGTTTCTTTGTCTTCTGGATTGGTTTAAAATTACAAGGCTACGGAGTTGAACATTAGTAATCGTAAACCCAAAAATTGGGTCAGCTGTTCAACGACGGATATAAAATAATACTACAACTTAAAAGGCTGAATTCTATTATTTCAAACATATCTAGTAGCCTAGAGACTGGTTACTTTGGTAGGTTCTAAAGAAAATCAGGAGTTCATAACCCGAAGTCACTGAATTATCTTAACTCAAACAAAGGAATAGAAAACAAACGCTCGATTTTTAGTATTAGAATATATTCTTACATAGTTGCAGGAAATCTCCCTGGCTCTGTCGTCTCGCCGATCTATCAAACGTTCTGTAGTATGGAGGTAGCGGGTTCGAATCCTTGCTTAACTTTGGATGTATTAATGCCATGTCCTTTAATTTGTGTTATGTGTTTCTCAACTTAATAAGGGACAATAACCCATAATTGTAATAACCGCACAAAAGGCTGCAAACATATGTGTAACAATAAATAAATACAGTATTGTGTACTCAATACGAATAAACATTTAGGCCATATTAAACGGTCCTGCAGTGGACTGATCGTTAAGACACAGCTCCCATGAACTGTCACTGAAGTCAACTCAGTCAGCGCTCAGTGTGCGGGTGGTTGAACACTTTGATCAGCCCAACGACCTGCGCGCGAAGTCCAGCACTTTACGGTAGAACAGTTTAACAAGGACCGATACCGCACACCCTAGGTCCGTACGCTGGCTGATCAAAGTGGTCACCCACCCGCTTACTGACTGCAGTCAGTGATGCTTGACTTCGGTGTTCTACTGGGAACCGTGACTTTACGATCAGTCCACTGCAGGACGTTGTTGTTGCTAATTTGCGTCGCACTAGAGCTGCACAATGGGCTATTGGCGACGGTCTGGGAAACATCCCTGAGGATGATCCGAAGACATGCCATCACAATTTTGATCCTCTGCGGAGGGGATGGCACCCCCGCTTCGGTAGCCCGACGACCTGCGCGCGAAGTCGAGCACTTTACGGTAGCACAGTTTAACGAGGACCAATACCGCACACCCTCGGTCCCTACGCAGACTGATCCAAGTGGTCACCCACCCGCTTACTGACTGCAGTCAGTGATGCTTAACTTCGATGATCTGCTGGGAACCGTGTCTTAACGATCAGTCCACTGCAGGACGTATTGTCCAGATAAATTACTCCGAAGATTTATTTGTTCCTTATGAATTCAAAAATAAATTCACTCATGTGTTATTTTCTTGCATTCAGTACATTTAATACAAACCTTGTAAAAAAGTCTAGTGTTTGTATTTTGTATCCTTGGATATTTAGGAAGAATTAATTGTTAACTTGGAAGCAACATACGCGCTGTGAAAAAGATAATAAAGATTGAAAAAACTTCTTATTTACAAAGTTCTTAAGCTGGAAAATATTGTTATTACAACAAACAATCTAAAACTTAGAAGTACTAAGTTTGTTTTCAGTTGTAACCCTGAATGTAACAATGTAACTCTCTCTGTAATGTCCATTTATATTTTTCACTCACTGTTTTGCAAATTAAGAAGCAGGTATGAACCGTTTCTTGTATAAATTTATTGTCACACATACATATTTATGCTTGAGTGCTCAATACAAAGAACAGCTCATAAACCCATATCAAATTAAAGAACAAATAGCACAATATAAGGAAAAACAGCACAAAGATACAGGCAAGGTAACGGAGGGATTCGGACCCCCTACCTCCAGGCTACAGAGCATTCGCCGGAACGGCAAGACTGGCTACGGTGTCCCTCAATAAGCTTGTTAGTAATGATAAGAATAAAGAGCATACTTTAAATGCATTTTCAATTCTTCTAATTAACTCATTGTTCTCATTTTCAATAGATTGATGGGGCCACTCTGACTGAGTGGTTTCGTTGATTAGAAAACGCTCTGTAGAGTGGAGATAATGCGTTCGAATTCCGCAGCAGTCTTTGGGAGGTCCTTCCCTAATTTGTGTTATCTGTTTTTCAACTTCACATGATCTTATAAGTCGTGCTTGTAATGAGCTCATGATTATGTGAAAAAATAAAGAAATAAATTATTTTGAAACTTTAAATATTTTTGCACAAGTAATACACGAATATTATGTTAAAGTATTAAACTTTAATTATCAGATAAAACATAGTACAAAACTTCTGAAACTACAATCGAACTCATCGTTATGTAGATCGCAAAGGCCGGGATAGCATGGTTGGTAAAGCGTTGGGCCCATGTCCCAGAGGTCGTGAGTTCGATCTTCGCCAGCTGAAGAATCCCCATGTAGCAAATGGTGACTAGTGCACATCAAATCTGTCGGGTCACAAGTCCTCCATTGTTCCCATAACAAATTATACCTTTACTGGTGGTGAATTGAAGATTGGTCGTTCTTTGGTTCAGCTCAAAATTACGATCTGTGGATGAATGAATGAATATATGGATGGGTCAGCCCGATAAACAAACTGTGACGAATGTGTGACTGAAGTCGTATTCTTGACCAGAAATGTTCCCTCTGCCTTAAATTCGCTAGGTTTCACCAAGCAGGCTTTCTGATATTAGCAGGTTTCATTAGTAGGACCGGGATAGCCTGGTTGGTTGGGCACAGGGCTTATGTCCAAGAGGTCATGGGTTCGGTCCCCGCAGGCCGAAGACTCGCCGTGAAGTAAATGGCGATTGATGCACTTTAAATATGTCGAGTTACAAAGTCCTCCGTGTTCCCATAAAAAATCATTCCTCTGGGAATACTGATCCAGAAATTTCCGTGTCTTCTGGATTGGTTAAACAATACAAGAATACGGACTTGAACATTAGTAGTCGTAAATCCAAAAACTGCGTCGGCTGTTCAACGACGGTTATAAAATAAAATATAAAAGTGGCATTAGTAACAGCATAGATCGCATGGTATTTTTTACTAAGAGTTTAACTGTTAATAATTCTCCAATTAATTATCGAAAGTACTATAATCTTTTTTTATTTTGCGTGTTTTCTTTATTAAGTTACATTTTGTTTTGCACAGCTTGCTTTGCACAAATTGCAATAACATTCATAAGAAATTATCAATTGTTAATTTATGAGAACTGAGGAATAGGTTGTTGTTGTTGATTTACGTCGCACAAGAGCTGCACAATGGGCTATTGGCGATGGTCTGGGAAACATCCCTGAGGATGATCCGAAGACATGCCATCACAATTTTGATCCTCTGCAGAGGGGATGGCACCCCCGCTTCGGTAAACCGACGACCTGCGCGCGAAGTCGAGCACTTTACGGTAGCACAGTTTAACGAGGACCAATACCGCACACCCTCGGTCCCTACGCAGACTGATCCAAGTGGTCACCCACCCGCACACTGACCGTAGCCAGTGATGCTTGACTTCGGTGATCTGCTGGGAACCGTGTCTTAACGATCAGTCCACTGCGGGACGAGGAATAGGAGTAGTCCATGGAAATAGAAATATTAAAGAGCAAGTTTAAAAATCGCTTTATCTCATTTTGTCAATAAAGGTTGAAATTCCAAACTAATGAGAATGTTGTATTTTATATATCTATATATTTCTTCGTTCACTAAAAGTACTTTTTCCTCTTCACTTCGCACGCATTAAGTAGTCCAGATTCAAAATAGTTTTACAGGATTAAAAATTGAACTTCGAGAAAAATTATAAATTGCAAAGTCTTTCCCTTGTATAAGAAAAATGAAATTAACATGTAAGTACTGTCTATCCGGCACACCCTGAAAGTAGGGCATTTCGAAACTCATGGGGAAAAATTAAAGGGAGATAAAAAAATTTAAAAAAAACATCCAACAAGCACTTTTTGCCAGACGATACATGGGCTGTGATCAAGCGGTGAACTACTATAGGGGGTATCCGCTACGCTACTGTCACATAAAAGACTGTCACCAAACGGATAGAGGAAGTACTACATTAATTTTATTGTTAGCATGTGCGGAAAAATTACTGAAACTACACAAAAGTGGGACCGCCCGCGGTGAAGCAGGCGTTAAACCTGTGACGCAGCAATCGGTGAATGTATCAAACGCGGACCGAATAAAAAATCCAGGTAACTAAATCCTCATCAAAGGAATTTTCTTTTTTTTATATATAACCGGCGTTAAACAGCCAACCCGATTCTGAGCTATGACTACCAATATTCAACTTTATTATTCAGAAGTTTGTTATTCAGAAACAAACTCAGAAGACAAGGGATATCACCTGGATCAACCAGAGAAACTAACCATCGTGGAGGACTTTTTGAGGAAAGTAACCCGCAAATGCGTCACATGAAGAGCACGAAAACCTCAATCGGTTAGCCCGACAGCAAGGGGGCTAGTAACCACTGATGATAATTTAGGTCAGCACTGTGGTCGGTGCGAGCCCGGTGCAGTTTTCATATTGACCAACTATCGCTGGGCTTCAAACCGGGGTCACCTCATTGGCTCTCGTCAACGGGACTGTCGTGGACGAGACCATTCAGGTGGCCTCGCAGGAAAAGGTTCGCACAGAAGAGATCAGATGAGCATGATGGCCAGGGCATGAGTGCGCCTTATGCTTTAAATTACAGCGCTATCTAGCAATTCACCGCTTACTTTCCACCCATGCATGCATTGAACGGTGAAAATTGTTGTTTAGATGCTTTCTATCTATAAATATCCGTTTGCTTCTCTTTCAAATTCATAAATATTGATGTCCGGTGGTTTAAAGAGATAAAAAATAACGTTTCTTCAAGGGATAAATGACTGTCCTCTTTGCTCCGTAAAGTGGGGTTTCGTTCTATATATATAGACGGGAGTGAGGAGTTTGCAAACGCTTTGGAGCACTGACAGTACTTGTACGGTTTGGCCTCACGCATGTGTATTTAAATGTGAGTAACTGCAAATCTGCTACTATATACTTAAAAATTAAGCAATTCTAATTTTACATGGCAAAATACAAAATTCCATTTCTCAGCAACTATTCGAACGATTTCACTCACATTTTGTATTTCGCCATTTCAAAGTAGATTCTTTAAAATGATGTAAACAATTGTATACCATACAATTCAAAAAAATTTCTACTCTAATATATGTACATATACAGTCAAACCCCGCTATAGTGAACCTTCAAGGGACCGAAATTTCGGTTCAGTATAACCGGGAGTTCACTATATCCGTTACGCAGGCAATTTCACTAATGGTTCCCAAACTCCCCCCTTTTATTACATTAGATTCATATAAATGACTGAAAATTATTATGTAGTAGCAAAAAATTTATTATTGTTCATCACTCTTCGTCTTGCGTACAAATAAAAATTAGTAATCTTTAGCTGATGAGCAATCCTCAACATCAGATATGGAAGCACTTCCCGACTCTCAGATAATTTTTCCTGAATTTCTGTTATTCCGCTTTTTAAATCTGTCTAACCTGCCATTCGAGCACATAAAAGTAGTTTCTATAGATGGTTTTAAAAATCGGTATATGTATTTATTTTGAAGTAGAAATTTCAANTTTCAAAGAGATTCAAAAGATTGCAAAAACATGCTTATCCTTAGCATTTTTTCCAAAGTAAAGTACAAATATAATTTAATATTCAACAAGCAGAATTTCTTCTATCCTTGATAGTGAAAATATATATTCCTGTTTTTAACAAAAGAAAACATGTGTAGATCGATTGATATATAATTCAAACGATATCGATTTAAAACAGCGTAAAAAATCTAATGACACCAATGTCATGTGACATTTTTAAGATTCTAATGTACCGCAAACGATTTTAAAAGCTATAAAAATTTGTTCTCGTATCAATTTCAACTAGAATAAAATGTCTCGAATCATTTAATCATTATTATGGAATAGCGTAAATTTATGTAGTTTTAATGGCTAGAAAAAATTGGATTTAAATATTATATTGATTTACTTAGTTTATTTTATATCTATATATATATATATATATATAGCAAGAATATGATACAAAAATTTTTGTAAATCCTCGGCAGCCAACAACAAAAATACATACCTCTGAACGAGACAAGAATAGGGTTTCGTAATAACAACGTGGAAAACAGTCTACCCAAAGTCTATTAAAAGTCTACCCCGAGCGGCAAACTATACTGCATTGGTTTAATTATAGGCTAACAACAGCTTTAAAACCAAAACAGGATATTAACACTTTGATAGAAAATGGAGGAAACAAATTCACTGATGAACAACAATTATTAAATAAAACATTACAATCAAGTGCTTAGAAAAAATTCTTTATTATCATTTAAAACATTTACACTTAGATTAAATATAGAACTTGGATACATAGTTTGAAGAAGAGAACAACGAGTACAGCAGTAAGCCACTATTATAAGAAAAAATGCATAAAGACAGTGTTTAAAAGTTTAACAAACGTGCCATCTTGTCTAAAGTGAAATTCCAAAAGATTTCTCGAAAAAAATCAGGAGATTCTGAATTTTTTAAAAAAAAATTAAATGTGTGGCATTGTTTTAATCAATAATTGGTAGTTGCAATTTAAATAAATTACGTACATTCTCTTTAAATAAAAACATTTATAAATGTGTACTAAATAAAAGCACCTATAAGCTTATTGATTCTAATTAGTGTAATAATATGTGTAAGTAGTAATACATACATAAGTTAGTGATTAGCTCTCTCATTTGTTGTTGAAATGTTTTTGAATATAAAACTTTGATTAGAAAACTTTTTCCCAATTTGAAGAGAAAATTCAATATTTTGTTAAAATTTGAAATTGGATAAAATAATTTTTCATTTAAATGTTCAATATTTAAATAATAACTAAATAATAATTTTAATAATTAAAAGAAAATACAGTGGGCAGTGCAGCTTAACATTTTTGCTGTAAGAAAATCCGTATATGATCACTAAATATACCATTTAGTTAGTTGAATTGTTGATTTAATTGAATTGACATTTAATTGAAATTGAACAAATGTTAATTGAAATTGAATTGGCAATTCAACAAGTATTTATAATTAAAATTTTTATTCATTTTGTTTTTAAATAAAATGAGTAAGACAAATATAAATCATTACAAGATTTATCACAGCATTTGCTAATAATATTAGGGCCCCTGCTTTGACATTTTATTTTAAAATCCTATGAATATGAAATTATTGAGTTTCATAAATTAACTCAAGAGCTATTAGTATAAATTTAGTATCATTATAAGAAGTCCTTAAAAATAATTGTTGGACAGTCTTTCTATTATAAACATCGCAATTTTACAATTGCAATTAACTCGTTGTTAAATCAAAGATATATAAGATAACATATAATATATAATAATCAAAGATAATTATAGACTCAAATTTGAAAGGACGAAGCTCTGCATTATAGACTGTCCTAAACCAACGTGGAACAAAAATTAGTGAACAATCTTCTATACGTTCAAGGATTGCATGCTGATCTATAAATAGATCAGCATACTAACATTATCACTTTCCATGAACATGAATAGCAGAGTTGGCACGTCTGGTTGTAATATAATTGGAAAGGATGGACACAATTATCACTTTCTAAATATCAAACTTCTAAAAAATTCACAATCCTCGAAAGATTCCATAGCTTTTTATTATTAGATGTATAAAAAAATACCTCCCTCTCAGCAATACCACCCGCCCAGAACAGCAGCAGGAGCTGCAGATTATCACAACATCTGCAGAATATTTTAGCTACGGGATAAAAGAGGGAAAGAAATAAAAAATTAAAAAGGCAAACAATTTCATCCTCATTAGGGACAATAGGGTGCATAGCTAAAGTTTTCAACAAAAAATAAGCACCTTTTAAGCACTTGAAATAGGATAAGCACACTAAAGAAGAAGAAAAATTTCTATCGTTGAAAGTTTGTATTGATTAACAAAATGCAAAATAATTTTCAAATGATTCATATGATCATGATAAAATAACGTTTCTGACAAAGAACTCTTTTCTTGATTATATTGGCCATTATAAAATGATNATAACATGCAGTTAGATACTCATATTTTATAAAAAATGTACATTTATTTGTGGATTTGCCAACAATATATTCTTTCACACTACACATAAAAACAGCATTTATTTTTATCTGTTACAGAACAGTTGAATTTGAAACTTTAATTTCTTTTCTCAGTTCTAATTTGCAGCTGCTTAGTTTAGGCATTAAAAAAATAAATATTGCAATTTAATTCCATTTTATTTAGTTTATTTTTCATAACTGACACATTTCCAAATTTTAATGCTTATCAAAAAAATTACGATCACAACTCGACAAAACGAATATCACCATGTACCTTTTTTTCTATTCTAAATAGCTTTAAAAAAATTAACCACACATTTTGCGTAATTAAAGACAATTTTTCTAATTTTGCTACTTCGTTCAAATTAAAAGATAGGAAGAAACTTAATCCTCAGAGATATTACATTAGCTTTCTAAAGCAGGAGGAGCATTCACGTAGTGCGAATTCCAATTCCATCAGTCTGATTGGTTAAATATGTCTGTCATGCTTTTGACATCAAACAGTGAGAAATAATAAAGTTAGGATAAAGCGAAAGCGCGGTAAAAAAAAAAAGTGGGGGAAGGGGGAAACTCATGAAGCTATTCCTCATTTTAGTCGTTTTGGCTTTAAAAAGTCGCCGATTTTACGCAAATAATTGCAAATTAGTTGGTTTTACTCATATTTCTACTAAAATAGTCGCCATAGTTGCTATTGCTTTAAAATAGTCGTTTTAGTCGCCTTTTTAGTCTCCAATGGCAGCCCTGCAGGGTAACCAAAGTTTTCAACAAAAATCTAGCACTTGAAATAGGACACTAAAGAAAAAAAAATTTCCTATAGTTGAAAGTTTATATTCATTAACAAAATGCTAAATAATTTTCAAAGACTTTACATGATCATGATAAAATAACTCGTTTCTGACAAAGAACTCCTTTTTTTATTATATTAGCCCCCATAAAAATAATTTATACACAATTTAAATATTATTTAATATTGAGTAGCTTATTCTATTTTTTAAATTAATAATTATTTCATTTAACTATGCAAAAAAAATTATTCAAAATTATAATTGATTAAACTATTATTTAAAAAGACTATCCAGTGTATTTTTAGATTTAAATAAAAGTTACTTATAAAAGCATATTCAACAATACATTAACAAGATTAATATTATTGATCATACTGAATTTATAAAGATATGTAAAGAGTTAAGCAAATGAAGAAAACAGAGAAAATTCGAGAGATTCGATTTTAGAGGACGGAAAATGAAGCCTGAAATTGAAAATCACTAGCAAAATGCAGCAGAGTTACATATGAGAGTGCAAGAAGTCTTCCCATTGAATCCAGCTCAGTATACGCACATGCGGACCCGCAAGTATTTAATCCAATATGTAAAATGATTGGAGCTTTCATACACTACGGGCCGACGGTACGTCGAAATGCATTGTGATTGAATGAATTTTGAAAACACTGTATACAATGTGAAAACCACGCTTTTCGCCCAATTCGTAGAAAAATTAACAACACGGTAAAGAACAAATTTCATTTCAAAAAATTGAAAATTAAGCACTTTTCAAAAACACGTAATGAAAAAGCACCTTTAAGGGCTTTTAAAAAGCAAAAATAAGCAACTTTAAGCACGTCTTAAATATACTACGCACCCTGGACAAGCTTTCCTGTTTGAAATCAGACAAAAAATATTTATTAAATAGCCATTAAAACAACAGATAAAAACTATTATTTTCATTATTGCAAAGTTTAGTTAAACTCTCCTAAAACTTATAAAATATAAACTTAAACTAGTAATCTAACGGTATATAGCTAAAGAGATATAGATATTTGATTTTCAAAATTAATTTTGTTAACTGATTGCAGGGCTGCCACTGGATGAAAACAAGAAAAATAGTTGCTTTAGTTGCATCATATATGAAAAAAAGTCCCCTTAATAGTCTCCAAGATATATAAAATAGTTGCTAACATCATATCCTCCTCTAACACAATTTTAATTATTTGTGCTGTAATAGTATAAAATTCAAATAATATGCAGTTAGATACTCATATTTATAAAAAATGTACATTTATTTGTGGATTTGCCAACAATATATAGATAGAGGAATGCTTAGGGAACTGCTGTAGAATTTTTAAACATTTTAAAAATATCTATTTTTAGTTTTACTCTTTATGAGGCATAAAGCTTCAGATATCATATAAGAAACAATAGTTGTAAATAAAGAAAAAACATTTGGAAAAAAAAAGCTAGGGACTAAAATTTTAAGCATTATAAAAAAATGAAGTAGAAATGACAATTACTTTCATACATAAATTTTTTTTAACCTTACTATAAAATAAATATTTAATAATAAATAGTAAAATAAAAATTTTAAAAAAACCTTTTTTTCTATTCTAAATCGCTCTAAAAAAATTAACTACACATTTTGTGTAATTAAAGAGAATTTTTTTAATTTTGCTACTTTGCTCAAATTAAAAGACGGGGGAAAACGTAACCCTCAGAGATATTACATTAGCTTTCTGAAGCAGGAGCATTCACGTAGTGCGAATTCAAATTCCATCAGTCTGATTGGTTAAACATGTCTGTCTTGCTTTTGACATCAAACAGTAAGGAAGCATAAAGTTAGGATAAAACGAAAGCGAGGCAAAAAAAAGCGGGGGAAGGGGGAAACTCATGAAGCTATTCTTGATTATAGTCGCTAATTGGCTTAAAAAAAGTCGCCGATTTTATGCAATTCATTGCAAATTAGTAGTTTTTACTCATATTTCTACTAAAATAGTCGCCATAGTAGCTATTGCTTTAAAATAGTCGTTTTAGTCGCCTTTTTAGTCTCCAATGGCGGCCCTGCTGATTGGGATTTAATAAGAAATACAATAAGGTTTTTTTTTTTATTTAATAATTTTGAACATTTTATTACTTAATTTCAGGTCATATCTGAATTTATTCCACTTTTTCAAATTATTATTTTATGAAATTCTAATTAAAATATAAATTAAACCAGATTTATTTGTGTATAAATTTTATCAATCTTACATGTGCAATTTTAGAGCAAAATTAGCATAAGTAAGATTGAATTAAGATATGTAAGGTTGCATGTTAGATAAAGTCCAATTATTACAATAGTCTTTGATTAGCTACCTTGGGATCGCCAAGAAATTAAAATTTTGGAAGATAATGCAGAAGATTCACTGCGTAAATTCTGCTAACTGGTATACCTCCAATAAAAAATAATGATTATCTATCGAGACTTGTGGATTTTTCAGAAGTTAGAAATTTGAGGGGTATAAGTTTATATCTTTTCTAGTGTACGAATATACAGAAGTGCAATATTAAAAGGCTTTAAAAATTTTGTGTATAGTTATATTTTATGGAGGGAAATTTTAATTTATTTCAAACCATTCAGAAATATATTTAAGTGACCTTTATAGTAAAATATATAAAAGAATAACATATGCATATATAAAATATCAGAAACATAAATCCTTTTTTTATAGAATAAATATATTTTATAATAGTTTAAAAAATAAAAGCCTGACAAGATCGTTAAATATATATTTAAAATGAGATATGTATATAAAATTCTCGAAAGGCTCTAGAATAAATGCTTTACAAATTGAGAGCACAAAAACATTGTTAGTGAGATTGTGACAAAGCGAAGAAACATATAGCAAAAGTAAACCATGCCAAATAATTCATCTACAGACCTGCAAAAAATAATAATAAAAAATATATATTATGATATTTTTATTTTAAAATATATAGCAATTGTTAAGAAAAATTAGATGCATATTATAATGAACAAATCGTTTTCATTTATAATTCCACAAACATTGAGTTTTTCATATAATATTTTAATTGGGACTTTAATTAGAACTATTGTTTATTTAACACTTTTGTCTAACATAGTAAACATGCTTAATGACAGAACATAATTATGAATATTTATTCATTTATTGACATTTATATAAAATGAATAATTTAAAGCTATAATCAGAGGTAGAAATTAAGATAATTTAGTTACTTGTTTGAGGATTCAGTATAAATAAAACATAATACAAATCTGCCCTCATATTCATTCTCTTTGACCATTTACATGCCTCTAATTATATTTTTTTGAAAATTAAAAATAAATTTAAAAGAAATTCAGAATACTATGATGCCACAATAGACACAACATATTTCCTCTTCCCATGCTCCTAACTGTTTGTTAAGAACAATTCTCTTACTTTAAATTTGGAACTCTTGGCGATTGGACAAGGAGGGCTTCAGACTCTCAAATTCAACCATTGAATTTATCTTTACAGAAATATTTGTCGATTGACTTGAGAATGATTCTCTTTATCCCTTAGAAGGACTTTATTTTATTAATTCTGAGTATGGCCAAATTCTCTAAATATTAAATCAATTTTTCTCAAATCAATTTGTTAATATTTTTGCGATAAATATCCATTCTTCATAACAAATTCGGATGTATCTCACATGGCCAAACATTATAGTACTTAAATTCAACAAAGAAACTGCCTCTGCTATACAGTAAAGAATTTGGACTAAATCGCCATGAAAAATACAGAAAAGCTGTGATGTCCCAATAATGATAAAATATCCTACTTTGTGAGAAAACCCTGACCAAATCAAGAAATCGAAAATCAAAATACAATCCTTTTACATCAATTGCTGGTCTGTGAGACCACTAATAATTATTTTATGATGGTCTCTGATCAACGGACTATTGTTAATTTCCACCTAAGCTGTAATAAATTATAAAAAGTTTTCAAACACAAATTTTAAAGTATTACAACAAGGAAATATTATTTTATCTAAATAAATAATTCACTCATTAACATACTGAAGTAATTTTCCAAAAATAAACATACTTCTCAAAATTTATGTAATTTAAGTTAGAAATCTAAAAAATAAATTAATAATCCTAGAAAAATCAACATTTTTTACTTTTTATAAAAAATTTGCAATGCAAGTTAGATTAAATTTGACATAAAACACAATGGTTTTAGAGTTATAATTTATACATTTAACACTGGTTAACTTTTGAGTTCGTAGGTTCCTTATAAATTGTTATCATCCCAAACTAATGTTATTTTCCTAAGATAATAGATAACCCACATGAAAAAATTTGAAAATTCCTTAATTAGAAAAGAGTTTATAGCTTTGGAAAATTAAATGGCAATTTATATACCAATACCGATTCATTCAATATTAATTGTAACACAAAGTTAAAGATCCTGGAAATTTCAAATGCGAAAACTCAATATAAAGGTAATAATTCATATACCATACATTTTTCACATTTAATATAATTTTTTGAACTAAGATTTATACTTAAATTGCCAACCAATGTATATAGTAACTAATTTAAGAAAAACTTACTTTCTACACGAATCACGATATTAGATTTTAAAATCACAAGAATTTGAGTTGCAATCAATATTGCATTTTTAAATTGCGTGAATATGAATTGCGATATCGGATTTTAAAAAAGCGAAAATACAAATCGTTATATTGGATTCTAAAAAAGCGAAAATGTAAATTGCGATATTTAATTTTTAATTTGCTTGCAATAATATGAAAAAGAGATGAGATTCTTAAATCATGAAAATTCTAATAACACTGCGTAGCTTTTAAATTATGAATAAATACAAAATTCGATGCTCAATATTACAAACAAGTGATTACGAATCAAAATATCAATACAAGCAATATTGGATTTTAAAAATACATTAATACGAAAAGCGAGGCTGGATTTTGAACTCTCGTGAATAAGAATCGCGATATTGGATTTTTAAAACACATGAATATGAATCCTGATGATTTTAAAAATGTGCAAAAAGAAATTGCAAGAATGATTTTTAAATCTTGTGAATACAAATTGCAGCATGTAACTTATAAATCAGATAAATATGAAAATTGATGTTTGATATTAAAATAGCATGATAATGTATTGCAATATTAGTGGACTCCGGCACGGTTTTAAATTTTCAAAATGGAGAAAATTCGCCAATTAGCGGAAGAATCACATGCTTGTAAATATCTAATCAAAGAATGAAACTGATCTACACAAATTCAAAAAAAGACAAAATAAGTAAATAACATTTAAAATAATAAATCAAAATGGTAAAGCGCTAAAACCAAATTTGTCTTATTTTAATTTAGAAAGTCAGAAACACAATTCTAGCAGAAAACGAATATTTTAAGATATGTGTATTAGCAAAGCAGCACTTCATCTGGGGACGCACTGCCTGCCAACACACAGTATTTTAATTCAAAGTATTTTAAAGACATTCAAATAATTCGTCTGATATTGAAGCCCGCATAAATAGGCCTATGCGGTGAAATTTAGGATTTTTTGTTCCTGAAACATGATGGCAGTACTTTTTTTAAAATTTTTACTCATTAAATGTTTTTTGCTTTATTTTTCAAGATTTTCAAAAGGGGTCAGCACTTGATATATTTCTAAAGTTTTCTTAATGATTTGGCAATTTATATTTCTTTTTATTTGGTTATTCTAATCATAGCTTTATCTTTATTTATTTTTCTTATATGTGGGCGTTTCATTATTAAGTCTTACTGTGTACTTTTAAATAGTGTTTTATGCCATTAATTTTTCATCGAATTTACATTCCAATTTTTCAAATTACTTTTTCTTATTTGTCTATCCATTATGGGGCCTCGGGACACAGTCAGTTTTTGGTATTACCACTGATGACAAAGAGGTTCCTGTGTGTCCCCTGATGAATTTTAAATATCTCGTAAACAGGATTTAAGCGAAAGTTTCAAAATTTTGAGTAGCAGATTGTTGAACTCTGGGAAAATTTAGTCAGATTATAAATTTTCGTTTGAGAGGAAGTTCACGAACCAATGATATGTGGAATTTTGCAAAATTTCACGGAAAAAATCACATGCCTTACTTTCAACTTTGTTGCTGCTAACGTCAGAAAATGGGAAATAGCATTTTTTGTGATAATTTGTAAAAGCTGATATTTTATTTTTCACTAAAAGTACAATAAAAAATAGATAAAAATCAATATGCTATTTTATTATTGAGAATTTCAAACCTACATAGTTAACTATTATTAGAATTCAAAATATAATAAATTATTTAATGACAGAATAATTATTTAGAACACAGTTTACAGTCTTGCCAACCTCACCTAATTAAAAAAGAAGCATTTTCCAGAAACATGGGATAGTGCCATAAATTAAAAATTTTCTAGACAAAAATACAATTATAACCCACATAAATATATTTAGTTCTTTAATTGAACTTGTTTTTAGTCCCTTAATATTAATCTATAATTGTTCTAAAATAATATATATCAGAACACATTCTAGAAATAGAAACGGAGAGACAACTGAAAAGAGTTTTATATTTTCAATAAAGATCACACTTCAGTGAAAAAGGGCAATTTATTCCACAAAGGGCTTGTTTTTAAAAACAAAAGACATTATGTCAAAAGTTTTTCTTTTTTAATTAAAAGTGATGCTGTTTCTTCTAAAAGATGACTCAGATAATATACTACTTGAAGTTTAACAACAGTTAAGAATTGAGGTTTGTAAATGAAACTAAATAACATAGCATTGAAAAAAAATTTAATAAGCATGTGTAATATTTAACAATGTAAACTTACTAGAAGCTCAAGCCACTGGTTCATATTTGGCTTTATCAGCATATTTAGCTAGACAGCATGCCAGTGTTACTCCCAAAAGCTACATTAAAAAGAAAAGATAGTTTAAAATGCAACATAAATCAACTTTTTAAAATATAAAAACAAATGTTTATAATCTAATGTAATTAAAATTTTAATATGATGTTGGTAATTTTTTAATAAAGCAAGAAATACTTTTTCAAAGTAACTTAAAGACAAGTTTCTTATCCAAGTTAAAGACACTTTCATTTTCTAAAAATAGAATTAACTTTGTCTTTTATTTGCTTGAATGTTTTTTTTCCATCATAATAACAAGAAAATAAATATATATTTTAAGACACCTATTAAGTTAATCTAATTTAATTACAAAATAAATTTATATAAAGTATAATATTGAATTGCTCTGCTTAGGAAGCTGCCGTTGAAGTAAAAAATAAATTCTGCGTAACTTGCCAAAATATTAAACATTAAAATTTATAATATTTAAAATCTAAGTATAAAATATAATTATTTTCCAGTTTTTTTACAACAATTAGAAAAATATAGTAAAAAAACAGTATTCAGTGACTATTAACATTAACTATATGCTAAATTTTAAGAACAAAACAATAAGGATATATAACAGATATTCATAGAGCTTTTTAGCTGTTTTCCCATAAAATTCATTGAGTAGAAAGTTTAACTGATTAAATTAAGTAAATTGATTTTTTAAGTATTTACCATTGTCATTTTTTTAAAATAAATCTATAAAATTAAAAGTATACTTTTAAATAGTTATTAAACATGATATTTTCTTATGTCATATATATTATTTTATAAATTACAATTTCAAATTAATCTAATACAAAACTATTTTACTAAACTATATTTCTTATTAACTAATAAGAAATAAAAACAAAAACTTTACAAAAAAAGTTTTAAAACCAATTTAATAACCATTAACTGTGAAAATAAAAGCTTGCTAAAAATTATAGTTTGTCACCTATCGAAAAGGGCATTCTCATTTTTTTTTAACAAAACATAACAAAAATGTTTGAAATATAAATCAATTTCTGTTCAGATTTAGAATATTGTTCCTGCCAAATAAAATTATCTTAAAACTGAGGTGTTTTTTGTAGTTTGAAACAGCAACACAATTGGACGGACAAACTAATGGTAATAGCATAGTTTTAACCACCTAATTACAAAAATTGTAAAAAGACTGACCTTTATAAAACCTCTCTAACTATTAATACAATTTTACATTGTTAGTTAAGTATCATTTTACAAGATTAATAAAAAAAATTGCTTTATATTTACTTTGCTCATAAATATTGAAGTAATTTTGAATTGCAATATTATTCGAATTTTACAGACAACATTTAACAAATGTTAATATCATGAAACACTAAAGAAAATGTAGGAAATCTTCCAGATTATTCTTACTTGGAAAAATGCCAATCCAACTAGGCCACCAAACAAAGCACCCAAATTTCTATTCACAAAGTCAACAACTTTATTATAGCAGCCCTAAATCAAATGAAATTATACATTAGAACACATTCTTTATCACATCATTTAACATTTTCTGCAGAAAGGTATTTTTAACTTTATACTTTCACCAAAAAATTTTAGATTTATGCAAGTTATTTTACAATTAGCAAATGCCATTTTAAGAAATACGTTAAAGGCACAGTAACTAAAACCAAAACAAGAATCACTCTTCGGTCAAGTGCAGATGGTTATAATTTATTTACTCAGTGTTTTCACCACAGCGCGAGAACGCGAGAATCTCGCATATTTTTTTATATTCTCGTATTAAAAAATTATAACCTTGAGAAATTCGCGTATTCTATAAGCCAATTTCGAAATTGCCGAATTTCTCGCATTTTGAAAAAAATTTCTCATTTGCACCATTTAGAATAAAATCCGTTTCACTTTTCTTAATGAATCTTTTATTATTTTCCACATCTGCCCCATTATCTAGCGTCCCTATTTACCAGTATTGTTCAGAACCTTTAAGAACACCATCCTTCCGAACCACGGAACCTCTTTCAGAGCGCATTTCTCTGCAACCACGTGTTTACCGTAGGTAAGGTTTCTTCATGTAAGATGTTCAAATTTTTTGCTCGTTAATGTAAGATGGACAAATACCTTGTAAAGTCAATATCTTCTACTCCGAAACAGACAAATGAAAATGAAACAAATGTGGGTAGAAACGATCAAAACGAAACAAATACGCATTTGAGCAACCTAATGAAANAAGATTAATAAAAAAAATTGCTTTATATTTACTTTGCTCATAAATATTGATGTAATTTTGAATTGCAATATTATTCTAATTTTACAGACAACATTTAACAAATGTTAATATCATGAAACACTATAGAGCATTACAACAAATTAAAGAAAATGTAGGAAATCTTCCAGATTATTCTTACTTGGAAAAATGCCAATCCAACTAGGCCACCAAACAAAGCACCCAAATTTCTATTCACAAAGTCAACAACTTTATTATAGCAGCCCTAAATCAAATGAAATTATAGATTAAAACAGGTCCTTTATCACATCATTAAACATTTTCGACAGAAAGGTATCTTTAACTTTATACTTTCACCGAAAAATTTTAGATTTATGCAAGTTATTTTACAATTAGCAAATGCTGTTTTAAAAAATACATTAAAGGCACAGTAACTAAAACAGAAACAAGAATCACTCTTTGGTCAAGTGCAGATGGTTATAATTTATTTACTTCTCCAACCTAATGCAAATATTTGTTAGTTTTACTCAAAAAGTCTTCAACAAAAGTAAATTCATCCCAATGCTTGAATTACTTTTCTTGTTATCGTAAAATGAATATGAAATTATAGAAATCAAACTTGAAGAGTTGTAAAGTGTGCAAAAAGAAAGCAAGCACCCAAAATAACTTTTGATCAAATAGTTAGATTTTCATATACTAAAACTTAATCTGAATCTTTGAGGCCCCAAACTTAAATATGTTAATTAATTTGTGCAGATAAGATTATAAGTTACCAAATTAAACATAGAAACATACTTTCTCAGAGTAAATGCAACATTTATTTTCAACTGATTTTAACAGTTACCCTCAAAATATGAAGAGTAGCTGCAATATGGAAAACAGGATTCTAATAGTTTTGTCAAAAGAACAGTCGAAAATTTGGAGATGGAAAATTTATATAGTTTGAAGATCCATTGTATATTTCTTAAATATAAATTTATAGCATTTTGTTAACCTGTTGAAAATGAAGTTCCTTTATCAGCGTGCAATATTGTGTTCAGTGACAAATCTTTCTTCAATTAATAATTAACATTCAAAATGTTAAGTGTAAACTAACTTTAATTTCCTTCTTTCATTTTAATGTTGAATGCAATTAATCTAACAATTAATGCAATTAATTTAACCAATGTATCCAATTTAATGAAAAATTTTATATAATCTGCTAGATTTAGATGATACTTTATTTTCCTTAAATTTTAGTCTAATCATTAATTTATTAATTAATATTTTGAATTAAAGGAAGATTTAGTTTATCTATATTAAGCCAGTATTTAAACATTTAGTTCAGCTTTTTTAAATTATTTTTCTTCAATTAAAACTTATAAAAAATAAATGCAATTCAAAAATTTGTTTAAAAAAGATTTAAGTAATTTATAAACATGAAAAAAATACCTACTAATTAATTTTTCCACCAAAAAATTTAATTCTGTTTTAAAGATTTCAACTCAAATGCTTTTTTAATTCGAAAATATATTACACTATAACAATGTGTAAATAATCTTGATATAAAAGCTAAATTCATTTTAGCTACAAAAAAGTTTTTTTCTTCCTATAACCCTCTTCCAAAAAAAGTTGAGCACCTTTATTTCATAATAATATGTAACTGTTTCCTAATCCTCGTTTTAAGACATTATAATTATCTTAAAATTAAAGTAGACTTGAAAAAAAGGTTCCATGGTAGCTCTATTACAATAAGATTGTTTTTTTTTCTTTAAGAAATAAAAAGTTTTATTTGAATGATGAATGCAATATCAGAGTTGCGATCTGCCAAAACGAATTAGCGTATATCATTTCAATGCAGCTAAGATTTTCTTCAATGCTAAACATACCATAACTGGTCAAAAGATCGGCTATTGCATGTTGTATTGTAAAGTGTTGGTATGTTTAGTGTTAACTCGCTGTTTCACGCTTGGATAAAAAGTATGACCAATCTTTAAATATATTTAACCCATACTAGTGGTAAGAAATAGTACAGTAGGGAACCGATTATCCGGAATGATCGGGACCATCGCTATTCCGGATAACTGATTTTTCCGGTTTTCTGCATCGCTACAAAAAGCCGTTTTTTTAATTGTTAAACCAAACTGAAAAAAAAAAAATTTGGATATAATCTTAAAAAGAAGGAAAAACGATGAAATACACTAATGATTTTTTCCAAAATGATGGTAAGATAAACATCCTTCAAAAAAGAAAGGAAAATCCTAAAATCTTATGAGGAGAAAAAAAAAAATATTTTTTAAATGGCGGGAAAATTTATCGAATTTCGTTCCGGTTTTTAGGTTTTCCGGTTTTCTGATTTCCGGATAACGGGTTCTGTACTGTATCTGTAGCAACAAAATAATATGGGCCCTCATTGGATCAATATTCACAAATCTTGGCTCAGGAGTCAAAGGGCTGTAATTTTCCAACATTGGTTCCATATAGAATTGTCTGATTTACCCGATATCTTACAGCCACTTTACAACCAATATCAGAGCTTTATATAGAATTGTAAAACTCGCCCATTATTTTATAGTCATTATTCAGCCTATATTAACCTGTGTTAAAAATTCTAGACATCCCAATGTTGGTCTCTTGGTGCATGTTCATATAGGACCCAAATTGAGCCACATTTGGACCAAACTGGGGCCAAAGTAAAATTGTTGCTACGGATAATATATTCAACAGCTAACTGAATAAGATATATATATAGATATATATATACAGTACAGAACCCGTTATCCGGAAATCAGAAAACCGGAAAACCAAAAAACCGGAACAAAATTCGATAAATTTTCTTGCCATTTTAAAAAAAAAAAAATTTTCCTNACATCACTTGTTTGTCAAGGTGTAACTTTTTTTACCTAAATGGTTGCAACAAATAAATCAATACTCACTTCAACATAAATATCATCCGTGCCCATGAGTGGTGCATACTGGCAAGCATTGCTATCCTTGCAACAGCTGATAGGAACTGAATCATTCTTCCACACGGCATTCCAATCTTCAAAGTCCTTAACACCACAACATTTTAGCTGAAACAAATAATGAAGTTAGAAACAAAAGTATACCTAAGGGAGAAGAAGTCCAGATCTTCAAAAGACAAAGAATGTGATGCTATATCTGAATGAATGCTATCAGAATGGGATGGTATAACTTACAGGGAAAGCAAGTATACAATATATATTTAAATTCAATGAATGAGCTCTTGAAGCAAAGTTCCAGTCAGGAGCTAGACAACCTGAACCAGTCGTTGTTGGTCAGGTATACTGCTTCCTACCAAGAAATTTTCCTTGCAAATTTTGCTTTTCCTTCATTTTGAAATTTAAATGTGTAGAAAGTGTTCAGACCAGGGTTGGGGTTTTGCCGTCAAAAACTGGTTTTTCACATGACAGTGGTAAAAACCATGTTTTTACCGGTAAAAACCGTCAAAAACCCACTGTTTTCTTAAATTTATGGCATATAGCGAACAATATATTATTTTCACATAATTGCCTTTATAAATGAATGTTGCTAATGATTGCTATTGATTTTGCAACTATATACATGTATTCTTATAGAAGGATATACATTCATACAGAAAAATTGTAATATACTTATTGAAAATAGTGATACTTACTATTATCATTATAGCTTGATTTGCAAAGGGTTCAAAATTTTGCACTTCTTAATTGTTAGAAATAAACAAACAAACAAAAAAGCTTGGAACTATTAATAAATTCAAGAACTAAAAAGAAGAATTTAAAATTTGGCATTTCTTAAATATTAGAAATAAGCTAAACAAATATTTCAAAACTTAGAACTACTAACAAACTCATGAATTACTGCTATTTTGTCAAGTTAAAAACTTTTACTCAGTTGAAAACGCACATTAAACAAAACTTAATTACAAACAAAATTACATGTTCAGTAGTCGGGGTCACTGTGCTGAAGTATACGATAGCAAGTGACTAATTTTGCGCATTTTTCATTGCCCAGTCAATTTCTGAGTTTAGTATGGATGAGTCCTAAATTCCAGAAGATTCTTTCAATGGATGCGGAACTGGATGGGCGAGACATAAGCACTTGAATTAAAGCAAAATTGATAAGAAAAAATTGAAAGCAAAATTGATAAGAAAAGTTTATTTTATGAGGCTTTCTTTTTATATGTACATGTATTTCTCAAAACAAGATTTTATGAATGGAAGTAATCAATCTTGACATTCTTCAGTAATGTAATATGCCAAACAAAATGATGCTTGGAAATGTTGAAAATTTTGTTTAGTATCCTAATATTTTTACTTCAAAAAGTATGTTTTGATATAATAATGTTGGGAAAATGCAAGAATCTGTTCTTAAATATCTTTTAACAATTATTTTTCTAATTTTATTGCCCAAAAATGAATTAATTTTAAATTATAAACAGTTGAACTCAAATAAAAATACAGTTTCACCAAGGTTTTTGACGTGACGGTAAAAACTGTCATGTGTCAAAAACTTGCCAACCCTGGTTCAGACAAACATAGAGTAAGCCATGAAGTTTTAAATACTGAAAAGAAAATTTTAAAATATACAAATGAAAATAAATTAAAAGATGATAACTAAGGATTACGCAATGGAGGAGTTCTCTTCTAATAATTAGTTTGCATTTTAATATTTCAGGGGTGATTGTGACCCCGACTTAAAAATTCTGAAAATTTCTCGAGTAAAATCATTAATGACACATTTCAAAATCCATGTCTTCATCAATTTAAATCACTGATATTTCATAAACACGAAATTCTAAATAAATTATGTGCAGCATAATTTAAATGAATAATTATGTATAAGTTTACTTTTATGTCTAATAACATTTATTATTCAAAAAGAAAAAATCTTTACAAATGAAAGAGATGCCAAGTGTAAATTCTAGTTCTAATACTTTTAAATGAAATATACAAGAATTTTTAGACATAAATGTGATCAATGATTTCTTGTAACTTCTAGACCTTGAATTTCCTTAAACTTCCGGATCGCGGTTAGCGAAAAATCAATGGAAGCATTTGTTTCAGCAATTGAAACTTCGATGATAAGTAATAATAAAACTATTAAAAATCATCATACCTCTAATTAAATATTTAAAAATAGTATTTTATTGGTTATAACATTCATAATTATCTTAATAAATTTTATTCATAAAGTTGGAATTCTGCCAAAAGAAGATTAATTATTCACGGTTCCTTAATTGAAAAAAATTGGAAACCACTGATTTCAAAAGAGTAAGGGAAGGCTTGAGTGCAAACCAACTGTTTCAAGAGGATCCTCTGTTGCTGAACATCTTGTTTTCTCTTTTAAACATCAAGTCGGGTTTACATTATGTCTATGTGAGCTAACTTCCTTTCATATATAAGTATATATGGTTAGAGCACGATTTAAAAAATTTTAATACAGTGAATTTTAAGAAAATTAGACACTATTCTTGTTTAGGGTCACAATTCAAATATTCTATCAGGATGCCACAATCTCAATATTGTGTTTTAATATTCATTTGCAAAAACATTCAAGTGTAACTATAATGTTTTGAAAGTATTTTATATGACTTAAAAGCCTGTATGCTTTCATTTACACTTTTGTAAAAGAAATATCAATAACACCAATTAATGGTGGCTGAAAAATAAAATTTGCATACTATCACATGCATATGTTAGTTAAGAAAATAGGAAAGATGGTGAGTAAATGATTAAAAATGCAATTTGATTTAAAAAAATCTTTAAGAAATGAAAACTATTTTATACATATGTTAGTTAATGTGTATGTTTTCATCTTTAATCATTTTTAAAATTGCTACGCACCTGCAATATTTTAAAAGCTTCCAAATTTTTTTTAATTTAAATATCATGAAACACTAATGCCGGATTTCTCATTTTGTTAACTAAATAAGGTAATAAAGATAGCACAACAAAATAAGTATTTGAAAGGCTTTCAAATTTATAAATTTTACCTAACAATACTGCGAATGGCAAGTTTTGCAAACTAAATAAAGTAATTACACACAACAATACAAAAGTGAATAAAATATATGAAAAGCAGTTAAACTTATTCAATATAAATTTAATAAAAAACTTATATTAAATTGTGTATTTTGTAGACTAATCATAATATTTAACTATTAACAATTATGATATCACATCTAAACAAAAGACAATGAATCATTTGCATTAATTTAATTTAAATTTATAAAACAAAACTATCACAAGATAAAGTGTGAAAAAAATGAAGCATCTTTAAAAAAGAATAAAATAAATAACTTTAAGTAAATGTAAAAAAAAAAAGACTCACATATTTTTGAAGCATATCAACATCTCTATCTCGAATTCGCCCATTGCCATAATGTGTTATACTGTTATTTAAACCAGTCTCAAATCCATTTTGTAGCTTGTTACGGTATACATACCCAGCTATGCCAGCAGCAACTTCACAGATGAATACAAGACTCAAAAAGATAGCCAACTAAATTAAAATTTAAAACACTGTTAAGTTCATATTGAAAGAATGCAAAAATAAAAATAATTAAATTTTTAATGGTTCGATAATATAGAAAAGAATGTGTGTTAAACAAATCATAACATTATATCAAACTTTAATCATTTTGCTAAAAATCACTGATAAAGATTAAATGCACAAATTTAAAAACAATCACAAAAAATGGTGCAATAAACAGGTATAAGAACAATTTAAGCCTGTAATCAAGGACAGAGGTCCAGAACTCAACTTCTCGAAAATACTATGTTAAGTTAGTGCTAAAGTTAGTTGAATTTTTTAAAAAAATTAAGAGAAACCTTCCAATCTTTTATTTTAAAAATAATTTTTATCAGCTGGTTACTTAACTTCAATTACTCAAGAATTCTTCAATTTCTTAATTGTTTCAAAACAAGATTAAGAATTATGTTTGCATGAATCTTGCAAAACTTTAACTTCAAATACAAAAATTAAAAAAGGAAAAATAATAAAAGTACTACAACACTACGAATAAAAATTATATTACTTATTAGAACACTTCAAATAATTTAAATAGAGCATGATTTTTGTTTTAAAAAAATTTCATATTATTTTGTGGTTCAAGTGTTAAATCTTTTAATTTTTCATTTAAATTCAAAACACTGATCTAATAGCATTAAATACTGAAACTGAAGTTTAATAATTCAAATAAAAGCATATTAAATTATAATATTTTTCCTTATTCAGACTTTCTAAATTTCTTTTTTGACTCAGACTTTCAAAAAAATATATACAGTGAAACCTCCTCTTATTGACACTCCTGCAAAATGGACGCCTCTCAATACGGACATATTTTTAATTCCCCGGGAATCTTCTAAGAATAAACAATTATATACATAATCCGCAAAACGGACACTCCCTTAACACGGGCAGTCATTTTGGCCCTGAAACATTATTTTCTATCTCTTCAAACAGGACGCTACTTTTTCTAAATTTTTTTAAAAAAAAAATATTTCTGCTTTAAATTGCAAGGGGGGAAAATGCAACTTTTCATCATTTTTAAAGCATGTAAATTTTTTGCCTTATCCATAACTAAATATATTTGTTAAGCTATTTTACTACTGAAGAATCAATCTTTCTCCTGTAACCTTGTCTTATCTTTTTTAAAAAAAGGAGAGAGAATAATACTGCTCTCCTGAAATAATTCGGACAGCAGCATGGGTGCAAGTTGGAAAAAAGGCCAAGACTGAAAATTTTTTGACTGAAATACCTAACATACACAATATCCCCTCGACTTATGCAAACTAAGAAAGCTTTACCATAATACATCATTAAATACTGTACAAAAAATATTTATTCATCTGTCTTTTGATAAAATAACAACAGGACAGAAGAAAGTAGACCAATAACGTAGACCTAAAAAATATTTTTACGGNAGACTGTGTTAAAAAAGAGAGCAGTAAGATGTGTTCATATAAATGAAACACTTATTCAGACACTTGATAGCTGATCAATTGTGAATAATCAACTCCATAGGTCCTCATGACTTACAGGTATGCATTGCTTTTTTTTTCTGTGAATTGTGGAAGGTTTACTTTCAAGAATGTACTAACCATGTTCCCTTTTAAATGGTAGGTAGGTGTAAGGGGGTGTAAACCTAATAATTGAAACCGACTGAGGACTGAAAGCTCCAATTCGGTATCATATGTCTAGCTTGCGTATCTATGCTAATAGGAAAATTATATTTATTTGTCTGTAGTTACATCTAGAATTATGTATTTATATCAAATTTCTTTATATATTCTTTTTTATCTTTCTTAAAGGTTAAATTAATATCCTTGTAGATAGTTATTGTAGATTATTTAATTATTTTTACATCTTTGAAAATATTCTACAAACAATTTACACTGCTAAACTTTGTTATTAGTGTACCCTTCCCGTAAATGGACAACTCTCATAAGCGGACAATTTTTTCGAACCCAAGAATGTCCGCTTAACGAAGGTTTTACTGTATATATATCAATGTAAGTGCGTGTTTTTCATATTTTAATAGATATTTTTTTCAAGCATCTATTCTATCTCTATAGATATAGTGGATTATACAGTATGGATAGTAAAAGAAAGAGCAAATAAATATCAGGATTTAAGTGTTGATCAAAATTTCTTTAGCAAAAAAGCGAAAATCAGATCAAAAATCTGGAACAAAATGCTAATATGCCACAGGCCTTATGAATAGAATTTCGTTTACCATTCTAGAAGCTTTGATGTGTTTCAATTGAATACAAGTTTTAAAATTTCATTAAAAAAAAAAACAAGATTTTTTTTAATTGTAGAGTTTCATTTTTTCTTGCTAATAATTATTTGATCGTAGCTTAGAATCGCTTTTTTTAAATTTGTTTGAGCAATTTTTCCCTGCTTACAAAGGCAGAATCTATCATAAGAATTTTTTAAAAGATTTAATGCTGCGATTCTTGTCGTGACCTTTTTTTTATGAAATTTTTTTTGCTCAAAAATCTTGTAAAGTACTTTAGCAAAAAAGCTTATATATCATGTTTCATCTAATTATTTTTAAATAGTTTTATGGCATTTTATTAAAAATCCTAGTATAGTGAAAGCTCTGACAAATATTTAGTTAATCTTAAAATTATACTTTTAAAAAAACATTTCACAAACATTGCAAATAAAATGAAAATATTAAATTGACATCATCAAAATTATAATTCTCCAAGACCAGAAAAAATATGGGTGGGTTTTATCATAATTGCATTTTATTATTATAAATTTATAATAGAATAAACTCTTAACTGCATATATTGAAATATTTACATTTCCATTATTTCTATATTCTGTGTTTTAAAATTTTTAATTCACTTTTTTAAAGACACATATTACTAGAAATTGCAAATAATGTGCTAAGGTATTCTCACAAAAATTTGAGAAACTAATTCACTCACAAAACAGTTGAAATTAGTCATATTGTAAAAATGGAATTACTTTTTTCCGTACCTTAATACATATAGTTACATGATACTTTTAATATGTAGCACCTTTTAACAACTGGTGAAATACTTGTTCTAGAATTTTCGTTCAGGTGCATTCCTTGTTGTTAAAAAACTAAAGCTTATTCTAGAAGTTCTCTTTCACTGTACATAACATAGGACACAATAACACAGTTGGATAAGTAATGCACTACACCAGTGGTCGGCAAAGTGCGGCTCCGGAGCCGCATGTGGCTCTTTGGCTCCTTAAGTGCGGCTCTGGCACAAATATCCACGGAAGGCGCAATTATATTTTTATTTAAAAAAAAACTTGATAAGAAAAAAAATTACATCTTATTTTGATAAATTAAAATTCCTCTGTAAATCGAGAGCATGTATAATTTTTTGTTTAAGTTAAAAGACAGATAGGTAATTAAAATTCTATATTGTTGTAAAAATACGTAGCGAACATCGAGCCAAAGTTTATTAGTTTTCGTAAACGTAAACACAAACCATGTACAAGCTACAGGCTGAAATTGTTCGTATGTTTTCGGCGTACTCCGGTGTGATACAAAGGTACCACAAGCATGCGCGCATACTTTTTCTAAATGAGTGGGGGTACAAATTGGCATCACAACACAAGTGGTCTGCTTTGAATGACCTGGAGAAGGAAGACATGATCATATTCAACGCTTGGAATAGTATTCCTGACTCTTACGATCAGCTGAAAAAGCTCGCTTTTGCTGTTCTTTCCCTTTTCGGTTCTACATATATATGCGAACAATCTTTTTCAAGCATGAACATTATCAAGAGTAAACTGAGAAGTCCTCTTATTGATGAGAACTTGGAATCATGCCTAAAATTAAAAACAACAGCATACAAACCTGAATTGCTCAAACTTTCCAAGGAGATGCAAGCACATTGTTCGCATTAATAAATATTTATTAAGTATGAAATTTAGTTTTATTTAGTGTACTACTTATTTAGTGTAATAAAAGTTTACTAAACAAGCAGATTTGGCTCCCAATTCGTTCTAAAAATTGTTGTAATGTTCATGTTTGGCTCTTTGGCTAAAAAGTTTGCCGACCACTGCACTACACCATTGCATAAATACAGTTTTCATGCTAAAAATTAATTTGATGCCTTTCACTTAAATTTGTATAATATATTTCTTCATTTAAACATTTAGTAGTTTTTCATAATTCTAAAACAGAATAGGTTAATCCTACAAAGGTAATTAGACCCTATTGCTGCAGTTAAAAATATTATTGCTAATTTATCAATGTTAATGACATTAACAATAAAATGTATTAACAGTTATGGTTATTAAGGGCTTAGTTATGAATTAAATTAATGGTGTTTATTAATGCTGCAAGACTTATGCTAAGAATATAAAGAATTTTAAAAAAATAATGAAAAACTCAAATTTGAAAAAAACTCAATTGAACTCGGAAAGAATAGGATAATAAAACGCTGGGGAAAAAACCAGGGGATTGGGTTTTTTCAAATATACCCAGGTTTTTTACAACCCTGCATCTCATACGGTTTAGAAACAGGAAAAAAAAATTATGCAATTAAATTTCTTATATTATTTTAAAATTCTGAAGTAATCTTACCACATATAATAAAATGGGTTGACCTTTAACAGTACAACAACAGGCAAACAGTCCAACAACTACAATCAAGGCTCCCGTTCCAATAAAAATGTAAGGAACCGCATCGTTATAATCATCCGAAAGATCCAGAAGATAATGCAGAGAAAGTTTCATCCATAGTCCAAAGGCTAATAATATTATTCCTGCGACCTAAATAATTATAAAAATTTTATAAGTTACCAATTAAAATATATTAACCACATTTTTTAAGAAAAGGGGAAAAATTACGTTTCTCATTAAAAGAAAATTATAAACAATTAAAAACAAACTATTCATATCTAGAATATTTCCTAAAAAATCCTATGCCCAGATATTTTAAAAATTTTGACATAGATAATTAATAAGCTAAATAAAAACAAAAAGAGGGTACTTGAGCCATTTTTAAACATAAAATAAGAACTTTTTAAGCTCACCAAAAATAGTTTTCGGTACTTTAAACAGCACAACAATAATGAATGTTTAGATCCTTTTATTGACAGTTTTTCTTATAAATTAACAATTTTTACAGACTCATGATAAATAATATACTTATAATTTTATTAGCCACCAAAAGAAAAAAAAAACATTTTATACAAATTTTAAAAAATATATTTAATGTGGAATTGTTCATTTTGCTCTTTAAGCAAATAATTACTTTGTTCAATCATGCAAAAAATAATAATTTCACCTTAAAATTCCTGTTAGTTACTTTTTATAAAAAAAATTATCTTTATTAAATCAACTGAATAAAAGGGAGACAAAATTTTCGAAGTGATACGAAGTGTTTATCGGCTGCTCTAAAACCCTAAATGACCTAATAAAACTATTTATTTAACGAAGGATCCAAGGATTATTGTTGTTTTTTGCCAATAAAATTGTGGTTGTTTCTAATAACACTATTTGACCATGAGACGAGATCACAAGCCAATTTAGGCAGCCATTAGTTTTTTGAGAAGTCAGGAAGGGTACGTTTCATTTGATAAGAGAAAACTCCAAGGGTAATAGTATATCTCAGCTCAGAACCTTACAGATAGATGGTAACACCACTCATTCTTAAGGACACTTTCACAATTTAGTCAGAGGACTGAAGGGGAAGAAAACTTTCTCCTGATCCCTTTACCTATGGCACTGCTCACAGCGACTAACCACAGGACTTTGGATTCCATAGATTTTACAAGCATGTATATCACAAATAATCAGTAGTTCTTAGCAGAGTAGAGGATTAAATGCTGGACCCTGTGAGCACTGAGCTACCATGGCCCAATAAGATTGTTCCATAATTGTGTGAAAAGTTAATCTTTAATAATGTTTAACAAATTTCTGACCATTGTTTTAAACTACATTTGTTAACTAAACACAGTATTACACAGAGCTAATAATAAAATTAAATATATTTCATTACAGATCTTATTTTCTGTTCCTTATAGTAGAACAGCTGATAAATTTAGATACTGATTTAAGATTTGTATAAAAAAATGTTGAACAATAAAGTTAATTTTTAGTGAAGCGATGATGTGGTGTGGATCTCATATATTCTCAAGAAGAGATTTCAGTTTTGAGTTGCCTTTCCAGTTCATAGTTTTAAGTATTTTGAGGTCTTGATCTCAAGTCATTCAGAATATTGCACTTTGGATATAGCACTACGTGAATTCAGAATAATTATCAAAGCCAAAAATAATAATAATAGCAGAGAACATTAAGAAAGGACATTAAATAAATATTTAAATAAGAGATAAATATTTTACAAGTGAACACTTTTATTATTTTCATTAATTTTTAAGCTGATGACAACCATAGAACCTGGATCATACCATGTGATTTACCTATCCAAAGAAAATACAAGGAACAATATAACTCTGAACCGGACCGATAAAAAGTCTATGCTGATGACACATTTTCTAATCACCAACCTTATACTGGTGGAAGGAGTTTTTTTTTGTGACCAGCTTACTTCTCATTCTATCTTTGGAAGTTAGCAAACAGCTTTTCAATGAGGAAGCTTCGGTCCTGAATTTCATTAATTTTCCACAAAAGTTTTTAAACTCTTTGAAGACAGAAAATGTCTCCAACTTTTAACAGGTGCTTTCAAATGACACCAAAAGCATATAATCTCTTTCATTTGCAGTGAAAATATCAAAAATAATGAAAAATGCGAGAAAAAAATTTTAAACAAGACATTTTATTTTTATAGAGAATACAAACGAAAAGCAGACAAGCATGATGATAAAATTGACAGATGAAAACGTCATACTCACTTAAAAGTTCAAAATTCAGCAAAAAAATAAGCTAATTTTAATAGTCATAAACTCATGAATTTTGCATGTGTAATATTATATGGCAATTTAAAACTGCTCAGAAATGAAATGTGAGTTCGATGAAGATGGTTCAGCACCAGATATTAGTTATATATAAAAAAAATTTTAAAAATCTTCGTTGCACACATAAATAATGATCCAACCTTCTGAGATATCTTAGATTATCCAAAATCTATAAAAAAGTTGGAATCGATGGATCAGATTATTGTTCTTAAGTGAATCCACACCAATGTGGACTCAGTGGTAATAGAAAGGTTGATGTATGGGCTAAGACGGGTGCTTGTGCTCAAAGCTAGATGGCTTGAGTTAAAGCTTCCCCTAAAGTATGCGATAACAAAAATGAAGCTCTCTTAACTCCAAGTTCACTTTTTCAGTTTTGCATGAATAAAACTGAAATTCGACTGATGCTGAGCTGCATAGACTAGTATGTAGAAGTACTAAATCTATTATAACATAATAAATTAACATATAACTAGGAAATTCATTCTTACAACTGTACCAAATATTAATATTAATTTAAAAGGTACCTCAAGGTTAATAGATTGATAGATTGATTGATTGAGCTTTTAATAGATTGATTGAAAAAAATTTTAACTCATTTAAACAAACATTTATATTTTTTATAAAATATTACATTTATATTTCTAATAAATTGATGTAAGTTTTTTTCATCAAAGAAAAGTTTTGTAAAGAAATAATATTTTTTTTAAAAAATTTCTCCATGACTGCTTGCATTTTCTCTAAAGTCTTGTTCGCACGGTCTAACATATTCTACTGAATATAATTAGTAACAATAAATCAATAAAAAATTATAAGTTGAAATCAGACAACTATTGGCCAACAATTCAATTTTACTAAATCTAAAAAATCTGTCTCAACTGTAACATAAAAAGAATAAAAAACAATATTTAGATTCATAATAATTAACAACTCACAGTTATTGCTAGTAATATATGCCGAATAGTTATAGTATTGATCTTAAAGTATTAAGATTATTATTAGAAAAACCGATAGTTTTAATAATTTTGGCAATATTTTTATTTGTGATATATAATATAAATCATAATTATTGTAGTATATAACAGGGTTGGGTTTTTGACGTCAAAAAGTGGTTTTTGACATGACAAGGGTATAATACTGGTATAAACTGTCAAAAACCCGTCGAAAACGTCAAAAACTGAAGTTTGCCAAGAAAATATATAAACTTCAAAACTACCAACAGTTGCCATGCATTATATTGAAATTTAATTATACTATAGGTAATCAGCAGGTTTTAAAATATTTTTTAATTAAAATTAAGGTAAAATAACAGATTTAAAATCTCAGAAATTTATATTCAAATGCATGTGCAGAAAAATTTTGCACAAAAATTGTTTAAATATTTATATTTAAAAAAATTTTTTTTTTCTTTTTGATACTTAAGAAAATTAAAAGTTTATTACTATGCATTTTTGACATATAAGGAACATATAACTAATATTTATAAGGAACTTACAAGTTATGTTGTATAAATACAAACTTGATATAAGATACAAGTGTATAAAAATTTTTTTTTAATGTTATACCGAATATCTTTATTATCCAGTATGTTAATTTGAATTTAAAAGTAGTTATATTTATGAATAATGATAAATATAATTCATATTGTTTATTATATTTATTTATAATTATTACACTTATCATTTTAAAACAATTTTTATCTCTTAATTTTTTTTTCTCCACTTGTATTAAGAATACAAATAATGCATATCTTGAAAGCAAGAAGTAATTATTCAACAGCTGAATATTTAGATATTCAACAAAACTATATAGTATTCAGCAAAATGAAATTCACAAGTATTTGGATAAACTAAATTTTCAGCATAGTAAATGAATAGGCTGAATATACTGTAAATCGACACTAACTACTCTGTGTATTTAACAGAAAGCACTTAAATTTGTATTGTCTTATGTTAAAAAGATTATTAAGAAGATTTAAAAGAATATTAAAAAGATTTTTCTTTAAAAGATGTCTAATGTACAAAACTGCTAATGTTTATCTTTAAAAATGTCTAATTTTTAGTATAATCTATACTATACACTAAATTTGGTTATAAATAAATTTCTTAATAATATCACTGCAGATTTTCAATAACACATGAAAATGAATACATAATATTACAAAAGATGTGAGTTTTCAAAAGTACAAGATTTTGGTTACTATTCAAAATATAAGTGTTTCTTCAAAATTTTAAATTTATTTTTTCTAGAACATATTTAGAAACACTATCCTCTATAAAAAATATATAAATTTTATGTATTAATTAAATTTCACATATGAATATAGGTTTTTGACATTTTCGACAGTGAGGTTTTTGACGTGACGGTTTAAACCATGGTTTAAACTGTCAAAAACTGTCACATGTCAAAAACCTGCCAACCCTGGTATATAATGATATATATTGAGCAAGATTTAGCATCTGATAAAATGTCTCCTATGTCCTAAGTTTTTGACAGTTTATGACACCACTTTACACCAGATTTTTGATGTCTAACACCCAACATTGTACCCAACTAGCCCCTTCACAAGGTGGTTGCAATAGTTAGACTTTTTACTCAACCTGACAGTCTGATTGGACATCTTTTAAGAACCCCTGTATAAATAGTCATTGCCTAATAAGACTTCTCACCAACGAATATTGCTTGAGAAAGTAGTCCCATGAAAGACTCGGTAGTAAATATGAAAGATGGCCACAATATTTTCTATTGACTGCTTTATGGCCTACCTTAGTCAAATGGTTCAGAAAGGTGAGAAGCCTATGAGACAATGACTTTTTTTATTTCTTTATTTTTTGTTCTGTGTTTCAGTGTTACATTTTGTCAAGTTCTCTGTTCTGAAAAATATTTAATTATATTAATATTCAATAAGTAAATATGAATTATATATCTTTAATTAGATTGGGATAAGAAATATATCACATCCCTTATAAAAGCTTATTGTGCAAAGATAAGTGAAAAATATATTAATAAGAGCCATAAGTGAAATCAAAGTAATTTCATAAAAACAAAGATCAAAAATGAAATTTATTAAGTAAACTACTTGCGTTAAAATCGAAAATAAATTAAAGTGAAAATGAAATCTCTGGTTTCACTATTTAAACGTTGTTGTTTAAAACAAAAGTGACTTAAATATTATCAATTGTTTAAATGATATGTGATAGTAGTTTAGATTAAATAAAAAATCAATAAAAGTAAAAGTAGAAAAATATGTCACGTTAATAACTGCTTGTAATTATTAGATAGCAAACATAAAATCAATTTCCTTTTACGTTAAACAAAACTTATTTATATTAAAAATAATAAGATTAAATACAGTTATTCATAATTAACATGACTTTATGCGTAGCATTTAATATAATAACAAACAAGGAAACGCAAACACAGCTGTTCTAATTACGTCATTTAAATAAATGAAAATTGCGCATACCCAAAATATCACATTAAATAAAAGAAGCAACAGTTTCATACAAGTCACAGCAGCAACAGTTTGAAGTCTTCGACTCATTTTAAAATCTGCTAACAGCACCTATTTATTAAATACTTGAGATTTTTGATAATTTTCCTAGAGGATAAAATTATTGATCTATAAAATTAATCACTTCTAGCGATAACAAAAACAGTTTTAGTTTCAGCCAGATGTTCACGTAACGATATCATTGGTCGATGACCATGGTTCGTAATTGAATTTTCTCGAGTGCAGAACAGTTTATTTTAGCTTGTAGCTTTCTAAAATTGAAATTTTTGAATTGGGGTGGGACGTGTTTTTACCATGTAAGCTCTAAGCAGCATAAATAATAAAATTAATTTTCACAGATAGAGATCTTGGTCGCACTCTGTCGTCTGCTTATAATGGAGGAATCCAAATCAAAATTGAAAAGGATAGTTTTATCAATAAATATATGATGATATCGAACTGAACTAACTGAAAGAGAGTCTTAATTAAGCATAGAATGTTGTAAAACTTCCTTATTCTTTCATATCACTGTCGTGTTAATTCTTGAGAACAACTTTATTCTTACTATATGTGTTGTACATTCCCTAGGACAGAGACACATAGATTTGTTATTAGTTTGTAATTTATTTAATAAAATTAATTTTTAAAAAAAATATTTCACTTTATAAGATCAAGTTTTTTTAAAAATTAATGATTTGGTCATGTGAATAGAAAGTATAATAAAATACACTTTATAGTATTTAGGATTTTTAAAATTAGGGAAACATTAAAAATGGTTATCAATGTAATATGAAATTGAGAGAAAAATGTTATTTCTGCAGTTCTTGTTTTAATTAAATGATAAAACCGAACCACTGACAAAATATTACACAAATGTTTTTTTCTGTTAAAAAACTGGGTAAAAATTTCTATTCATCAGCTCAGCAGCAGAATTTTCAGATCTAATCTGCTGCAGATTCTTCAAAATCATAATTTCTCTGTGGCCTAAATGCAATTAAATGTAAGACTTAATATCGTACAAATTAGGCTTACCCATACTTAAAGTAAATTTTGAATTTGCAAAATAGTAGATAAAAATTAAATCAAGAAATGTATGTGTATATTAAATTTAAACATACATATCTTGTGTGTTCAAATTGACAATTTAATGTTGCCTAAAAGACAGATGCTTAAACATCTTACATAGCTTAAACATCTAATAAACTTAAGTGGAAAAAAAATGATATAAAGTTCAGGATTTATGGAATAAATGTGTTTATGATATATCACTCAAGATAAAACTTTCTTAAACTATAATTGGAAAAGTTTAACCCAAACTTTACACATAGCAACCAGTGTCAGATTACACTTTAGGCCATGGCCTGGGGCCCCCAATAATTAAGTGCCCCCTTAAAATGGATTTTTTTTGAAAATAAATTTTAAAAAATTAAGAAAAACAATGATTTTTTTTTTAGAAAATCAATTTCAAATATATATTCAAATTTTTTCAAAATGGTATGATTATTTTTAGTTCTAATTTAACAAAATAAAGTAAAATTTAGTTTATTATTTTTTATTTTAAATATGCTTTCTTAAATGAAACGATATATATATACTTTTATATTTGAATAAATAAAAAATATACAAGAAAGAAAACGTAATCGGGCCCCAAAAATTTGAATGGCCTAGGGCCCCTAGTATGCTTAATCCGGCCCTGATAGCATTATATGCACTTGTAAACAAAAAATAGGATAGATAAAAAAAAAGTTAATTTAATTTGAAACTTACAATTCTATATAAAAAAAATAAACAAACCCAAAGGTAAAGCTTCTATCTAACAAATCAGATTATTCCAGATATAAAATCAGATTAGAATATCAAACCAGATTATCACTGATTCAAAACTAGAGCAGTAGCATTTTAAAATTTAGCATTTAAATATTTTTCTCCTCTTTTTTATTTTAAATATGCTTTTGTCCCTTGTGAATATATTTTATTGAATTAAATTATACCTATGTCCATTATGAAAACTTTATCTTCAAACTTAAGTATCTGCAGCTGTGTTATCAAAGTACTGTACTTGTCTGATGAAGTTGTTTTGTGTGTCAGATTTCAAAAGGAGAACAGATGATTCCTTTATCATTCATCAATGAAAATAGAAGGGAGAGAAAAAATTTACTTTTTCACTTTTTTATTTACTTTAAAAAAGAAAATTATTAAATTAACTCATTTTACTTAGCACTAGGTGGCAAAAAATGCCAATTTCAACAATACTCATTTGAAACCTAAGCATAGCAGTGCATACTAGTTTTTTAAATGTTTATATCAAGTCCTATTTGATTGAAATATATAAATTGAGCTCTCAATCTAATTTTAAATAAGTTTCAAGAAGAAAATATTTCTACGTGGATAAGGTTAAAGTATCTGTCAGCAGAAAGGGACGGCTAAAACATAGCATTCATTTTTGTACTTCTTCAAATGATGTTCAAGATTGCCACAAATCAGAAAGTGCTTAAACAGGATGCATAGCCAGATTTTTCCTCAAAAAAGCGCCTTTTAAGCACTCAAAAAATATTTTTAATCACTTTCCAAAGAAAATCATAATTAGGATCTATGCAGCAATAAAAAAAATTTCTATCGTTTAAAGTTCTTAATTTATAAATATGAAATCAATAAAATTCAAAAACATTTTCGAAAACTTTATGCAATCATGATAAAATAACTAGTTTCTGTGCTAGTAACTAGTGCAGAGAAAATTGTGAAAACCATGCATTTTTTGTAATTTAAAACGACAATAGAAATGGCAAAGAAAGAATGTCTTTTTAAAAGATAGAAAATTAAGCACTTTTTGCAAACCCCGAGTAAAAAAAAAGCACCTTTATGGGCTTTTAAAAAACGTAAATCAAACCTAAGCACTTTTTAAAGAAGATACACATCCTCCTGTTAAAGCTGCAAAGTTTGTCACAGAACTATTTATGTACCCATCTCAGTAGATAGCAATCTAAATCCCGATAAAAATGTATATGTTTTAATAATTTTTGTTTCATTACGTGTGCATCTACACATAATTCAATATTTTTTTTAACTAAGATTATTTTTTTAGCAATTTCATGTAACAAACTGAAATAATCATAATTTTAAAAAAATAGCAGCTAAGTATTGAGTATTTGTAAACTGTAGAGTATTTGTAGTTATTAGGTCTTGCTCAGAAAATCAGACATAATTCTGCACCAGGGCAGAATTGATGTTTTTCTAAATTTTGTCAAGGAAAATGCAAGAAACCTGAGTGATTTAGAGGTACTTATAATATAAAATAATTCAATATATTATCTTGTAGATTAGGCAACCAAAGAGAACTAAAATTGGAGTGTGATTAAAAACAAATTCGTCCCACCACTGTTTGATATACCTATAATTGATTAACATGTCTCTGGAACAAATTTATGGAATGGAAAGAGGTTTTGGGAGAAGTTTTGTCTCGGGCATTAAACTGTAATTCTTAGGGTGATTTCCTGACATATATATTTCCTACGTTGAAGTGCCTGCTGCATTGGCCATTTTATTTCAAAGAATTATTAATGTTGCTTAGGGATGGACAAACTGTCAAGTAATAAAAATTCCTAGCTCCTCCTGAGGTACACAGGGAGAGGACAGTCAGAAATGCCTAGAGTGTGATGGTGATAATTCTTGACAAGTGAATCTAAAAATTAGTTAATCTCTTGAGAGCAATTCATTTTTTTATTAACAATAAATTATCAACAAAAAACACACATTTACCACTGCATGACCTGTTATTTTCATGAGTTATCTCACTGTTTTTTCAAAAGAAAAAAAAAATTTAATTTTTACTTTAGAAAAGTTTTTTTATTTTTGTATAAAATTGGCTTTTTTTATTCAAAAATGGAATATCTTTGCTGAATGGTAATCATAATTTTGAAAGATAAATTTAAAAAAAAAATAAATAATTATAATAATAAATTCATAAAATAATTATTATAAATTTTGAAAGATAAATTTAATATATATGTATATGTATATTAACCCTTTTTTGCCTGAGCTTTTTTTAAATAAGTATTTTTTCTTAATTTTTATCGCATACACACTATGTTATTTATAAGGAACATCTTTAGAGTTCTCTTTAGTTTTCATAAAATCTAAAAAATTCTAAGGAGCTAAGTCTGTTGTTTCTTTTTATAATCATTGATTGATTACACACTGGAAGATGAAAAGCAGCTAGGTCATCATATAAGTAAAAGGTTTAATGCATGCAATAGTCAAGGTTTCCATGGGTCACGGAAAACCTGGAATTGTCAGGGAATTTTATTTTGGCTCTAAAAAGCAAAGGATTGTTAGGGAAAATTAAAATTTTCTACAAAAACCTGGAAAATTCCAATATTATTCCAGGAAAACAACCAGTTTCAGAACTGTCAGTAACCGTAGTTAGCTATTGAGATTGGAGTTAAAAAATTCTAATATCTATTAAAATTATTTGTTGTAAAATTCCAAATTTTAGTCGAGCTGACATGTTTCATCCTCATTCGATGATATTTTTTTGCTCGCAAAATCTAATATTTGGTATTACAAATTTTAAAAAAATCAAAGTTTTCTGATGAAAAATTGAATGGTATCGATAAAATAGTGTCTGGATTTTCACTGAAATGTACCCAATATGCCGGAAAAAAGTAGGGGAATTTTTTTCTGAAATTGAATGGGAACCCTGATAATTCACAAACTTATTTCTAATTAAATTCGCAATTAATACAATTGATTGATAATTTTTCTTCAATTATACGTAAATTCTTAATGCATTATATAAATATGTAACACAAAGCATGCAAATTTTTATAAGTTTAAATTTAGAATAAAACACTCATTAGTAAATAAATATGAATAATAAAAAATTTTATTTGTCACCTAAAATGATTGAACAATATGATAAATTATTTAACTATGTATACATTTCATGACATTGTCTAAACTTTCCATAATATTTGATAACACCACAAAGTAACTATTCTTTTCTTTGATCACATATGTTATAATTCATAGGAAACCTAATAGTCATTGACTATCATAAAGATGAGAATATTTCTTTTGACTTTTCATAAGCACCAAAGAATACTGCTCCTCCAATAGAAATCCACAATACTCGAGGGCATATTCCAGAGAATAATCTGAAAATATAATTTGTTACCTGGTATCTCTAAGCATTGATTACAAATGTAATAAAAGTTTATATTTTACATTTTTGAAATAAAATAGGAATTCTACATGGGAAGTTGAAGTCCAAGCTTTAGCGGAATTTAATCAAAGTGTAACAAAATTTCCATGTTCATAAAATAAATAGAGGGAGTTCAAATATTACTTAGCATGCTATGGGGAATTTTCAATCCTGCACATTTCTTTGTCATCAAAAATAAACAAATACTTACCTTATCCCATATCAATTTTTTTTTAATAATTGCATTCTACATAAACTCCAAACAAATATGGAACTCTTATTAGCTGGATTTACTTAAAATGAAACTTATAATTAAATTTAAATGAAATATTACAATTTATTTTGACTCGATAATTGTTATTTATCAGTAAATACAGTCTAGCTTTGATAATTTAACTAAAAATCAAAATTACATTAAAAATTTGATGCATTTCAGCAGCTAATTTCTAGATTCCCTTCAACTTCCTGTAACAGTGAATAAAATTATGAAGCCACCCACTACTAGTCCATGAGATTAGGAAGTATCTGGACCTGCAACTCTCGGTCCTCATACGCGATACCGCTCCTGAAGTTCTTCTCTCCCTTGCTCTGGAGACTCTAGATAACAGATTCCCAGAACCTGAATGGCTGCGGGTTTATACTGATGGCTCTTTTTCAAATAACCAACCTAATGCTGGAGCGGGTGTCTTTAGCGAACTGTTTTCTTTTTATGCCCCAATCGGAAGTTTCCAAACCGCATTTGATAAGGAAGTTTCAGCTATTTGCATGGCTCTTCAGCAGTTGGTTGTTCTTAGTTTTTTTTTTTTCTTTTTTTGTTCATGTCTTTTTTCCCCTTTATGTCAAGTTCTCTGCCATTGGAAATTAAAAAAAATTTCTAGATTCCTTTTCACATAATAAATTGGACATCAAGTTTTTTGTACAGATAATAACTATTACAAAAAGTACAAAAGATGGAAGATTTTTATTTAATATTATTTTCATAAATTTAAATTAGATAAAGATGATACGTAATTAGCATGACATTTATAAAACGATTAAAGGATAATGAATTTTAATCATGATATGAAACTCACCCACGAATTCCACTTTCAACCCATACATCCTGCATTACCAAAATTATACTGCCTTTAGCTGTATGGGTACCTTTCTAAAATAAAAATAAAAAATTATTCACTCAATATAAATATTTTATTATATCTAAATAATGAAATGTTAAAAGTGAATTATTAAACAATTCATTGATATGAAATGATAATAATAAGTCTAAATCATTTTGAGAATAAATAATTTTGATTCATTTACATTCCTAATGGTGAAAAATGATAATTAAATAAATTAAAAACTTCTGCAAAGAAACTTTTTAATACATTAGCGAAACCCTTTTCTTCTATGGCATTTAATCTAATCAAAAATAGTTGTTTTCAGACAATAAAGATTATTTGTTATTGAAATTTTCTTTAACCAGAAGCAGAACTAAATTTTAAATATAGTAGTAATTTCTACCGACAAAGCCATGAACGCTATTTAATAATGTTTACTTTGGTTAATAGTGAATGCACATTCATAAAATAATGCTCAATGAATAAAAAGTAATAATATTCCCATAAATTTTAGATGTGTCAACAGGCTAAAATTCAATAATTAAATGCTACAAATTCAATAAGCAAAAACATAAAACTCTTTTTAGTTTCAAAATTTTCATTCTAAAATATATTTTTAGGTTAAAAAGGCTAAGAGGCATTAAATTGTGCTTCCCAGACCCTAAGCTACTTAAACAGTTTCTTTCAAATCATTTCACAATCTGCAATATTTTAGTCTAGCTTTGCATGAATGATGGCAATCAATTTATCTTAATGTTATAAAAATATGCATCCTGTGAAACCTTCGATTGATATACACTTCATACATGGTTATACTTTGATTTCTATCCATTTATTTCATTTTATATATATTCTGATTTGATTTATATACATGTCAATCCTATTTAAAAATTACATATATAACAAACATTTCACAGAATTTTCTTATGTGCATAATTCTTAACTCTTAATGCATAATTTCTTAGTGCATAATTCTTAATTCTTAAATGGGTAAAATGTAGAAAAAACAAAGAATAAGACAAGAGAATGGAAAGAAAAAAAACATGGCAACAAAGCATGAAAAAATAAAAGAAGTATTCTAGAACTTGAACAAAAATTTAAGTTGAATATAAAAGTTGATCAGTTATATAATATGAATTTATAACAGAAAAAATTCTTTAAAGTTCTATAACCTTTTATAATTCAGAACTTCCTGAAATTGAATTGCTAAGAATAAATTTTAGCTACCGAAACAAACTTTTATTTTTTTTTATTGCACAAAATTTAAACTATGATTAACATTAGATCAATAAAAAAGAGTATAATTTTAATAAATAGGAATAACGTGAATAACAAAGGAAACTTAAATAGGATAACATCTTTGAAGAGGAATTCTTTTAATTAATAAAAAACTTTAACATTGATTAAGTTTTTATCATTCAGCCTAGAAAACACTTATTAGGCTGAAATTTAATTTTAACTGTGATAAACAATGAATAAGAAGAACAAAATAAATTTATGCCAAACCGAAATTTATATTAAAATCAGAGAGAGGAAAAATTCCAGAGAAAGGAATTTTCCAGGTTTTTTGTAAAACATTGCAACTTTCCCTACTTTTTAGAGTTACACTAAAATTTATAAACAGGAGTATAAACACAAGTATAAATTTATAAACAGGAGTATAAACACAAGTATAAATTTATAAGCAGAAACAATATTTTACACTAAAATTAAAACAATTTAAAAACTCATTATGTCATAAAGTTACGTTCTAGAGTCACATAGCCATCATATATCTTACTTCTGCTAAAAAATTGAGTTTAGAAAAAAGTATTTCATGCAAATTAATTTTATAATTTTAATATATATATAAGAATATTTAACCAGGTTGAAGCAGAATTTTTAGAAAAATAAAATATCAGATGTTAAATTTTTTCCTCAACCTCACTTGCCACTAACATGAAAGTTTAAGCCTTGTTATTATTTTCCTGGTTCGTAACTGGAATTTCCAGATTTTCGTTTTAAAAAACTCCATATTCTTTTACAGTTCTCTAAATTTTTTGGCGAAATTAAATTCTCTGACTATTCAGGGTTTTCTCCTTTTAGACCCCTTAAAAAAAGTTAATAAGAATTAAAAGCTCATGTGTAAATTTAAAAGTAAGATTATCATGATTAGGAGTGAAATGATTATAAGAGAGTATACTTTGAACTAAAGGAATTTTTTATGTATTAAAATGTTTCTCTGAAAAATATTTACAAGATCCTAATTAAAATTTCTACAAATGCAATTATCTTATTATTATTATTAAAATATTTTTTAACCATTTATAATTGTGAGTACTGAAACAAATGCATACTTTGGCAAGCATTATTCTTGTCTTAACAACATCTAATGGTGTGGTCATGGCTGCTGCTACAGAGCCTAAAAATTAAAGATACACATTATTTACAATTCACAAAAAGATAAAAATACAACATAAATTTTTATAATTTTTTTTAAAGTATTTATTATGATAAAATAATATTTTATGCAAAACTATTCTGGCAGTTAGAAACTAGGAATTTTTTTTTAATCGAATAACAAACATTTTACCCTCTTGTTCAACACACATGTCATATTTTTACTTTTTTGCACAGCAAACCAGTTCTTTCCATGTTATAAAACAAAAAAAACAGTGAGTAAGAAGAAATATTCTTTTAAATTTGACAACAAAAATAATTATTAAAGATTTGGAATATCAAAAACAGTAATGATAATGAAAATATGAACAATAATGAGAAAAAAAGATGAAAATCATTCTTTTTATATTATGAAATTCAACTTTGTTTTTCTCTTTCTTTAAGATGACCTAAAACAGTTCTCAAAATACGAGTTAAAAGTACCATAGTTTAAATTTCTTTATATGGTATCATATTAATAAGAAAACAAAGTTTTAGTTATAATCATTCAAACTTTTCATAATTTACAGGATTTCCTTTTAATAAAATGTTCCCAGGATTCAAAAATTCTAATTTAAAATTATTAAATACAAATAATTTATAATGAATGTAAATTAATTATGTTTCAACAATTTAATTTTTTCTGATTTATTTTATTAAAAAAAATCATATTAATTCAAAAGGACCTTAAGTAACAATACCATTATTGCAACTTTCCTAGAAGCTAACATATTTTAAATATTGATGTTATAATGCAGCATTTTTTTTATTAACTTGGTAATTTTTTGAAAAAATAAGGTAACCAATATCAAATTTCTGCCAAATAGAGTTTAACTTTTAATCTAGCAGAATACAATAATAATAAAAATTAATCAAAACCAGTTTTTTTTTAAAAATCAAAGGTTTGACAACAGTATAGAGAAAATAAATGTGTCATATACAAAAACATTATTACCGTACTTAGATTTGAATAAAAGTGATCATTATTATTGAAGACAATTAGTTTAATTCTCTCATATTGGCTAATAATTCCTTCCAGTATCCAGTATATATGGTATGTATTATATTATTATACCATTTAAATAGAAAAAAACAATATTTATTTTTACCAGCAATGGCACCACAAAAGGAAGATTGCCATGGTTTAACAGGATATTTTTGTCTTGCTGACCATTCAACCTAAAAATAAAAATTCAAAAGTAATACAATAATTAAAACTTCGTGAAAATAGTTTAAATCTAATTTTATTGTAAATATACAAAGTATCTAAGTTAGAGAAAAACATCAAAAATGGAAAAATTCATCACTTTACCATTGCAAATAAAAAAAAGGAGTAGAAAAATCAAGAATGATAATAAGTAAAACAATATTATATATGAAACATTTTCCTTTTTAAAAAAAAAATTTATTTATTGCTAATATTTTTTTTAAATTTGTTTCTTAGCATATTGTTAATACATCCATTAGTAAATAAAAACAAAAAATTAAATTAAACTTGATCATTCTTTTTCTGTTGAACAAGTAAGCTATTATTAAATAAAGAGAATTTACGTGCCTAAACTTGATATTGATGATAAATTATATATGTGCCATCTAATGCCCAGAATTTTTTACTTTTAAATGAAAAAACTTCTTTTACAGATTTAACATGTTATTACATATAATAAAAGATGCTAAATGCTAACTATGTTGCATTTTAAACCTTGATGATTACAGATAAAAATTTAATGTTCTAAACAGTGAAAATAAGTTTAGTTACAAAAGTTATTTTACCTTAAAAGAAATTAAATGACACTTACTAAGATTTGCAACAGCATCATAAAATATATATAATACTATGACTATGAATATGACTATGAATATATACTATGAATAAACTGAAAATATATATAATACTATGAGCAGTTACTTTCTTTTTTAAAGAAATTTAAGTGAAAATAACTTCTTTAACAGAATTAACAAGACAATGAATTCTGTTCTTCCTTTTTTTTATAGAATAAAGAGAAAATAATACACTAACAAAGATTCATGACTGAACAACTCTGACACACATGCACTAAAATAAGCATGATAAATGAATATTTTATTAACTTAATTAAATTTTTAAGTGTTCAAGTATCTTGCTTTTTATGATATTTAATATTCATTTCGACAACTCTAGTTCTTTAAAAGATAAAGTAAATTCATTTTAGCATCTGATTCCAATGGTTCTCATTTTAAGTAAAATCCATATAATATGTTTCTACTGAATTACAATGACAGAACAGAGTTGCTAACTTTAAATGGTTACAGATATTGAAGCAGTGAAAAGTGTCTAAAGTCTTTCATAATTATTGTAATTTTCATGAAAACTTATATCTTTTCATTAAGTAAAATAAATATTACAACTATATAAACTAATTATGATCAATATTTTAAATAATAACTGCATAACAAAATTAAAAACTACTCAAAAAACAATGTCATTTTCAGTTTTGTATCAAATAAACTAGGGAAAGTTGTACATTTTAAAATAATATTTTGAAAAGTTAGATCAGCACTTTCAATTATTGTAATAATTTACATAAAAATTAGCACATTATTTATTAAATTTACAATAATTAATAACAAACTTTGGAAAATCTTACTTTAAGTTTTTCCCATATGGGAAACTGAATGAGTGAAAAGGGAATTTCTCTGAACACAGTACTAGAGTAGCCTCTATATAGTCCTTTAATTCCCTAAAAATACAAGAATAATTTTTTTAAAAAAAATTATAATAACTGCCAAACAAAATTAAAGACTTTAACTTCAAAAGCAGTCTTATTTTAACTCCTTGCCTAGTGCTGGCATATATACATGATTTGCTAAGCCAATTTTTAAATTTCCCCTGGTGTATATATACGCCTTTCTGAAGTACGCAATGTTCTTTGCTATGCACTGCTATCGGTAAAACTACTCCCATAGCTTTGGAGCACAATAAAGCCTTTGAGACTATTTTCAAAGAATTTCAGAAGAATTCAAATAGCCTTGCCTCTTCTTTTTCTCCAATATGCCCCAAACTATGCAAGTCTCTGTGAGAATTTGTGGTGCAGAAGGGGGGCGTGAATCTCGAAACTTTCCTCACCAGGAAAGAGATTAATTTTGTGTCAAATAAACTAGGAAACATTTTTAAAAAGAATTTCAGATAAAATCACTGATTTTCTATCTATGGTCATTCATCAATTGTTTGTTGTCAAATCTGTAACTAAACACAAACTAACTAAACTTTAGCCTTCTTCCACTCTAAAAAAACTATAAGTGTCATGCATTGTTGCAGTTCTTTCTAATCCCTCAAATGATCTACTTATGGCTGTTTTTTGAAAACTATGTCATTTCATGAAATAACACTTTTTGGGCGAATAATATGCTATTTTTTTAACTGTTGCAAGTTTGTAACGATTATTCATGATCGCTGTATTAAGTTTAGCAAGCGTTTTTCACATAAATAAGAAAAAAGGTTAAAAAAAAGTCCATTTGCAGAAAAACCTCAACTTTATGAAAATGAAAAGCTGCAATCTAATGCTGCCTAACTTGAGATTATAAAAATTTGCAAAAATTGAGAATTATTCATCAATTTTAATAATTATAAGTCATATTTTAGTCATTTTTTTAATATTTAAGCTATTGTCCATGCAATTTCTGATGGAAAAAGAGTATATATTGTTTAAGATTATAGCTTTACTTTGATTTTAAGTTACTTTTTTTATTTTGCTTGGTAAAAGATCTTCAAAAGACATTCTTCAATTACATGCAACCATAAATATAGATACCTCTAAAAGAAGAAGGGATTCTGAAAACTTAGACTCAGAAGATAAAACTTAGGAATTTTAAACTATCTATAGGTAATGTCTTACTCTTGATACCGGTTCTAAAAATTTCTGCTCTTGTTCACATGAGAAGCTCAAGTGTTCACCGGAAAAACGTGTAATACAATGTCCTTTAGTACTTCCATTAAACTCAGATCACCGAGACATATGAACACTATGATTTAATCAGTTTAAATGTGAGTTAGATATTTCCCTATTTAGAAGCTTGCAAACACGAAATAAAACATGGCATAATCTTTATTTCCTATAGTTAAAGTAAAAACGCAAAAAAATAAATTATTCAAACTGCATAAAATGTTGCTTAGAACTTTTTTTATTCAATTAGCTCTTCAGTTGTTATGGAAAGAAATAACAATTAAAAATAACTTAAGTAAAGTACCATGAAATGTATCCATATTATTAAAATGAATTGTATTATGGGCAGCATGGGGGATTGTGCGTATTTGTCTACTTAATAATTAGAAATCTGAAAAAAGTCCCCTCGAAATATTTGTGACAATTAATATAAATCATACACTTTCTCCAATTTCAATTTTGCAAATTTAACAAACAAACTAAAAAATTGGAAAAAAAATAATAATTTTGCAGACAATTATCAGACGGAAATTCTTTTTTTTTCAGGTGGTAAAAATTTTGAGAATTATTGTAATTGTGTTATTTTCAATTTCATATCCTTCAAAATTTAAACGTCTGAGACACACCAATGGAATTGTTCTTCTTATTAATTACAATCAGAAATAGCAAAAATGACAGATTATATTAATGAGAAACCATTGAATATAGATTACCTGATTGAAAACTACATTCGCTTCAAAAATATACAAATAAGATGGATAAAACAGGTGAGATGTTTCAAGCGCTTCAAAAATAGACACCTATTTTCCAGAGTTACCAGGCGTGAACAACCCTTCACTTCCAGCAAGTCTTGAAAAAGAGCGCCTACTTTTGAATAGCTTGATACCGTCGACTATTATTTCCTATTTGTATATTTTTGAAGCGGTTGAAAATTTTAATCAGGTAATATTTTACTTCCGCAGTTTATTGGGATTATTTATTTAAAATGGTAATATACAGTAGAGAACCATTTATCCGGTATCCAGATAACCGGGAAACCAGAAAACCGGGAAAAATTTTGCTCGATTTTCCCGCCATTTTAATCTAGAACGAAAAAAGCGGAAATTGGACTCCTCCTTGAAGTTGAGTAGAGGAAAAAATGTAAGGAAGGGGAAAAATTTTTTTCCCCGTTTTCCCAGAGAAACGTCATTTCCTCCGTGACCTTGAAGGCAGGGAAGGGAGAAATGCTTTATTTTTTTCTTTAGGCCGTCAATCAAACTCTAGGGTGTGGCATGCTGATTTCGTTTTCTGCCTGATTTACGAGGGGGGTGGGGAAAATGCATTGCAAGCATATCAGTGAACAGNCTATTATTTCCTATTTGTATATTTTTGAGGCGGTTGAAAATTTTAATCAGGTAACATTTTATTTCCGCAGTTTATTGGGATTATTTATTTAAAATTGCAATATATTTTTAAACAAAAAATTTAAAAGACAACTTACTTCAGATTTTAAAGTAGCTTTCAAAATAGCCCAGCTTGAGAGATTTAAGTTAATTTGAGATCGCTGCTTCACAACTTCAGTGGGGACACGCACAATGCAAGATGCCTGTATAATAAAATATCTCTCAATATAATTACAAAAAGATTAAAAATATAATTTTAAGCAGAGTTTATGCAAAATAATTAGCAACATTAAATATAGTTACAAAACTAGACATAAAATATATTTTCTTCGAAAAACTATTCCAACATGAATTTGATTTTTTACCCTTAAAATAAAAGCAAACATGAGAGAAAATGAAGAGGTATATTTTTGTCAACAGATACATTTTTACAATAGTTCAGTGATAATAGTACATTAAGACATAAATTATAGAAAAATATGAGGTAAGAATATGCATAGATTTTTTTGTAATGGTAGCAAGTTACTAATCGTTGTAATTTGCAAAATTCTCATTTTTCTAAATATTTTTCAGTAGATCATTAGAGATTATAATTTTTTTAATAATGTTTAGATATTACTCACTGCTGTTTATAAGATTTATATTATATCATAGTATATATATTTAACATATAATTATTTTTAATAAGTTAATTATCATCTTTACCAATATTATATGCTAATCAGTTAAAGTCTTCTTAATTGCATGGCAAGTGAGTTATCTAACAAATTAATCTGTCAGGCAACAGACATCAAACATCATGTTTGATGGGCAAATGCACCTCACTTCGTATTAACTAATGATACATTTTGTCAAATACTACTTCATGAAATAAAAAAAGTATATAACTTATATACATGTAATAATAGTTTACCAAAAGTTTTTTTGCTTTCAATAATTTACTGTAAGACAATAGAAGTAACATATCGCTAATAGATCAAAACATGTCAGAAAATAAAGCATTTAAAAAAAATATTAAAATGATTTTAGAATAATGAAATGATCCTCTAACAAACATAGTTTTTAATTGAGCAAGATTAAATTTTAACACAAAAATATTAATATAATTAAGAAATATTTAGATGGCAACACTAGCTTAGTTGGTAAGACTCAAATAGATGGGATACTAAAGAAAAATGTTAAAAAGAAATAAATGTAAATTTAAACACAGTTACAACATTTCTATAATTTAAAAAAAAAATGAATAAATATACAATAAAAAATATTAAAGCAACCTCATACCACTTCACCACAAGAGGCAGCAAACATATGCACAAAACTATTCTTACTACTTGCTCCTAAATGATGACATAAACATTTCATGGCATCATAGGTACAAAAGAAAACAGCAGCTGTAAAATAGTAAATTATGTAAACATTTTTTGCCAACAAATCTATGTTTAGTTATTATCGTGACAACAATAATTTCCTAGATGCAATTTAAAATTCATAAATATCACTATTTAATAAGAAATTGTAAAACTAGATACCACTGAACCTATAAAATAATCAAATATCACTTGTTATTAAATTAAGCACCGAAATTAATTGATACAGAAGAGAAAGATTCAATTTTGAAATAAATTACTACCGAGCTTTCAAATAATATTGCCAAACTACAAACATGATTATTATGTTTAATAAAAACATTTCAAGCAAGAAATTGTTAAAGTAAAAGTATATTATAACAAATCTATAATCGAGGTTTAATAAATATAAGAAAATTTAACAATGTAGTAGTAAAATTATTATAAGAAATAATTATAATACAGGGCTCGAAATTAATGATGGTTTGTTGGGAACAGTAAGAGATGCAACTCATCATGGTTAATGGAGTGTAAAGAGATTATATGCTAACTTGGTTTTATGCTTTGTTCTGTGCTTCTGACACAAAATAGTATACTTCATGACAATTGAGAAAAATACACATCTGCATATTGAATTTTGCTTGAACTTTACTTTTAATATTAAATCTAATGATCTACTTATGGTAAATATGTAACATTTAATCTATTTATTAAAATGCAATGACAAATTTTTGATTTATATAGCAGGGTGCATAGCCAAATTATTCAACAAAAAATAAGCACCTTTTAAGTACTTTTCGAGCACTCAAAAAATATTTTTAAGCACTTTAAAAAAAAAAGATAGTTAGGCAGGGTCAGAAAGTTTTTGACAAGTGACAGTTTTATCTCGTCTTAACTGTCACGTCAAAGAACCTTTTGGCACTGTTTTTGACAATGGTCAAAAATCAGGAAATTTTAAATCTTGTAAAGCGAATGACATTTTCATACGCTACGAACTGACAATACGCCGAAATAGATTAAGGTTAAATTAAGTGTTAAAACGTTGAATAGAATAATGTGAACTGTGTCTTTGTGCATAATTCGAAGTGAAAATCAACATAGTAAAGGAAAAATCCTATTTTGAAAGAGGGATAACTAAGCACTTTTTAAAAACACCCAATAAAAAAAGCACCCTTAAGGGCTTTTAAAAAATGAAAATAAGCACCTTTAAGCACTTTTTAAAAAACCTAAGCACTCTGTATAAAGTATCATTTACTTTTTTTAATTGGTTTACAAAAATTTTAATTCAATTCCTTTAATTTATTTTGTTTCATAAATATGCAACCATTTTTTATAATCTAATGACTTGGGAAAATGTCAAGGAACTAGTGAAATATTTTAGTTACTAGTTATTTAGATTAATGACTACATTTTCTTTATTTCTATTCTTGTAATAGATGTTAGATTAATTAACTTTGGACATCATTAGGTTACTCATTATTACTCCGAATTATAAAAACAAATTTCTTTAGACAAAGAATGCATAATAGTGGAAACTTCCAAATTAATGTACTTTGCATTTAATTATCACATCTGTTGACATGATCACATCAAAAATATTAATTCAAAAAACCCTTTAGATTAACTAACATCCTGGTGAAGATCCAACAGCAACTGAGCCGATTCCTGCATAAATGCCACGAAAACCACCAGACTTCCAAAAACCATTAGAGCTCTGTAGGCGCGTTTTAATTGTGTCTAGAGGATAAAGTGATAAATCTACAGATAAACCGGCCACTGCTCCAGCCTAAAAAAAACAGCAGACAATTATTGCTGATGAAATATGCAAGCCACTTTTTTTTAACAAATGAGATATATGCAATATGGCAACAAAAAAAGTATAGTATTGCATTTCAAGAGATGGTAAAAAAAATTTAAAACTACGATCTATTCTAATCATTTAAATGTGAGTTTAATTGGCATAAAAAAAAACTAAAACAAATATTTATATTGAAAGCTAATAAGAGAATCTAAGCTTAATCTAAACCATGGGGACATATCCCCATGGTTTAGATTAAGCTTTAAACCAGGTCCTAAAAAGTATGTGAAAAATGTTCTATTAATTTTGAGACAACCATTGATCTTTTCAGGAATAGAATTTTAGGAAAAATAAGTTAAAAATATATCTTTTATTTAAAGAACTCGTCACCTAATATAGGCATTTACTATGCTGTACTTAAGTAGCTAATTATAAGACCTCAATTGAGATCTTTTTTGTTGTTCATTTACATTGCACTAGAGCTGCACAATGGGCTATTGGCGACGGTCTGGGAAACATCCCTGAGGATGATCCGAAGACATGCCATCACAATTTAGATCCTCTGCAGAGGGGATGGCACCCCCGCTTCGGTAGCCCGACGACCTGCATGCGAAGTCGAACATTTTACGCTAGAACAGTTTAACGAGGACCAATACCGCACACCCTCAGTCCCTATGCAGGCTGATCCAAGTGGACACCCACCCGCACTCTGACCGTAGCCAGTGATGCTTGACTTCGGTGATCTGCTGGGAAAAGTGTCTTAACGATCAGTCCACTACGGGACTAATTGAGACCTATTTTTAACATTGCATCACTATTACAAATACATCAGTGTGTCCGAATGTATATCGGATAAACAAATATTTCTTATTAGATTGCCCTTAGATGCTATACATTATTTATTCATTAAAAATTTTAAAGAGCACGATTAGTCTATTCAAACTCTCTTACAAGACTGAAAGTCTTAAAACAAATAAACTAGATATTTACAGTAGTTAACTTAAATTTTCAGGAGTTTTTGAAATATTACTTCTATTTCATAATATAAAAATTGCTGTAATTAAATAAATGCTTTAAAAACTTGTTCATATTTTTTAAATGTCCCAAAACTATATTTTCTATTTCCTAATTTCTCAATATTCTTTCTTATGAAAGCATTCACGTGTTTCTTAAATTTTTGTTAAAAACACTTCCAAAAAATAGTACTTAATATTAACCATTAATGTAGAAACAAAAGGATGTCTCTGTTTTTTGGTTTGCATTTTGCTGAAAACTTCAATATTTTGAAGGGGGGAAAAGAAAGAAAAGCATAATAATTTTTATTAAAAAAATTATAGCATGTTTCATCACATCTTCGTATTCTGCCGAAAACAAAAGTAAATGTTTGTAAACAAGGCTAATATTTCCAAGTTGTTTCACTTCTCTTCACTAATTCAGTTTAACATATAATTTATATAAAAAAATTTTACTGGATTAGTTCATGCAGAAAACATTTATGTATTTACAACAGATATCTAAAACGCAAACCTTTTATATTCTTAATTATGTAAAAATTTCATTTTTGTAATGAATATTTTGTAAAATTAATTTGGCATCACTAAACATGCCGCTTTCTAAAAACCGGTAAGCTCTGGTTTTTAGCGTTCCCGCCATTGTACAGTAACAAATTTGAGAAAGCGAATTATATTTCCTAAAATTTTAGTACAAAGTTTAATTTATTTTATTTCAAAAGTTTATCTTAGTTGAATAGTTTTATTTCCCTCGCAAATATGCGTACTAAAAAAGGTGCTCGTAGTAAACTGGGCAAAGCATCAGAAGCCGAAGCTGAGAAAGATGTCAACCAAAAAGAAGCTCTCTCCGATGTTGAAGATGATGTCAATTCTGGATCAGATACGAATGAGAAGAAAAAGAAAGTCTCTAATGATGTAGCTAAGGATGAAAAAAATGTGAAATCTGAAAGTGATGAAGAATCAGCTGATGAAAAGAAAGCAAAGAAGCCTGAAACCAAAGCGAATGCCAAGAGAGGTCGTCAAAAGAAGAGTGCAAAAGCTGAGGAAGTTTCGGAGGATGAGGATTCTGACAAAGAGGATGAAGGTAAGGCAGCAAAGAAGCCTAAGAAAGAATCTGAGGATGAAGAAGTGGATTCAGAGGAAGATGCCAAACCTAAGAAGGGTAAAAAACAAGCTAAACCCAAGAAGAAGGCTGCAGAACCACCCAAATCTCCTGTTCGTCGCGGAGGACGAGTTAAGAAAGCCGTCAAATACACCGATGATACCTCTGACGAAGATGAAAAAAAGAAAGGCAAGCGGGGTCGTAAAGCTAAAGATACTGATTCGGAAGATTTTGAAGAAGATTCTGAGCCTGAAGTTAAGAAAGTGAGTAAGCCAAAGCGGAAAGCTAAGGAACCTGTCAAGTCCAAAGCCGCCAAATCAAAAAAACCTCCCAAGTCTCCTGTGAGGCAGAGTGGTCGACAAAAGTCAGCAACCAAATATGCCGAAGACTCCGATTCTGAAGTCATGGAAGTGTCAGATTCTGAGAAAGAAGTGAAGAAGTTGCCTCCAAAGAAGGCTGCCCAGAATGGAGTGAAAGAAAAATCGTCCAAACCACCGAAGAAGAAGCAGGCCTCTGAATCAGAGGAGGAAGAAGATGATGATGAAGAGGAAGAAGAAACTAGTAGCAAGAAGGTGAAGGATTCTGAGGATGACATGAAAGATTGCAGTGTTGTCTTGCAGCATTGCAATTCCTGACAAGTTTATCGTCGCAATGCTGTAGCTTTAAAAGAGGCTTTGTGTAAAGTTTTTGTAAATCTGGATGTAAAGATAAATCCGGAAAAGCCTCTTCGTGGTAGTTTTGAATGTGTTTTAATAAAAGGAAAGGACCAAATTACATTGTGGAGTGGTTTAAAATTGGGTCCTCCTCGAAAACTTAAGTTTCCCGATCATGAAGAAATTATCAAGCGTCTGAGTGCTAAGATATAATTTTATCTTTACTGTTCATTTTATTTAGTCGTTCGATGACAATTTGTGTTTTTACTCTCATTTTTTCAATATATGTAAAAGCTTGATTTTAATGTGTTTAAGGAAGCCTTTATTCAGTATTCATAAATGTTAAAAATGAAAAATGTACAGCTAAATGTGATAAAGATGGTTGTGAGAAAGCCAGATCAACTGGCTTGTATTTAAAGACCCGACTCTAATTTAAACTGTTCTTTTAAATATATGCAGTGTTAACGAAATGGTAAACAATAACTATTGGCATTGCATTTTTTTATGATTTGTTGACAAATATTGCAGAGAGATAAAGAAATCTTTTAAATCCCACATATTTAATCTATTACCGGTCCTATTAACACATAATTTTTTTTCCTCATTAATATAAATATGTTTATTTTAGGCCTAAAAAGATCTATTTTGTGATTTTAAAAAGGATCATTATATCAAAATTTTTCAAATGTACAAATAAAGCATGTAGCTCTTTATTTTGAAAGTGCAATAATTAGATTAAAATAGTTACACTATTCATCTTAACTATCCAAATTTAAGCTTAGTTAATTTTAACTTTACCAAATAACATATTTATCTTCACATCATAAAGAAACTATGCTTTACATTAGAAATCAACCTTTTGTGTAATTTGTTGAATAAGGATAAGCGCATTTTAAACTTTTGAAATTATAGTGATGTATGCTGTAAAATTTGTGCTACGTTAGGGCTATATACCTAACTTTCTATTATAGTTCCTTCATATTAGTAAGATTTATTTCAAATCATCTGAACTTTAAAGTTGAATTTTAATCATAGTCACATTTTTAAACACGGTTTTACCAGTTTCAGACCATAAAGATGTTAATTGATTTATTTTTACTAAATATTTTTTATATTTGTACTTATTTTTAGTGTATCTATTACTTTCTATTGTCTACTTTAGTATTTAGTATGTATTTGTTTACCTGAAGGAATTATGATTGGGAGTTGACAAATTGTTTTCGCCTCTCTCTTGATGTTACACTGAATGGTGAATTATTATTTATGTAATACTATTGTGGATATAGATAATTAAGATTGTGAACATATCTGTGTATTTTCATAATGTCATTTGAAGAAGGTTCATTTTAAGTCAATAAACTAGCATTTGCTTTACGCTCTCCGAATATTTCTTTTGAATATTTGCAAACTTATAATTATATCAACTATTTTAAAAATTCAGTTTACACTTATACCTTACAAATTATGCTTACAGCTATTTCAAAACTAATTCTGCAACATCATATGCAGAGCATTTGTTTTCATTATTTATAATATCTAAGAAAAGAAAGATCTGCTTTTTTTTTATATATATAAACACTTGATTTGAGATAAATAACGATTGTTGATTGGTTTAAACTGATAGGTTTAATTTTATATTAATAGTTTTAGTTTGAATCGAACCAATCTATTTTTATCTAAATAAATATATAATTTTTAAATGTTTAGATATAACATTCTTTTAAATATGTTTAAATAAATTGATGAGTGTGAAAATGTTCTAAGAAGGCTTAATTTAACAAACAGCATCACCAGATTAATTTTCTAATCACTTAAGATAAGTTGACATTCAGTTATATAATGTAATTATTGATCACGTTAAAATAAAAAGTTATGTTCTTTTTATGAATTTTTTTTTTTAATATTTTCAAAATAAAATTTTCATATTTTATAATCAGGGTTGGGGTTTTGGACCTCCTAAACTGGTTTTGGACAGGACACGTTGGTTTTACTGTCTTAAAGTGTCCAAAACCTTGAACTTTGGTAAAAGGAAAAATTCTATAGGTGTAACCATTGTACACATAATAATTACATGTATCAATAAATATTTGATATTTTTTATACAATTTACTATAACTTATTAAAAGAAAATAATATAATATAATAGGAAAAGGTTTATAATTTTTGAAGCTCCACAATTCATTGAACAACAAAAGTGAATACCTAATCCTTTAAATATAAATATGCTTTTAATACTGATAAATAATATTTTTGCATAAGGATAAATATGGCAATATTAAAAAATAAGAATTTTTCTTTAAAAAAAATACTAAAATTATTCAAAAATTATCCTTTTATTTCTCACAATTTTTTTTCTTTCTAAATTTTATAATCTGCATCACAGGATGATAAAAAAGACATCTTTTTTAAAAAAAATTGTTTTTAAATATAAATATATTAGTTTAAATTGAAAATACAAAATAACTGAAAAATGTATTCACAGTTTTGAAGGGCATAACATCAGTTTCAGTTACTGACACTGGTGATGTATCACCACTATGCTAAAAGAATTGAACATGAATGAAATAAAAGTATTCTTGAATAGTACAATAGATAAATAAACCTGTTTATGACAAACCAAGCACTTAGTCCCTAATATTTTAACCTGTATGGCAAGGCCAAACTTCAGTTATGTACTATTGAATGAGAGGACCAATTGAACTTGATTACTGATTAATCTTCCTTTGTTTAAATTGAAGAGTCAAACAATATTAATAAAACATTATACTTTTAAAAACAAATATTCTCTGGTATATTTAATTATCAATATGTTATTAGTTCTATGTTTATTTTACCTCTTGAATATTGTTCAGATAAAATTGTGACATAATTAGAGTAAAGGGGTTTTGGACAGGACGGTTTAAGCCATGGATTAAACCATTCTGTCCTAAACCTTGCCAACCCTGTTTATAATAGTTCTAACAAAAATATTCAGAATGTTTTAAATCACTTAGATTTTTTTTTTTTAAATATTATTAAAAGTCTAATTTCAGTGATAATGATGGTATTTTACTAAGAAATGAAAGGGATATGCAAGTAAATTATTAAATTTCTAAATAAATGAAACACAAAGTATGTAGGCAAGAGTGGCATTAATCTCTTATATTATAATTTTCCATTAAATGTATGTAAAATAGCTTGCAGCCAGAAAGCATATTTACCTTAGTCCAAAGTAACTTGTAAATTTTTTTTTACTGCAATGTTTTCTGATCTAAACTAATTTGATCTTCATTAGATATCAAACAAATAGTATCCCAATTATTAGTAAGTGGAACTTGAAAAGTGTAATTAAGATTTTATTTATTCAATGATTACTTTTTAATTTAATAGTAATTTTAACCATTTGAGTAGGAAATATTAACTAATTTAGCTGTAATAATGTTGAGTATTGAAAAAAAAAATCATAATTTTTGCCAATCCTGGAATTCAACTAATTTATTGTTGCATTATGTTAATAACCAAATTGCAGGCCTTGTAGAAAAACCAGAACATTTATTGGTACAGTATACATGTGTGCTGAAGAAGAAATCGAGCAAATTTTTTGGCGCATTATACATGTGGGTTAAAGAAAAGAAACCTGCACATTTTTTATACAGTATACATGTACTAATTTACTTTAAAAGAAAACAGACAGCAAAATAATATATATGTATATTTGATTCCAAAGTTACTTTTCTAAAAAAAAAAGTTTTGACCATTTTTCCAGTAGAATTCTGTTAATAAGCAATTCATAGCAGTTTGAGTATCAGTTATTAGGAAATTTTATTGGTTGGTACTGTTGCATTAAAAATAATCAGTATCAATTATTTATTATTCTTTCATACCAATATTTATTAAAAAAGTTGCAATTAAGTTCATTAATTTTTCAATCGTGGTGTGTAGCCTTTTTAAAAAGTGCTTATTTTTGTTTTTTAAAAGCCTTTGAAGATACTTTTTTTTTTATTGGGTGTGTTTAAAAAGTGCTTAATTTTCCTTTTTCAAAATTGAGGGTTTCTTTCTTCACCATGTGGATTTTCGCCACATATTATTCAAAAGCTATTTAACATTTTCACAATTCCTTGTAACATGATGTATTCCGTTCGACTGTAGCATATTAAAGCACCAATCATTTTACATGTTTGATGTGGCGGTCCACATGTACGTATACTGAGCAGGGTTTGGTGAGATTCTTGCTCTCTCTGCTGCATTTTGCAAGAAATTCTCAATTTCCTTCTTCATTTTCCACCCTTCAGAAATTGAACCGAAAAATCACTCTATCTTTTTATGGTGGCTAATATAATTAAGAAAATAATTTTGTCAGAAACTAGTTATTTTATCATGATCATGTAAAGTCTTAAAAAATTATTTTGCTAATGTATATAGTGCTTATAAATATTTTTTTAGTGCTTAAAAGGTGCTTTTTTTTAAAAAAGATTTGAGTACGCACCCTGTCAAAAAATTGCTTTAAAGTGGGATTTCAATAATTTTGAAAAGAAATCACTGTAATTATGCATTTTAGCATTTGTATTCGAAAGAAATTTTATTTATGAACTATTAATTCAAACAAAGATATTAAATGGAAAATCCAAATCTTTCGATTATTCAAGCTGATTATTTTAGGAACTACATTAGTATTCATAGAAAATGAGATGTTCTTGACACATACAAATCAGAAATATCCGGGCAAGAAGCTAAAAATAAAGGTCAAATTACAATGAAATATTTTTCATCAGGAAAATAAGAAATTTCAAGACAGCTACACCCTCTGATATTATTAAACTTAAGCGTCTATTTTGTTAAAATAAATCAAAGTAGTTTATACTTCATTTGTTATTAAACCATTGGTATTAAGACTTTTACATGCAATCTGTCATTTCTGCATCTTTTCATCAATTTATTATTAAGCAATTATTAATATAAAATATGTGATATATTACCTTAAATATGTTAAAATTTGTATTGATTCAATGGATTTAAGAAATGTATGTTTCATAAAATGTAATTAAATACTATTATAAATTATATACAACTAAATAATGATATTAATTAAATAATACTAGCATTTTTATATTACACACAAGCAAGGACGGATCACTCTTTTAACTTACATTACTAAAATAAAATTTAAATGTTGAGTGCTTATTGTATGTTAAATTTAGTTCTAAAGTATCATAAAAGCATACTTATTGTATTTAGTTCCTCTTCTTTTTTTTATTATTTTGTTAATGTATTTAAAAAAAAAAAGAGAGGATATTTTTGAATTGTTAAATGAAAACATTAATTACTAGTTAAAAGCCAAATTCCGCGGAATGGTTTGGTTAATTTCAATTACGGGCTTAAAATATTTTTCCACATTTTTTTTTTATAGAAAAAACTCAGTTTTTTCCAAGCCTGTTAAATAAGTTTTGATTTGTAATGATATATGTTTTATAACAATGTACTGACTGTTGTATTTTATAATTCTCTTTCACTATTATAAAAAAATCAGTTAAAATGAAGAATATGCTGCAATTGACGCTAAATATTTGAACCAGGTTTAAAAATAACCTTTAGTTTTTGTTACTAATTAGATTAATATTTGCCAACTATTTTATGAATTTTTAATTTATGGAAAAAATTATGCCACAGGGAACAGAGAAACTGAAATGTTCAATAGTTCTGCAGTCTTGACTGTCAACTATCAAATTCAAAGCTTGCTCCATTTTCTGCGTGTCAGAATTCTTAACTTTTATCCCTAGGCTGGATTTTATTTTTGATATCAAAATGAAAAGCATTAAGAATTGGATGGAAAACTGGTTAAAAAGTTATGCTAAAAGTCAATGTATGTGGTGTTTTTTTTTTCAGTATTCTATTTAAAATACTGTTGTATATAAATATCAAAGTTCATAGTTATCATGATTTTCTTGATAAAAAATATTTTGGCTTGATTCTTGATCGACCAAAATAGGTGACTATTCAACACCTGTTATAAAATAAAATATAATAAATCGTGAGAAATACGACTCAATTAAAATTTATGACTGGACCGACTTAGTATTTTGCTGTTTAAAATTACAGATTGAATTGGCGTAAAAATTTCAATTACAATTCAAAATTAATAAATTGAAAAAAATATTTTTTACGTGGAATTATCTTTAAATAAGCTAATTTTATAATTGCGTACAAAAATGTTTTGATTCATTAACAAAAATTTACGAGATCGTGAAGTGTATATTCGGAGAAAGTACATTTTTTTCAGTTGAATTATTTTTGATGTGGGTGTTTTCAGGTGTTGTTGTTGTAGTTCATTTACGTCGCCCTAGAGCTGCACAATGGGCTATTGACGACGGTCTGGGAAACATCCCTGAGGATGATCCGAAGACATGNGGAATTTTTTCTAGTTGTGCATAAATTTTTTATTGTTTGAGTAGAATATTTAATTGATAACACTGTAGAATATCTTATGATGGATGTGCATATATTGTTTATTTATTCAGATATCACTTTTATATTTTTTCTTTGTTAATATTTGAATCATGATAAATTTTTTATCAGAACAAATATGTCTATGTCATATTAATTGTTTTTCGTATATTAAAAATTATTGCTTATTTTCAAAATTATCTTAGCCCCCCTGTCGGGGCATTGCTGACCCCCTGTCGGGCTAAGTCTAGCGCTTTACGGTAGCACAGTTTAACGAGGACCAATACCGCACACCCTCGGTCCCTACGCAGACTGATCCAAGTGGTCACCCACCCGCACACTGACCGCAGCCAGTGATGCTTGACTTCGGTGATCTGCTGGGAACCATGTCTTAACGACCAGTCCACTGCGGGACAGGGGTGTTTTCAGAAATTTTAACTTTCATTTTTTTTTCAGATGAGATCATTTTCAAATGTGTCTTGCAAAGCCAAAATTATAAAAAAAATCACCAAGTTTTCGTTATTTTGTTACCAAATATGATACCACAACCTATGCAGAAACGTCCTCTTATTTTAAACAAAATTCAATTTTTTAATTAATATTTTTAAACATGCGCATGTTTTAATGTTAAATACCTGTGCGTACAGGTAATTTTTAGAAAATATGACTTCCTTTCTTCCATATGGAGCCAGTTTCAAATGCATCTTGAGATGTATTAAGTCCATTCCACATATGTCAGTGCAATCTATGCTTCAGAAATTACTTATTTAAAACTAAATTTAATTCTTAAAAAAGAAGAAAAAAAATTATTACTAACGTGAAAACAAGTTGCGATAAATGCAGTAGGGGGAGGTGAGATAAGATTTACGGCAACCATGGTAACGGATAAAGGAAAAATGTGGAGAGTGGGGAAATTGCTTAATCTTGATACGCCTATTCTATTTACTAAGAATATAACCCTTCTGATTAAGTAATGGGAGATAGTTAAACAGATCTAAGTCAGTGAATAAAATCTGAATTTGGCCTTCTGACTATTATTTATCAAAAATCACATGAAAACAGCTATAAATATTCAGTATGTTTTTTCCGATTTAAAGACAATGAGAGCTATTTTATCAATGACTGAATTTTAAAAAATTTGATTAGAAAAGTTTTAATGTTTATCCCACCGATTTTACTACGTAGTTTCTAATTGCTTGATTGAAGGTTCAAGTGATCATCAAATGCAGATGCTATTTTCAGCAATTATATTTTAAATTAGTAAAGCAGGTGTCCCATCAAGTTTAAAATATGCTTAGTCTTATTTTCTGTAGATGGCATTGTAGGGATAAAATCGGTGCCTTCCAGTCGCAAATCGGGTGGTACAAAATTACAGGATTGGTACATAAAAGCTGAACACCACAGGTTTTACGGAATGAAGTTTACTGCGGGCCTCTGAACCAAAAGTCCGATGGTGTGTGAATGGGTCTTCCCTGTAAAACGGGCTGTGACGTATGTATGTTGTCTCTGGATTATCCCCAGGGATGTTTCCCAGACCGTCGCCAATTGCCCATTGTGCAGATCTAGTACGACGTAAATAAGAAGTACAAGTTTCTGCATGTCTGGTATTTTGGTAGTTTAAAACACATTCCATTGAAACATACCGAAAATTAGTTCGTTACATTTAAAATTGATCAATAATGTAAAAGGAATATTTCGTATGAAATGAAACTTATTGGTTAAAAATTAGAAAGTTTAATAAACATAAGTATTTTATCACATTTTACCTAAATATTTATACTTCAAACAAATCCGAATCTAAAGTTAAAGTTCCAGACATGCTAAAAGCTGTTTAATGCTATATAAAACAAAAATAACTTCAAATGATACGAAAATCTTTTGACAACTACAAAAAATGAAGGTCTTTAAAAAATTTATACAATGTTAATAGAAAACAATTGTAATTTAAAAAAATTCTATTGTGTATAAATTAAACTAAATAACTAATAACCACGCTTATAATCTATAATAATACTTATCGATTTCAACAATAAAATCGGTAAGTAATAATCGAAATAATTCTAAAAAAATTCATTAAATGATTTTTAAGATTGGTACAAAAAGTGATAAATGCACCAAAAAGTGATAAATATAGAATTATTTCATTAAATTATTAATAAACTATCTACAGTTTTTATTAAATCAAAAGTTGTTTTTTTTTTTTGTGTGTGTGTTCTTTTAAAGAATAATTTTTTAAAAAATTCTGATGAAAACTTATTGAGGGGGCAGGTGCCCCCCCCCGACGTTATGCCTGTGGTTATGAGCATATTTATGCAGCTGCTTGTGTTCACTATTTAAAAAGTAAGCAAATTCGAAAATATCATATTTTAAAAAACTGAGTCGGTATTGTTTATGTAATTTTAATGTGAAATTGACTGAAATCAATTACAAGTAAAAACATTTATTGTTTGAAAGTTGTATGCATTTTTATAAGTTGAATTTCATCTTACGAAATATGTTTTTATGTTTAAACGAATGATTGCATCAACTAGCAATTACTTTTATTATACTCAGTATTAAAAATTGCATAAATATTTTACTCAACCTCTTTTCAAAGCGTTCTCTCTTAGACATTTCCCTCTCTTAAAATTGCTCATAAATTTGAGACAAATGATCCTATCAACTTGTGGTTAGTTTTATTCCATCGATCGGGTGTAAATAATGCTTAACTTTAAAATTTTTATTTTATTAAACGATAGTCGATACTTGATTACATTAATTAAAAGAATAAAAATTACTATTTTTGCGAAAACCTGACGTGATTGACCACAACAGAAGTCCTTTTCAGAATCAGCGTCAAAAATCGATTTAAAGAACTATTTTTTTAAATCTAACAAAAAATTTAAAAATATAATAATTTTATTGAATTTATGTAAAGATTTGCAAGAAAATCTAATTTTCTAACTCTTGAGTACCGTAATGAAAGAATAGTAGGTTAGGTTCAATTATTTGAAAAAATGTAAAATTTCCTCATATCCTCCTCATTCCTCCATTTGTGTGTGTAAAGCACTGATAAACGGTTTAACTTAATGTAATTTAACTTTAAGCAAATAAAACATTGATAACAAATGCTGTTGAAAACTAAATATAAAAAAATGGCGGTGAATATTAGTGAATAGTCGTAAATGAAACTTTTTGAGGGGATTTTCTGCCGCTCTTTCCAATTTTCGGAACCAATATTAAGACTGGGAAAAAAAGCAATCCGAAAAAATCCACTGGTATAAGATGTTTTCTGAATTATATCAAGAATAAAACCAATATGTGATACTTAAAAAAAGTTGAACTCAGAGCCTTTTTTAAGGATGGGCGCAGTGGGCCCTAGCTCATCAGGGGCCCCGAAAAGTCAAAAGTTTCGATAACATTTGTTTAAAAAATTTTTTATTCTAACTAATTTGTTAAAAAAAAAAGAAGGTTAGCAAGTGAGAATGTTTGAGGTGAAATATTAAAAGAAAAAATTCGTTCAGCCATATGTCATAAATCATGACATGGAATAATAATGGAATAATGATGGAATAATAAGTTCTTGTAGAACAAGAACAGAAAAGATGATAAGAACATAAAGAATTGCACGTGCAATGCAGTACATGCTTTTTTAATAATGTATCATTGTTTCGTTTTCTTAAAAGAAAAATAAGAAATTATTCAAAATTAAATTTTTTTTCTTTAACATTATTCATAAAGGGCCCCCAAATGAAGACAGGCCCCTGAAGATATAAAAGTGACTCTGGTAGAACATAAATATATTGTATGCTTTGGATCATATTTTTTTTCACACAATACTTCAAAATCAGTTGATAATGCTTCTGAGATATCAGTGCATTAGCAACAAAAATCAAGTTGGGCTGTCGAAAGTTACAGAATAGACAATCGCTGCCGAAGGGATAATATTAAAAACTTCGGAGCAATAAATATCATCATAATACATTTTAATAGCCTTTTTGTTTTTCCTCCTCGTCTACAAAATTCGTGAGTACAAAAATAAATATATAAAAAATTAAATAAATAATAATAACATTAGTTAAATGAAAGAAAATTAATCTAATTTTGAATTTATTTTTTAAAAGAATTTTAAAAGTAAGTGTAATTTTCTAAATTTTTACTACAATTGGGTATAGTGCGTCAAAATAATAATTTTTGATCTAACGATCGCCTCTTCTCGTTTTAGGACTGAAACTTGGTAGCTCGAGGGGGTGACCTCAAATATGCTAATTAATTAGTGCACACGATATTTTAAGTTACGAAATCAGACAACAAAAAAATTTATTTTCTCTGAATAAACATATCTTTTTTCCCCGACTAATTTGGATTTCTATTTCCCAAAACATAGGAGGTAGCCTCAATCTGGGAAATACGGCTATGAATATGGCCCTCCCCCCATAGTTTGGTCAGGAGAACGATCCAAAGTTTGAGTATTTCGCCATATCTCAAGAACTTTTTAATCGAATATAAAAATTTTGGCACACAATTATTAAATTCGTTTATCCAAAGGTAATTCCTTGCAAAAATTTAATTTCAATGAATATTTATTACTTTATTTAATAATAGTCGAAAAAATTTTGAATTGTAAAGTACACAATTTTTTACATTATTTTAAAATATCTATTTTTACATGGCAAAATACGAAATTTGAGCGAAATATGTTGAATAGTTCCTGAGAAATCGAATTTTAATTATACGATTCTTTTAAAATTCGATTTCTCCGGCACTATTCAACCGATTTCGCTCAAATTTGTTAATGATGTAGAAAATTATCTAACTTACAATTCAAAATTTTTCAACTATTATTAAATAAAGTTATAAATATTTACTGAAACTTTTTTTTTTTGCTCGGAATATCTTTGGATAAACGAATTTTATAATTGTGTGCAAAAATGTTTCATTTTGTGTAAAATGAAGTTTAAAAAAATTGTACTCTGTGATTCAAAAATATAAATAAATGAAATCGATCATTTAATTAAATTCGTAAAAATGATAAATAGTTATTAAGAGTCCTTTTTTAAAAAATGAAATTAGATTAAAAAAAAAAAAGTGAACAATGAGTTTTATTAGCGAGTGAGTTTTACAAGCTTTTGTATTCACATAATTAGCATTGGGGATGTTACACAAAATGTAAATAATTAGATTTTTTCCAAACTAAACTAATATTGAAAGGATTTTTTAAATGTTATGCTTTTCTGACAGATGGCATAATTTAATTAATAGTAATTATTAAACATATTTCAGCCCCCTAATTCGAAAGATCATAACCTTTTACTTAAAATTTCGTTCAGTAAAAAAAAAATGCTATCAAATTGTTTCATACTTCATTTTGAAAAATGTATTTATTTTGATCAATGATAATTCCCACTAGTGAATTCTCACGGAGTACTTTGTCATAGTCGATAGAAAAAACAATTTTTTAAGCGCACAATTAGCAAAGAAGTTAACTTCGTGTATTTATTTTTAATTAATAGTTAAGAAAGGTAAAATGAACAAATAAACCATTTGAAAGTCGAACAAAATTATAATCTTGCATCCGTGGTTTTATATATGCACACTACTGTGGTACAATACATTAAGCAAATAGTTGCATCATTAGCATTAAGTTTTAATTCTCAACTTATGTGAATTTTTTTTTTTCACTATAGTTCAGCATATGAAAATACTTAATTTCAAAACAACTAAATTTTGCGATTATTTTACTATAATTAAGTACCGAAATGTTAAATATTAACTACCGAGGAAAAATACTTAAAACTGTTCTAAAAAATAAATAAAAGAATATTCTGATACAACTTTTTTAATTTGCAACTTTTTTTTAATGGAAAAGTTTGAATGTTTTCTTCGCATTCAACAATAAAATTCTCTTTACTTTAATTTTATACTTTTCAAGAAGGGACTTTAAAATTTTTGTTACAAAAATAGAGGTGTGTGAAAGAGATATGTAACTGTTGAATCAAGTAAAAAATTATTTGCTTTTGCTCCTGGTCATGCTGATCTCCATAACATAGACCTCTCTCAAATTACAGAAAAATGCTTGAGTCTTGTCAAGCTTGATTTCTCCATGATGATCTGTTTCAATTAGAATATGGTGTATTTAACTAATGCAATATGCAATACTTCTCATTGGCTCTTCAGCCGACTTCGCCCTTTTTGGAGGATAATAAAGATTACGTATAAAAATAAGTGGATATTTCCGTATCGTGATCGATCACGCCAACTACTATCGCCAAGGTGCCAAATGGATTTTAAACTTACAAATTTGAGGAAAAAAAAACTTGCAGATGTTTGCCCGGATGTGGCTACGAGTTATACCTTTCGAGTTGGCCCCTTTCTGTGATATTTTCTTTTAGTTTCTCGCGGGCTACTGCCTGGAAGTTTCCAAGACTTGGTGGTTATTCTGCCACAGATCACGATACGGAAAAACGTGTAATACTCATAGAGTTAAGAGTGGTAATACTCGAATTATAGTATCGGGACATCTTTCCGGTGCGTTCCGACCCCACTACTCCTTTTAACATACATTGGAGTACAAATATATTAGTACGCCATCATGACAACTTAGTTCCTCTGATTATTGGAGATCGAAATGGGCTACATGTGGCGTAGAGCAGGATTCTCTACCTATGGCAACACCTGCTTTCACCATTAGCGCGTGGAGAGTCATAAAAGAAGGAAGTACGTAAGTTTCTGTCTTGATTTTAATATAGATTAAAATTTGTGAAGTTGTGAAACTATATGGAACTGAAAACTACATTAAGCATTGTCCTAAAAGAAAGATTGATCAAAGCATCATGGAAATTTAAAAAAATATTTTTATTAATTTACAAAAATATTTTTATTAATTAAAAGAGGAGGAAAGGAAAGGGAGAAAGGCCAAAGTCATGGAATCAGAGATGGTGTATTCAAGCATTGCGATCGCCTATTCCTTGTAGTAGGGAATTTTACACAATTTCCCTTTTCTTTTTCCTTTTCAAGCAGGGAATTTTTTTCATGGAAAACATTCTAAACGATGTGTTTTAACAAGACAAGTTCGTAAAAAGCTTTCCAGGTTTCCCTTTTATTCAGCTTGTATGCCAAAGAGTAAACGAAATCAACTCAAAAGTTTGAAAAATTTGTTGATGAGGTGAGTGTTGGTGGTTTGTAGTTGTTGATGTTTGTTGATCTTCATTATAGTGAGTTATGAATTTGTTCTCTTAATTTATTGACATATTTATAATCCTTTTTAATTATCGTATTTAGCTGAACTTTTTTGGATCTATTCCCACTATTGTAGCGAATATGAAATCATAGTTATAGTTTATTTTGGCGCATCTGTTATAGGCTCTAATCAGAAATTGCATTTATACGGCAATGTAACATTTTATTTATCTGTGTTGGTAAAATTCTATGTTTATTTATTTGCTTAAATCGTCATATACCATTGGTAGAGACGCTTGATTATTATGTGATATCGCAAAAAATACTGTTCTTCAAAGCCACATTCTGTGATTATGATGAAGTCTCAAATCATTCTGAAATATGCTTAATAATTTGGCTTAATCCTAGTACACAGTGCACGGACAATTTGGCGATCTTTGGAAAGGCGATTAAGTTTAATTTTATTTATTTTTTTGTTGTGAGAAAGTAACCACCTGAAGGCTGACTTCCACATGTTTTTTTTTTCTTTCTTTTTTTCATTTGCAAGTTTAAAATCCACTTGATGACTGATCAAAATCTCTCTCTTTTTTTCATTGTTTTATGTATTTACCATTTTCAAGTTAGGATTTTTCTATAGTTTTCCCTTTCCCAATTGTTGGTCACAAGCATTATCTTGTAATATTTATTTTGATTTTTTCCTTAATTTTATTCATTTAAACTTATTAGACTAAAACATGAACAAAATAAGGATTTAAAAAACTTTTAGAAGGCAAATATTATTTGGATGTAGTTAATAGTTGTATTTGCAAATAATATTTATAATTTTGTCAAAATGGAGAAATAATAGTGATCAAAATTATAGGGATATTTTTATTTTGGAAACTTGTTTCGCACTCACTATAATTGACAAAGTGCTGAAAAGATTTTAAACTTGGTAAAATTTAAAAAAAAAATTACATGGAAGTTTGCCTGGTATTGACTACTAGTTATACCCTTGGAGTTGGCCCTATTCTATGATGTACCACTGCACAAAAGTCGCCAATATTTGGTGGTTATTTTTGCCCAGGTATAAATATGAAAATCTTCACTAGACAATTTTCATGTTAAATCAGAGTGCTTGTCAAACTCAAAAGTTTCAAAAATGAAAGCTATATAAATGGGCTATAAAATGCTTCAACATATGTTTTTGTTTTTTATTCACCTTTTTTTCAAAAAAATGTTGAAAATTCTTACCTCAAGGTGTTAAACATCATTCACTAATACTTTTTGACGAAAGCAATACTTTGTTGAGCTATAGAAACCCTGCTTTCTTTTCTTTTTCGCAAAATTCATTTTTTTTTTTTTTTAATATGTATATATTTCTAATAGCATCCACTTTATAATTTATCATAAATAAAGTTATGTGTTAATAAAATGATAAAATGAAAAGTGAATTAGACATATTATTCATGAACATTTTTATAATAAATATGGTACTATTTTGGTTATCGGAACCATAAAGCCAAGCTTGACAACATTTAGAAACAACACCAGATTCTGGTTTACAAATGTCACTGGCAAGTGATATTTCATATAAGTGTATCAAATAATACTGCTATCTTTAATAATAACTATATACATCAAACATCAAATACAAAAATATAGCGATCAATTTCAATAACTTAACATTTCAAAAGGATAACATTGAAAATATCAAACATAACCAGTGTTTCCGTTAGACTTTGGAAATTATGGTTCATGGAACTCAGAACTTTTAATTTTGTGCACTTTTTATCACCTAAATTTGTATTTCATTTTAATATAATATAAGTCCTTTTTTTTTTAAATATTTGTACATGAAAAGTTATGCTTTATGGCTCAAATAAAATCATTAAAATGCAATAATCAATTGATTTAGTAATAATTCGAAAAATAATTATAACCAAAATATCCATGTTGTTTTTAAACATTCAAATCAGATGATTTTTCCCAATGTTAGTAAGATGCACAATCTTTTTTTTTATATCTGCACACCTATGTATTTATGCTAAAGTGATCATTGACTCATCTATGATGAATTAATCATGTGAAACAAGAATTTGCTAATGGAATGCTAAAGCAACCATCAATGAGAAGTAACATGCTTTATAAAAAAATTTAAAAATGAGCAGTAAATTAACAACTATGTAACAAAACTAGCAAAAAAAAAAACATGTAAAAGAAATAATTTAAGGGTACAAAAATAATGAGGAAGGTAATTCAGTGATCAAATATTTACATATTATTCCAGTTTTTTTTTCAACCTCTCAGATTTTACATCCAATTTATTGCATTACTTTAATTAATACTCAAGAGTCTTTTTCTAGTGATCATTTCTTGTGCATGTAATGACAGATTTAGAATAATCTGATCAAGGAATTCAATGCAATTCTAAATGCTGCTAAGTGTTTATAAATATTTAAAAGCTTTGAATTGTTTTCTGTTTACTTGAGAATTCTTATTCATGCTTTATGCATATTTGAGTTATATGATTTTTAAATAATTATTTGCTTAAACATTAATGCATATGTGTCAGAGTTATACATAAATATAATTTACTTGTAATCAAAGTAATGTGATTGCAGGTAATCATAATGATATGTGACCATAATTACATATAATCATGATTACATGTAACAGTTTTATACCATTGGGCTAGGGGCGTACAAAAGGGGTTTTGTCTTGGTCATCGAATCGACTACTAAATGTTTTATTCTTTCTAGATAGGGAAAAAAATTTCTATGAAGATATTATGAAAAGTTTCTCTGTAAATTCATGTAATGTTTGTAATAAGAGAGTTTTATATTATTTTTAACTTTAAATCAACCCTTTATTCAAAGGAATGTCAAACATATTTTTATATAATTAATCTCGTTGTTAAGCTAAAAGCTCTGTTAAGATTAGATGTTGCTTAATAAATGAGAATCGCTGTCTAAATTCTGTTTTTAAAAATAATTTTTAACATATGCACTGAAAGTGAAAGTTGATATCCCTGATTTGAAACAAAAATTATGACTAATAAAGAATATTTTTAATTTTATTTATTTACATTTTATAGGTAAAACCATGNGCTGTTTACGATCTTCCAGCTAAAGCACCTGAGCTTCCTATTGCTGACATCAATAATTGTCCGATTTATAATGCAGGTAATAAAAAGAAGTACTTACAATACTGTTCCTTTTTTTTCCCTTATGAAATATAAAATTATGTTATGTAAAATATATTTTTATCATATGTTGTTGACTCTCTGAAATCTGCATATTTTGATACTAGAAGCTTTGCTGATTTTAGAATTTTAGATTCTACATTAGAATTTACAGTTTTTAGAATTCTAGGATGATTTACTTAACCTTTCTAATTCAGACAGAATTTTAAGCACTCTTTTGTTTGCATAATTTTATGCATGAGTAAAATCCCTTCCTTAAAGCCATAATCATAATAAGATGTAAAATTATAGGAAAAAAAATCTATGTTCCACACAAAAAAGCAGGAGTATATTGAAATTATTATAAAATATAAACCAAAGTTTTTATAAAATATCTTGATTAACAATAGATAACACTGTATAAAACAAATAATCTAATCAATCACTTAAATATGATCCATTTTATATTCCTTTTTGCAGTTCTAGATCCATCCAATTTTGTGTTTTAAATAAAAGGAAATCAGAGGTAATGTTCATTATAGAATTATATTTTTTGGAATAAATGATAGAAAATAATAATATGAATAAAAAAAATTACAAATGGAAAGAACTGCAGATGATCTGGATGAAATGAAATGTTTTCATTAAAGTAGATGAGACTAATTACAATAAAATCAGTAACACTTAATAGGAGAGCACAATACTGATAAGAATATTAAAGTTCCATTAAAATTTGCTTGTTTTACATCCTTTACAAGTTCAACCTACGGATAATTTGAAGTTTGCAATTGGGAAAATAGAGGAAACAAACAGTTATCTAACAATAATCGTAACATTGATAATTTTAAAAACTTCAAAAAGTATGTAAATTGAAATTATAGTTAGATGTATTTTGTTACTAATTGTTTGACCACACAAAAGTCATGTTTTATTGTTACTAATTTGCATTCTGTTAATTGCCTAATTAAAAAAATTATCACTTAATTTATAATTTAGGTCTCCTAGTTAAATTTAATGAATATTTAATTACTTTAAGAACCTTTAGTTCAACTTGGAGGAAGAAACCCAATTTAAGAAAACGATATATTAACATTTTTAAAACCTTGATTTTTTTAATCCCTTAATTATAAGCTGGGGGCAGAAAATTCTCAGAACTTAATAGTTCCTTTGAAGGTAGTTTTTCTTTTGTTTAAAATCCCCTGAAAGTAGAATTATTATTATTATTTTTAAACTTTTTTAAAGTAAAGTTTGTGCATATATTGCTAAAATTTATTGATTATAATTTTTTTTCTTTAACAATGAAAATTTTTTTTTTTTGATTTTACACATTTCTTAGAAATGTTTTTTTTAATGATAAAAAAATTTCATCAATTTATTTAAATTAATTAAATTTGTTCAAAGCTGCCTTAATTTCCCCCAAATCTTGTTCATATTATTTGACGTATTCTGCACCAATGATTTAGTATTTATATTGTTTTAATTTTTTGAAGTTATTATTTTTGCATGTTTAATCATTCAGTGATTGTTCGTATCTAAAAGTAATATTCATGTTGCAGGCGTGAAGAAAGAAGGCAAAGGTGTACTGTTTAAAGATTTAGTATCTCTACAGTATGAACTGGAATACATGCAAGTTTGTATGTTAAGGAGACAAGAGAAGCTTAAGGTTGAAATCTCCAATCTTGAAAATCCAGCAGCTAAAAGAAACAAAAGATCAAGAGTATGCAAATACATTCATTTTATTCTAATGATTTTATGCTACCTATAGCTGAGATTAGACCTGAAACTAAGCACTGGTCACATGGCGAGTCAACAAAAGAAAGTGGTGCCTTAAATAAAATAAACTACCGGTATTTTTATTTTCTCATCACTATTTTAAAAAATTGTTTAATGAGAAAAATACATCAATGTAGAAAGATACTCTGGAAAGCAGAATTTTCGTTAAAATGTGAAATGTTTCCATTCAAAATTTTGAGAATTCATGGTGGAAAGATTCACGTGAAAGCAGAGTTTTTGAACAATTCACATTTTTCAAAGTTGTAATGTATTTTGCCTGCCCAAATATTTTTACATTAAGTTCTTCAGTACGTCAGTATCTTTAATTAAATGTTCTCACATATTTATCTTATTTTTATTGTTTAATTTACTTTTATAGCCATTGATTAAATTGAACATAAATTTTTCAAAAATATATTTTAATCCAAGCAAGAAAGTTTGCAAAAATTGGCTATTAAATGAAACAGGATATTGGTTCACCGACTCATTAGATTGGAGGAAAAAGTAGTTACTGAGTCATTAAAGTCTACCGTCCACTGGTTACTAACTGAAAATTAGAATTTTTTATGTCTAGCCGAGATACCAAGTCTCCTGAATTTTTCTGGTTAATAAATTGGTAAACTTAAAATTAAATGCTTGTTCCTGGTTGCTTGAAGAATTTCTTAGCTCTCCATTTTTTACTTGAAATTTTAAAGGTTATTATTTTTGTAACCCGTTCAATGATTGCTTGCATTAGGAAAGTAATATTCATGTTGCAGATGTGAAGATAATGTGAAGGGAGAGGAAAATTTTTTGGAATAATTTTTTTTCTGAAGAAAAGTACTTTGAATATATTTTACTCAAATGATGAAAAAATTTTTGGAATAAATCTTTTTCTAAAGAAAAATACTTTGAATATATATTACTCCTACTAATAAGTATTTAATACTTAATTAACTATTTTTAACAAATTCCTTTATGAATTAAATTTTTCTTGCTTTTTAGTCTTCCGATTCTGGTGGGAAGAATGCCAAACAATCAAAAAAGTGTAAAGGCAATGGTAAAAAAGCTTCCACTCCTTGTCGACCAAAGAACAAATTTGTTCAGGTAATTAGTTTAGTTTTGCTCAATAAAAAGCTTTTTTATTTCCAGGTTATATTGTTATAATGAAACAGCTTACTCTTTTTCTGGTTAACTGTTACAAATTTTTAATTAAATTAAGAAAAGAGAATTGTAAGATAATTAATGTAGCCTAAATAAGGCTTAAATGCAAAATAAGTATTGAATTTTTTTTAATTGAGTATATACTGTACCACAGCGGTTCCCAATTTTTTTCGACTACGTAGCCCTAAATAATCAGTCTTCTCATGACAGATTTTGTAAAGAAAGTTTATTAAGTTAATTGTGATAATATAATTTATCACAATTAACTTAATTTGTAATAATAATAATAACATTAATATAATTGTAATAATAATAATAACATTAATATAATTGTAATAATAATAATAACAATTAACTTATAAATTTATAAGATAATTAATGTAGCCTAAATAAGGCTTAAAAGCAAAATAAGTATTTAATTTTTTTTTATTGAGTATATACTATACCACAGAGGTTCCCAATTTTTTTCAACTACACTGCCCTAAATAATCAGTCTTCTCATGACAAATTTGGTAAATAAAGTTTATTAAGTTAATTGTGAACATTATAACTTATAAAAGACTATTTTAAATATTTAATTAGTGGTATGAAGATTTTTAACTGTTTTATTATTAATAATCTTAAATTATGTTTTCTATCAGGCAGTGAATTTTCAATCATTGTGCTAGATCTAGTCTTGTTATGAATTTGTTTTTGGTGTAGATACATAAATAAGCTGAGAAGAAATAAAATAAGGCAAATTATGGTCTGAAAATGAAAACTTTGCAGAACTAGGTTGAAAATGGTTATTTGTCCTTAGAAGTATTATATTTTCTTTTACAGAAATGCCATTTCTATTTCTTTTGACATTTTGCTTGAAATAATTTCATGAAAGCAACCAAAAGATTAAATAAATTATGAGATGGATTTAAATATAATCTGAGGTTTCAAAACCCCTCACTGGTTATAAAAAGTACTAACTCTCGGAACCCCTTTAACTCTTCAACGGAATATCATTTGGGAACTGTGGCTGTACCCTATAGTTTAATTTTGGTAATGTCATTTGGTACATATGCTTCCAATCTTTTTTCTATTGTTCATTCAAATATGATAATTTTTTAATAAAATAAATTAAAAGCTTATTCATTACAGCCTCCACCAAGGTCTTATGAGTGTGGGGTCACAGATGCCCTAGTTGAAACTCCTAAACCCACAAAAAATGATGGTCCTTCTCGATTTTGGTCCTTCATTGAACCCTACTGTGCTGACATCACTGAGGATGATATTAAGGTATTCCACTACTACATCTCTTTTAATATTTATAAAATCAGGAATTTCTTTTAATGTTTTAAGGATCTTGAAACAATTAGTAAATCTTATGACTGACAATAGTTTGTCTGTTGCTGTTACTAATTAGCTAAATTAGTTTGTAGTACTGTAGAGTTCTGGAAAGCCAAGGTCATTGTCACTGGATCATTTGTTAAGTAAAATATAACTGTTTATAACAAAATATTAACATGATTAAAGTATGAATTTGAAAGATATGCTTGTGTAGCTTCTAGCTGTAGTTTTAATTAGGTTGTTTTTTAAAAGCAAATAGACTAACCAAATGCAGATCAAATGGTCTTAAGTATTGGTCCAGTTGCTTACAAATAGGGTTGCTTTTGGAACAGTATACTCTTTGAATTTAAGAGAGATTACTTTGCGAAATCTGAAGATAAGTAGCGTGTCTTTTATTCTCAAGTCTTGCTACATGTTTGGTATTGTTCTTTATCCTGTCTAGATTGCTATATTGCATTTAATTTCTGTATTTGCTTGCCTATAAATGTTCTACCATCCTCTATGGAGCAGGCTGCCCTATTGATTTGGGACCATTAAAAAAAAATTTCTAGTTTTTTTAATACTAATAGTAGGAAAAGTTTTTAATTTACTCTTTTTCTTATTTCGACTTCAAAGTCTAAGTGGTTAGATCAAGGCATTATCTGACATGTCTATATTTTTGACCTTTAAAGTTTTGAACTCATCCTTATTTCTTACTCTGTGCACGAGTTCTTTTTTTATTGTTGCTCCCCTCGCTCCAGTCTCATAAGCAATTAAATTTTTTATATATTACCATGCTGAACTATGCATAACATATTTCAAACATTTAAAAACAAAATTATTTTCCTATTTCATTTTTTTTTTTCTATAAATAAAAATCATCATCAGTATAATTTTTATTATTTTTATACCACAACCTTGAATTGAGTGCAGAATAAAATCTATTTTGAGAGATTTCCTCTACATCTACCTAAAACAATAGAATTCGAAAACCATTATATGGTTGCTGATGTCTTGATTTCATTAAAACTCTCTATTATTTCTCACGCTTTCTTTTACGCCAACACATTTGAATGCGTGAGGCTAAAAAAATGTGCCTTGGCATTAGATTTAATCAACTAATAGTCAATACGGATTCTTGTACTTTTCTTGGCAAAAACCATGCCAGAAGAGACACATATTTTTGATTTCTTGGTGGACGGAGGTGTCCTGTGGGGTTTAACCCTGCAGGCACACCCTCTGGACTATTTTCAAAATATATTAGTTTTTATGTACATGAATATTTTTTTTTACTTTGGAGTTCCATATAATTCCATATTTCTGAAATAAAATACTTTCATTATTTATCGAATTTAATTCTTCATTAAAGCAATTCCTATTGTTTAATATGCACATCACTCTTGCCTACATCACACTGGAATAATATATGAGAAATTGAAAATACATTCATCAACATTTTCAAATCATGGTAATTCATTGAACTTCTTCAATAAATAGTAATTTCTTAAGCACCAAAACCTTCCTGGATACATATACATGTGTGTGTGTATATATATACATGTGTAAGTTAAAGATACAACTAAAACAAGAAAAAAAATTTAAAGAGGAAAAATTATTACTCAATAAATTGTTTTTGAAAAATTTAAAAAAAAAAAAGTTGTAAAACAACATAAGGAAGAGCTGTAATCTCGTTGTCAGCTCACACCATTATATTCACAAAAAGAGTACTTTCTAATATTGGATGCAACCAAGCAAAATATATCAATACAATAGTGTGAGGAGTACAAAAAAAAAAGATTTTTAAAAATTATTTATTTTTTAAAATAAATAAATTATTTACAGTTGATTTTACAGCTGTATCACTGTTTGCTCGCATTTTTGCAAACAAGTACAGTATTTTTTTCCTTCCTTTTATTGTGCTGAAATTATTATTTCCATAGTGAAGATATTTTTCAAAATTCAATTGTTTAGAACGACTTTTATCGCTAATTTTCTTTTTAATGTGTAACTCAAAAGAAATTATTGAGTCCAATTTTTGAGGAAGACAAAATTAAAATACACAGCCACACTAGTTCTCTAAATTTTACAATTTTTCAATTTGCTAAACATCTGTAAAAAGATTAATATCTTTTTTGATTTTAGCTCTCGTGATTTTACCTCAAATTCCTTTATTTGTCTGAAATATTATATTGAGTGGTGCTTTAAGAGATTTTTAATTAATGAGGAGGACATATACCCAATGAGGCCTGGGCTAAATTTAGATAAATAAATTTTAAATATTATGTTCAATTGTGTGCTAAAACTTTTGTATAATTAGCATTTATCAATGAAACTGTATTTATTGGTTCACAACAATGCAATTCTGGCTTATTTATCCCCTTATTACTAGCATATTTTTCTGAAACATCCTCACAATGCCTCACTTAGGCTTAAATATATTTACAACTTGTTTTTAGCTTGTTAAAAAGGCTTTATATCATTTTTTTTAAAATTATTTTATCATGTTTCATATATCAGTTATTAAAATTTTACATTAGCTATTTTAGAAAGTATTTTCAATGCACTTAATCTATTGTAGTAATTCTAGGAAATGTTAAATCTGTCAATAAACGCAAACATTTAAATCTTTTATAGAAATATTTATTGAATTGTTTACACAATGTTAATAAATTTTTTTTTTATTAAAAAGCTTTTCCTTGTCTATATGTTAACATCAGTGTATGAAATGTTGACATTCTACAAAATATCTAGTCATTATTTAGAATGCCTATCATTGTTAGGCCAAAGGGAAAAAAAAATGAATCATGAAAATTATTATATTTTTTGCTATTCACAGTTTAGAAAGCCTCTAGGATTTTCATGTCTGTAAAATGTTAGGCAATGTCTGAAATATTTCTCAGATGGTTTGTCAATAGAATGCCTTGGCAATGTTAAAAATAATAATCTTTTTATACTTCATCAGGTAACTGTAGGCATTCTATTAAGATTTCAACTATCGACAGTAACATATTTATATATATTTTTCTCACAGTCGATTGAAACCTGGATTAACTCACACGAAGAGGATGCAGAGTACCAAAAAATACCTGAATTGGGAAATCATTTTGCTGAACAGTGGCCAAAAGATGAAATGAGTGAAGAATTAAAAGAAGGTATGGGAAAATTCATTTGCTTCTGTAATATTTATTGTGTAGAATTGTTTTTCAAATTGATATCCAAAGTGATTTATTCATAGTTTTTTATTCTTTTGCTTTTTTAATTTGAAACAAATAATTTAGGTCAGAAAAGTATTGTTAAGTTATTTTACTGTAATTTCAAATAATTAATTTTTAAGTAATTCAAAGACTTTGTAATTAATGTGCTGGAAGATGAAAGTTAAACTTGTAATGCTTTCGGTTTCATTTTTGCTATTTTTTAGCTGATATATAGAAGAATGCCCTTGCGTAAAAAATATCTGAAAGTTAAAAATTCTGTTTGAAAAAATTTCTGTATTTTACAGATTTTTAACTCTCTATAAATGTTGATACATTTAAAAAAAAATTATTAGTGTCTGTAGTTTTGTTAAAATGTCATGGCTGATTTGAAATCGCAATTAAAAAAATTATCTTGAACGCTTTGAATATGTACATTTTCTAAAGTAAAGTCAGTCTCAGTTTTTTCAGATAGTTGAGAGTTCCTGCTGCATAATGAAATACAATTTATTTATTTCTTAAATGGACTTATTGTAATAACTGCTGAAATTATTCATTACACAAATATATATTAAGCTTTTGCTTTCATGATTTGTTTAATGGAGACTTTGATATATGCAATTGCTGTAGTATTTATTAAACACTTTAAATCAAGTTGCGTGTAATATGATTTAGAAGGGGAAAATAAGGATTGAACCTTAAAGTACATAAATCTATTTTTATATATATAATCTACAAATCTATTTTTTAATAGTGTAAAAGTAGAACATTATGCTATTTATTTATAAATATCTATTCAATGGATAAAGTGTGAACCAGCAAAACCAGTCCCTTAATCTATAATGCAATAGCAAATATTTATTCATTTTTATTAGTAAATCTATTAAAACAACATGTTTTAACATGTTTAGTAATTCTATTAAAACAACAGTAATAGATTTTATGTTATGCACATTTTTTTTCCTTATTTTAAAATAAATTCATGTGAGTTTGTGATTAAATATCTTTATTTTGACTTATTTTTTTCCCCTTTTATGTTTTTTAAACTATTTTTTATTGCAATTTCTTATAGAAGCTAATTTCTAGTAGGTTATTTTTGCTTTAAATTCATGTTTAGAAAAATTTCTTTCTTAATACTGTTAGCATATGAGTAATTTCTGCTTTTTTTTTATTTTACCTAAACCCAGTGAATCCAATTATTCAATTCTCATTTTATAGTTTTTGTTAAATATGTTTGAAATCGTATACATTTAGCTTTTGTAATAAAAATTCCACATATTCATTAAATGAACAATTTTGCCATCAACAAATAATTATTTAATGTATAAACAAATTGAACTAATAAACTACCATTTGAAATTATTGGCTTTAAGCAGAAATGCTTTTAAAAAAATTTGTATAATAATAATTGTTGGCTAACTGACAATTTCTAAAATAGATCTAGCTGGTTTTATATTTAGTGTCTCATTACAAAAGTTGAAGGTTTTTATAATTATTGTCTATTCTAATATGTATATTATTGTTGCTTCAAAATGTAAGTTTTATAGTTTAAAAATTGTAGCACATTACAATAGTGATGAATGGGAAAGATCTGTATGATAACATTTAAAAGTAAATATTATTTTTTCTTTTGTTTTAGGTTCTAAAAGTGTTGAAAACCAAAAGGGATCTTTAGATACAGATTTAGCTTCTATGACTAAGGAAAAAGTCTTGAAATTAGGTGAAAAAGAATGGTAAAGGTTATTGATTATTTTTTACAGTGTTATAAATGTTTTTAATAATCCAGCCTTTAATTGCCGAATCCCAAAACAAAACTTTTATTTTCTTAATATATTTTCTGTAGTGATTAATAGGACAATTAAGTAACTTTTATTGCGACTGCAACCCAATAAAATTTGCATCTGACTAGTACTTTGCCAAATAATTTTTTTTTTCTGCGCGAGCCGCATCATCCACACAGTTTAAAATATAAATTGTCACATTAATTTGAATTTTTTTTTAAAACTTTAAATTGAAGATTTAATATGTCAAACTGCTATAATGTTGCTACTACTTAGAAGGTTTTTCTCAATGGCTGTACATGTTTGCAGCTATATATATATATTCTAAATGTTTAAATTACGAAAAAAATGAATAATGAGCATTTTTTGTGTCTACATCTTACTTACCCGATTAGCTCATTAATCAAGTAATGTATAATTTCAGAGGGGGTTTTGTCCCCAAAACCCTCCCCTAAACTATGCCACTGACCATGGCACAAAAAGGTTAAGAAACACTGTTCTAGAAGGTTAAGGCATGTTTATTAGGTTAGACATGTATTTAATGCTTATGTGACATGTGGTTCTCATTTTTTATTATTTGTTGCTTTAGCAAACAGATGGAAAGGAAAAATAATAGCCATCAAAATAATTCATTGATAAAGCGTCTTGTGTCAACATTAGTGCAAGAGAATGTTATGACGCCTCTAGATGTATGTTTGGCTGAATCTTCCAAAGGTAAACTTATTCAAAAGTCTTAAATCCAATTTGAGTTGTCAATCATAGTTAGTGCAATTATTCTGAATTTTAGTTTAAAGGGAAATTTTTTTTTTTATTGTTTTTCACTGTTATTAAGGTCATGATAATTTAAGAAAATTACAATAAGAAATATGTTACAAGATGATAACTTAATTGTAGAAAAATGATAATTTTGTCAGTAGTTTGTACAGTTATTTTGAAGGAAAAAACAGCTTATAAACTATATTATAAAAATGTCAAAAGCTCTGTTTTTTGAATTCGATTTTGTAGTTTTGATAGAGCAAAGCTTATGGGCTTTTGACAAAAACCACAACAAAAGTAAACTGAGTGCAAATTAATAATTACAATATAAAATTTTGTATTAAAACACATGCTTAAATTATTTCTAAATGAACAGTTCATTCCTTTTAAAAAAATTTAACTATTTCTTTTTATCGTTTTTTTTTTAAAACAAACTTTTCTTAGACTGTTATTGATGTAACAATAGAAATTTATAATTATCTTTTTAATTTTTTGTCTTTTTAAATTTAATTAGATTTTATTATCTTTTTAAATTTGATACTGACAATTTTTGTATTATTTTAATTTTTTTTTATGTGTGACAAAGTAAAATTTTTGCTAACCAAACTCATCATTTGCAATGGGAAGTTATTGCAATTTTAAACTTTTCTTTACAATACAGTAGAGAACCAATTATCCGGGATGCTCGGGACCATCGCTATCCCGGATGTCTGAATTTCCCGGTTTTCTGGATCGGCAAAAAAACGTAGTTTATCGATGTTTTATCTAACCCAAATTACAATGAAAACAAAGTAAAACATTTTAAGAAAAGAAAAGTTCTCTTTAATTAACAAAAATAGAAAAATAACATTTACAAGAATAGAAAAATAACATTTTAATAACATTTAAAAGTTTTGACAAGATAAGTAAGTTTAAAAATTACAAAATTCGCATATATTTATTTTTTAAACATTTCATCAACTTTTAGCTGACGAAACTTTGGTTTTTGATTGAGAAACAACTGTTGGATTTTATAAACAGCCATTACATGAGTTTCCTCAATAAATGACTTCTGTTCCATTCCAGCTATTAGTTCTTTAGTTAGTTGGATACATCGTTCATTAGATATGACAGATACTTGTTCAGCTTCATCTTCGTCGTCACTTTCGTTTTGTTCTGCGCCTGGGTTCAACGCCATCTGAATAATTTCAGAATCCATCATTTCGTTTACAATTGGGACTTCGTTATCTATATTAAAGCACTCATTAATCTCTGCTTCTGACATTAAGTCCCGCTCTAACCATTTTCGAGAGTATTCGCGGAGCTCATTTTGAAAATCTTTTTCTTTTGAAATTTTAAACCCTTCACAGGGATGCTACGCCTGCGCCATTTGCGACAAACTGAGACAAAACGGCATAACTGCGCCATTTTGCGACATTCAGCTCAGTTTCTGCCAAAGCTGCGCCATTCGGAGACAAAACGTCAAAAATTTGGCAAACCTGAATTCAGTTTCAAATATTAATCCGCATTGCCGTGAGTCATTGGAGATCATTTTGCCGTTCACGTCTCCAAGGGATGAAAGACTTCCACGAAAAAGCGGAAATCCGCTTTTTTTCTCCCAATTTTGAAAATTTCCGACCATGTTCCAAAAACTAAAATTTTTGGGAAGTCCTATTGGAGAAACCCAAGCCGCCCGAACGATAGTCGGATTACCGCGACTTCTGCTATAGAGTGGAAAGGAGTCTAAGCGTTTCGTTTCGACCACCGGTAATTGATTTTTTTTTCTTCGTTTGGCTGATTTTCGGAATTTTAAATATTAGGAACTGCGCTGGAATATGCTAAAATCGCGATTTTTAATCAGACGATTTTAATATCAATCATCGATTTTCGTATTTAACTTATTTAAAACTTATGTGTTGCGACTTTTTTTACGCTGTTTAAAAATCGTACTAGCAATTCCTATTCACTCAATTTAAAAATTCAATATCGCGATCTGTATTCTCGCGAGTTTAAAATCCAACGTCGCGATTCGTATTCACGCATTTTTAAATCCAATATTGCGATTCGTTATCACGCAGTTGTAATATCAGATCTCGTTTTTCGTATTTGTACGCTATTTAAAAATTACTCATTGCGA
>NC_092208.1:82034577-82039262 GCF_043381705.1 Parasteatoda tepidariorum
ATTGACAAAAAAATGATAATTAAAAAATTTAAATATCGAGAAAGACTTATAAATCAATTTTGGAAGAAATGGAAAAGGGATTATCTTTTAAATTTAAGAGCTGTCAATTATGTAAATTTGGATAAAGGTAATCAAAATTTTAAGGTAAATGATATTGTTTTGATTCATGATGACAAACTTCCAAGGAGCATGTGGAAACTTGGAAAAATTGTGGAAACATTTCAAGGACGTGATAACAAAATAAGAGCATGTGCTTTGAAAACAGATACGTCAATAATAAAACGTCCTATAAATTTATTATATAATTTAGAAGTGGACAATTAAATTAATATGAACATTCTATTTGAACTTTAAATTCACATTTATTATTATTTGAACATTTTATTTTACAATATTACTTAAGATAATCATTTAACTTACAAATTAAGTTTATCTTAAGATATTATTTGAACTTTTTTGATTTAAAGAAAATATGCATACATATATATTTTCTTGTTTAAATGCATGTTTGTTTAAAATTGAAATATTTTGCATGTGAAAGAATTTGTGTTGTGAAAATTGCTTGATTTATTATTCATGATATGATAATTTAATTTCATCAATTGATATTTACTTAAATTTCAATAATTTCATTTATAAGGTAATAATTTGTTAAAGGTTTGAACTAATGCTCATGAAACATATTATTTTAAGAATTCGATTAATAGTATTGCATTATAATCTTTATATAATTAAGAAGGGTTCATATTGTAAAAAGGTAGGATTATATTATATTTTAAATATTGGTACCTTACATTTGAGAAAAATAACTTTGATTAATATATGAAATGACTAAATTTTTATGAATCGGGGGGAAGTTTGTTAATATTATTTCTCCATATTAATTATAATTTCTAAAGCTCAATAGATGGCGCTCTGCGCAGTAATGTAAAATCAGTTTCTAATCAGTTTCCTCCATGACACTGTACCATTATCATCATCCTTCTTGTTATTAAATATATTTTATGTTAAAAGGCGTTTGTTATGATTGAAACCCCGAGATCTGAGATCATATCACCGTATTTAATAGCATGCTTGTTTAAATTATTTCTAAATGAACAGTTTATTCCTTTAAAAAAAAATTAAACTATTTAGCAATTTCTTTTTATTGTTTTGTTTGAAACAAACTTTTCTTAGAATGCTATTGATGTAACAATAGAAATTGATAATTATCTTTTTAATTTTTTGTCTTTTTATATTTAGTTATATTTTATTATCTTTTTAAATTTGATACTTTCAATTTTTTTATTATTTTAATTTTTTTTTTATGTGTGACAAAGAAACATTTTTGCTAACCAAACTCATCATTTGCAATTGGAAGTTATTGCAATTTTAAAATTTTCTTTACAATTTCAGCTAAGTATATAATTTTCAAAGTGATATCTATTTGAAGTATGAGGCATCTTTTTTTCTCAAGTTCACTTCATGTTATTAAGTATAATTAACAGTGACAAAATTTTCTCTTTTAAAATTTGCTCAATGCCTTGTTGTTATTTTAAACGTGCTAGTTGATATATTTTCTTTGCACTGATGTTGTTTGAGCACAGATTTTAATAGCATAAATAATGTTTTAAATACATCAAAAGTACTATCTAAAATATCAATAAGTGCTCTCAATATCAAGAAGAAGAAAAAAAATTTACTATTAAACAAAAATTTCAATCTAAAATATTTTCCCTTTAAATTTTCATATAACATACAATTGTACTAAACTAAAAATATTTACAGAAATTGCGATGTGATTCTCAATAAAATTTTAATGAATTGTAAATGCTAAAATAAAAGGGAACTGCAGGAAAAAAAACCCTAACATAATTCTTTAGATAGTAATGCCTTCCTTGATCTTGTGAAAGAGTTTCTGTGTCTAAACAAGTGTTGATATGCTTACTTTTTTGTTTAAATAAGTTTAAAAGCATGTGTATTTTTATTGTTTTTTATATACTGTGTAACAGTAGATTTATTTTTCAAATGCAACTTATGTTTCATGTAGAAAAGTAAATCGCTGCCGCAAGAGTCATGGTGGTCAAGGCTGAGCGATTTTGACACCGTGATTTCAACAATATGGGAACATTGTGCCGATCACCTTTATTTTTCAGACTAGCTAATACCTTAACTATCTGAATCTGTGTGCCCTTCTAGCTGCCACAGGGGATACAACCTGGTCTTTCACTATTACTGCTCAGTACCTTGACTAATAAGCGGTAGTGGCTCACTTAGTAATTACTGTGCCAGTAGAAAACATACTTTCGAGGAAATCAGAAATATTCTTCCGCAAGTTTTTTTTAAAAATATTACAGTGGAACCTGTAAAAGTGACCACCTGGGTAAAGTGAAGGCCTGAGTAAGGTGACCATTTTCTACAAGTTTTATTTCAAGAGTCCTTTTTAAAGAGTCTTCGTAAAGTGGCCACCTCTATACAGTGACCATTTGACTTGGTCCCGAGGGTGGTCAATTTAGACAGGTTCCACTGTATTTTATTTCATAACTGTTTTTAAGCAGCGAAACCAATTTTGAGTGTGCAATTACCAATGTTCAACTCCGTAGCCTTGTAATTTTGAACCCAATTTGGAAAACAAAAGAACTCTTAGACCAAGTATTGGGAGAAATTTGCCTTTGTGGAGGACTTTTTGATAGAACTAAGCCGTATTTGCATTACATTGAGAGGAAAACCCATGAAAACCTCCCATGGTTAGCCTGACACTAAGGGGACTCTAACTCATGATACGTCTATAACTGAGGACAGGGTATCCGCACACCTGGAAAGTCATGAAATTCAGTATTGAACAAGATTTGTCATGAAATGTCATGATTTTAACTATTTTTTAAAAAAAATCATGGAAAGTCATGGATTTAGGTTGCCGAAAAATAAAATTTTTAAAATGGAATTTACCCCTCCCCCCAATTTCGTGGTGTTCCGAATATCCGAATTTGTAACAAAATCCCCACTCAAAGTCATATTTTATTAAAATATAAAATTTTTTTATCGGGTTCTTTAAAAATTATGGTGTTCTTTCAAAAAATTAATGAAAAAACAGCATTTCTAGAGTTAATTATCTTTTAAACTTCTGTGATTTCAGAAATTTTGTTATTATTTATTATTTTTTATTTTATCAATTAATTAATTCTCGCTGAAGCAAGTCAGTCATTGGCACATTTTTTTTATATTCCGAAATGAGAACAGAAAAATCAGGAGTATTTCTTTCCTTTCCGATGAAGAGGAAAAGTATTTTTAGAATATAATTCTGCAGAAAAAAAATTATTTGCTTTTGTATTTTTTTCCAGCTATTTTATTGCTTCAACTCTTTCTTTGCTCTGTTTTTTAAATTTAAAATCTATTAATATGAAGAAGCAGAGTATAACAGTTTTGATTATACCTATCATTTCAATAAATGTTATTATAATGCCTTTTTTAATTTATTGTTATGTTTTTGTCGGGATTATAGAAACTTCATTAAGCTATAAAAAGTTCTTGAAATTAGTCATGGAAAGTCATGAAAAGTTCGGAATTTGAAAGTCTTAAATGTAGCAGATACCTTGTGAGGATATTTTACGTCATTACTGTGGTCAGTGATAGCCACTTGATGCGTATCAACCGGACGCCGTTGGGATTCAAATCTGTGGACCTCATTGGGATGCGAACACTCTATGCACAATGGCACTCTCCTACAAGCTGTAAGATATAGAGGGTTGCAATGTAAAAATTTTCTTAAACATGCTGTATTATTTTATCATTAAACTGCATGTCAACTGCACTTAAGCCTTCCAAACCGATTTACAACGGTTTAGGCTGATATGGGATACTAAGTATTCATGAATGAGTTTCCCATTAAGTACAGGCGTTTATGGAAATATTTTGAATTTCGATGTTCTTGTGTCCTGTCTTCTCTTAATGTCCATTTCTGATACTTATTCACTGCTTTCAGTGGTGGACAAGGGTCATATTTTTTTCATAACTGTGCTGCATTAAACGGTACAACTGTAATAAAATTTTAGGAAATCGTAACAATGAGCTAGGGAAAATGAGCTAGGGCAATGAGCTGAGCAAAAGAGTAATAGTGCAAATGCCATCAAAGTGATTGTAGTTGTCTCTTTGCTGGGTAATTATAATCATAAGTTACAAAGTTGCATTTGTATATATTAAATAATAGACATAATTAAGAAATTTTATAAGAAACTTTATTATTTGTAATTAAAAAAACTTAAACCAATATGTTAATTAACAATTTTCTTTTTGCAGATGAGGCACCTCAGGTATCTAAACCAAAAACACCTTCTAAACAGAATTCTCCTTCCAAAGAGAGTTTGCATAAAAAATTATGCAGAGGATTGAATGAAATAGGTTTGTCATTTTTATTTAAATTAAAAATTAATTAAATTGTTTTAATAATGTAATGATATTGCTTCCCCCCAAAAAATTTTAACTTTTAAGTGACTAATATAGAAAATTCCAATGTTTTCTTCTATTTAGCCATAATGTGTATGTTTTTTTTTATATGGGTCATTCTCACAAAAACAGTCATTTTCATGTCCCCAGTATATTTTATGTTTGTTTTACAACTTACGAAAAAAAATTTTCAGGGAAAGTGTCCTTCAGAATGCAAGCTAACAAAAGAATAAAAATAAAATTATCAATTTTTATTTTTTATT
>NC_092208.1:82040107-82043040 GCF_043381705.1 Parasteatoda tepidariorum
TTAATTATTAATTATTATAAATTAATTAATTATAAATTAATTATTTAAAAAATTAATTAATTTAAATATTAAGTATAATTTATAGGATATATACTTTCTTTATAATGCCATTACATATTTCTATTAATATAAAAAGTTTCAGAGCTTTTTTTCACTTTACTTTTTTGGGATTTTATGAACTGAAAAATGACAGTTTTCGTGAGAATGACCCATATATATACAGTACAATAATATAAGTTTAATTAATGCTGGTTATTTCTTATATAAATATTGCTGCTTCTCAAAGTATATAATTTTTAGGTTGTTTTTTGTAGAAAATTGTTTCTTTAGTTATTAGTATCATTTAGTGTATGTTTCTCTATATACAAGGTTCCTTTAATTTGTTTAGCTTAGTATGAAACTACTTAATTAGATCCAGATGCCACAAGTTTGTAAATTAATGTATCAAAAAAGGATTACCATTTGGAGTGATAAAATGTCCACTCTGACTTTTATAAGTGAGGATTTGTAGATATTAAGGAACATTAAATGGTTGTTAAAATAATAAAAAATAACATTATAAACTAAGAAAACAAATCGAACAACATGCTGCAATTTACGCAAAATCCCAACTATAATGTAACAATCCAGGTGAGCCAAATATTTCATTATCCAAAAACTTTTCCATCATCTTCACGTATTGAAATGTCCCTAGCAAGGGTGCCGGCAGCGGGGTGACCCCCCTGGCTTTTTTTTTTTAAACAATTAAATAGCTACAGAAAAACAATTTTGTTATAAAATATTTTTATTAAAAATATTTTTATTCAAAAACAAATAATTAAGTAATTATTGATACATAACAATTAAAAAATTGTTTAATCAAACAAGTTTTGTAATCGTCTTGTTTGCTGTTTGCACTAGTACCAGGATTAGTCTTTGAAATAAAATCTGAACTAGTGCTTATACTAGAGTTTAGACTAGTATCGTCAGCTTTACGCTTTTTGCAAAAATAACTTCTGATATCACTTTTAATTTTTTTTACAAGCATGCCATACTTTCCTGTAAGAAAAAAATTAAATTAAGTATTGAACAAACACTCATTCAGCATTAAAAAATACTCCTCTCGGAATTTCATTATTGTAAATACTGATTAAATACTTAAGAAAATTCTATTAAAAATTGTATATATAAATCTGTAAAAAAATACTTACGTAAAGTTACTTTTTTCTACAAAAAATATCAGAATGCAATTAATTTGTAAAATCTATTCACAAGTCGAACACTCAAAAGTAATTTTTTATCTAAACTGTCAAAAAAAGATTTTTTTCTTGGGCAGATATCTAAGCTATATTTTTAAATTTCATTTAATTAATAAAATATTAATAATATTATATTTTCTATTAGTTACAACTGACACAAACTGACTTCTCTCAACTGTTAAACTTCATCAACACAATATATGCAAATGTTAAGCGTGCACAAACATGTTAGTATACGAAACTATTGTTTGTAGTTATTTGTGCTTCAAAGTCAGTAGCTATGCCAGCCCCATCAATACAGTTTCTCATGGCAAAATTTGCAAGTACAAGAAATTCATACTTTTTTTAAAAAATATCTTGTTAACAATGAAGAAATGTATCTTGGAAAAAAAAATTAACAGATGAAAGTATATGTAATAACAAACAAAATGTAGGGGAGAGTTGGATAAAACGGGATACCATTATTGTGTTTATTTACTATGGAATATCTTTTAAGCAAAACCATACATTATTTTTTTGTAGCTACAACATTTACTGAAGCATACCAAAACATATTTTAAACTAATTTTAATGACTGTGAAATAGAAAAAATTTTTTATTTCCAAACTCTTACATATCCTGTTTTAGCATACCTGGGTTGGATAAAAGGGGATAGGGTTTACAATGTTTAATTTTTTGCATATATATAATTATAAATAATGCAAATATATAAATAATGTTGTTTATATATAAAAAAGCTCAAGTCTATTAATGCTCACCGGAATTTTATTCCCATATATGTAGGCAGTACAATGTAAAAAACAACACACATAAATGTAGAAAATGGCAAAAAATAGAGTAGAAAAGTTCTAAGACCTACAACTTTCTATGAAATAGTGATCTCGAGGTGTGACACACCGAGAATGATATAATCACGGTCGACTAACACGTTTCTGTCGTTGTCCACTAGATAGGTGCAATAGTCTGGTCCCTAGGCGACATATCCGGTTTTGTCCGACTATCCCGTTTTATCCAACTCTCCCCTAATAACAGAATATTTGTAAAAAAAAAAAAATTTTGGGGGGGGAGGGGGGTTTGTTAGAGGGTTGCACCCTCCTTTATTTTATTCTGCCGTTGCTCTTGGTTCTTAGGATAAAACTGGAACAGTAATTCCTCGACAAAAGGGTCTTGCGTCAGTCAATGATGATACACCCGCTATGCCAGTACACCAGAAGTTATAAATTCGCAGATTCGATACTGATATTGTAGATAAAATGCCACTTGTTTGTCTAAACTGTGCAGCTTCATACTTTTTGTATTTCATTTTTCTTTATCCGTCACAAAAATATATAAATTCTCTACATTGGAACTATTTTATATTTCCAATGTAGAATTATTTTTTTTAATTTCCAATTTGAAATATTTTATATTTATAATTTCTTAAAATCCAAAATCCAGTTTTTTTTTTTTTTTTTTTTTTTTTTTTTTTTTTTTTTTTTTNTTTTTTTGACAGCTGTAGGTTTAGCTACAGGTATTTAAAAAAAAAAACTGCAATGCAAAGAATTTATAATATCGCAATTGTGATTAAATATGCTATCTTGTAACAAAAACACATACCAAAACTTGATTGAAAATATAAAAAATCAAAACAATATACCATTTCTTTACATCAATTGCTGTACAGAGAGAAGTAAACTGCTGTTTGTAGAAAATGCA
>NC_092208.1:82043540-82121145 GCF_043381705.1 Parasteatoda tepidariorum
TCGGGTAGCCCCGCTCACTTGAGGAGTATTGCTTATATTTCTGTATAATACTGAGTAATAATCAACATTTTTGTATGTTTCTATTGTTTTATCATCTAATTAAATAATGCAAAAAGAATAAATCAAAAAAAGAATAGTTAAACTTAAAAAAATAGAAATTTAAAAAAAAACATGATTTTCAGCTTTTTTCAAAATGTGTCGGGTACAAAAATTGTGTTTTTTGGCTATTTTTTCAGGTGTAAATGAGAATGACCAATNATGATACACAGAGAACATTTTTTAAAACTGGTTATTTTTGTAAACTTGTATTAAATTGAAATAATTTATCATTCTTGTAAATATTTTTAAATTGGTCTAAAGATTAACACTCAAAGATTATTGTTATTTGATTGAACTGATACTTTATTAATAATAATTGTACTATCATATATTATGTACATGCATTGGAAATATAAAGTATTAAAAGTTTCTTTCTCTCAACATTATTAAACTTTGCACATTAATTGATTTTTAAAAAATAACTAATTACCTCTGAAAAATTATTAAATGCCATTAAATATGGGGTGAGCGGTTCGAATGAAATCAGACGTTAAATAATAGTTAATGAGGGGCTTTATTTTTAGGTACATTTCTTCTGGTACTTACCGGCTTTTTGTTTTTCGCCCTTTTTCTTTCGGTGTTTAGTTTTCCGTGATTAATTTTGTAGCACATTATAACAAGAAACAGGCAAAGGAAAAACGCTCTCTTTAACAGGGGGATAGTTGCCAATTTTACAACCATTTTGGTGATCTTGGCGACTTGGCAGCAAAACCTTATCGATCTTATCTTGGCTCTGTATATATTAGGAAGCAAGATATCTCAGAATTAACAATAAGCTTGGTAAGAGTCGTGGTGGCTCAGGGAATAGAGAGTTTGCTTCCCAATGAGGTAAAACCAGATTCGAATCCCAGAGATGGCTTGTTGATACGAATTCTGTCCCAGGCTCGCACCGTCCACTGTGCTAACGCTTATATCCTCAGTGATAGACGGATTTTAATAACAGAATTGGTTAGGATACCCTTACCATCGGGTTAACGGTGGGAGGTTTTCTTCTTAATGTCCTCCACGAAGGGTAGTTTGGCCCGAATCTTGATCAAGAAGTTCCCTTGTGTTCTGGGTTGGGTCAAACTTAAGAGACTAATGACTTAAGTAATGATAGTCGTAAACTTGGAATTAGGTCGGTTGTTCAACGCCGGGGCTGTAAAATAAAATGAAATAAGCTCGGTGACTTTTCTACCACAAAAAAGGTTCCGTAAAAACACACACACACACAAAAAGCACAAAAAAAAATTCAAATTTATGGCGCAGTATTTAGTTGCAACATTCACAAGTTTGAGTTTCTTCATCTTTTTTTTCTTTTTCTTTTGCTAAATGCTATTGTATCTTAGAAGAGCTTATTCAAAACTGGACGAATCACAATGCAATGAAATTTAAGATATATTCATCTAAATTATCCTTTAGAAAGAGAAAAAAAAATGAATAAAAATTATAGCATTCAAAACTACTTCCACGTAATTTACTTTTCAAAAGCAAAGTCCATTTTCCTTTCTAATTTGTCATTTACAATACCCATTTCAATTTTCCATTTCGTGTGTATATAAAGTAAATAAAAAACGGTCCGGTTTCTTCCGAAATCATCTAACGGTAGTCCTTAATGATTAAGGAAGAGAAAATAAAAAATAAAAACAAAATTAACGTTATGGGTCAGCAATCCAGTAACTTCAACAACGGAGTATGTTTCTAGGTCAGCGACCTCGTCGCCTATCTGAGGAAAAGAAAAGTTTATTTATTCGCTGTTTTTCTTTTAAAGGGAAATAGAAAAACAAAACATAGGGCTCTTGTAATATCAACCTTTTTAAAGAAGATAGAGTTGTTATCAGTGATGGTCAATGACTCTGTGTTTGTCGCCGTATTGATTCCATTTTTGACCAGGGTCAGAAAGGCTGGAGAGAGAGAATTAGAAATTCCCTCTGTTGGGGTCATGTGATTGGGTACACAGGATGTGAGCAGGATTGTGTTTCTATTAAGAAACAGGGAAAAGGGAAAAAAAGACGAAGTCGGCGTGCGTGACATTTTCCGGATTGGATATCCGAAAAAGGTTTCGAATTGCTGTCTTTCTTAATTCTCTAAGTAGAGACGAGTTGAGTTGTCAGAGTAGGAAAAAAATTAAAAATTGGTTGAGACCAGTGGTCGGAAGCAGCGAAACTAATGTAGTGACTACTTTTTTTCGTAGTTTGTAAAGTAGTGAGCTACTTCTTGAGAAAAGTAGTGTTGCCTGTAGTGCGATACAATAAAGTAGTAGTTTGTAGCGATTTCTGGCAACTACTTTTAAATTTTAGTAAAGAAACAAAGTTCGAATGCAAAAACATTTTTTGTCTGAAGGTTCAAGGCAACAAGCTTTTTTTATATTTTATTATTATTATTATGGTTGGCAGCAGTAATTTCTTTTATGTTCTTAACTTATTTCGTTCATTATCATTCGAAATCTTGTAAACAAAGGAATCATTGAAAATCGAATCATTAAGATTGAGTCCTAGAAAGTGAAGATCCGATCATTAGACATAAACTTATTCAGAGCTTTACCTTTTTTTTTTTCGCTTTGCGCACTATAATTTATTTCTTGGAGGATTTAAAAAAGCGTTAATCACTTAAATCTCAAATATTTGATAACTTCTTATCATTTCTTGAATAAAATATTCACTGGCAAGAAGAGTATAGTGTTTGAAGGTTAAAAGATCAAATTAGTAAAATGTGCTTTAGAATAGCAAACTATCTCATGTGTAAAGATGAATTAACATTTCTTAATAACTTCTCATGCTTAACTAAGTCAACTTTTTATTCAAAACATTTTGAACATTGATGTGAATTATGCGCTCTTGTAAAGTATGTATGTCTTGTGAAGTAGTAGCTATATTTCTAAAGTAGTTTGTAGTCGTTACATTTAAAAAAAAAAACGTCGTTGTAGTTAACTGCAATTGTAATAAAGCAGTTGTGGTTAACAGAAAAGAAAATGTAGACCTGTTTGAGACGATTTATATTTACTTTTAATTATTAAAAGAATCATTAATGATATCAAAATTGATGAAAATGATGAAATCATCGAGTCCTCGCAAAGAAAAGCACCCCGAAAAATTTTCTGCTACCTGAAAAATAAAAGTGTCCCTTTAAAACCGCAATACGCTTTATAGTAATAGCAGCGTTTTCTTAAATATTTAAATGAATTCAACGACCGATTTGACTTGAGGCGGTGAAGCCAAATTTAAAGTAATTTAATCGAATAGTTTAATTAATTAAAGTAATTCTATCGAATATAATAATTCAATAAGGTAGTTCAATCGAATGTTATTTCAATTTTTATAGTTCCTGAAGAGCCTTTATCACTTAGTTAAAAACATACGAAGCATAAAGTTCTTTTACATGAACTTCAAAATAATTGTTTTACATTAATAATTTTTAAAATAATACTTAATAATAATAATGTAAATATTAAATTGTGTCAAATGCGAGCTCAGTTTTACATTGTGATCTTAAAAGGACTCGCTTTCTTTATTTTATATTCCGTTTCAAGTAAAGAAAAGACCATTGTAATATAAGATTTAATTAATCATCCTCGACTACATAAAGTTCCGTTTTTAGTTATCAAATTATATAAATAAATCTTTCAAATTATATAAATATCTTTCAAAACAATATGAAAGCTTTTAAACGTTAAACTCGTCGGAGAAAAATCTAATTCGTGCTATTTCTTATGGTATACATCATAGAATTATTAAAAAAGGGTTATAGTTTTGTAGTCTTAGTGGAATTCTAGATTTGGCGACTTATTTCGATAAATAAAGAGAACATTTGTTCTTGAAAAAGAAAACTATAAGACGTTACAAAAGCATTGGATTTGATTGGACCACTAAAAATGGCGCGTCTAATGCGGTCACGCCCTAAACAAATCAAATGTGAGGTAGAGAATTTTTGTTTCGCTATAGAAGAAAATCGTCTGCAAGAAACAATATTTATTATTCTTTTATCAGTTTCTTTAAATTCAAATGGATAATTGTTACGATTTTTAGATATCATTTTTATTAATTCTTATTGAATAAAAACCATTGCTTTGTTAATAAGTTTTATTTTCCCCATTTCACATGATTCAAGAAAGCAAGCAAAAAATAGGTTGTGCAACGTCGTTTCAAGAGTTGGCGATGTTGATATACGTTCGCGCTGGGAGTTTGACATCCATTTGGCGTGCACTTAGATGCAAAAAGGAATCTTTTCATAAGGATAATGGTTTTTTCTTAACTTGCAACAGAGTCGAGTGACTCTTTTTTCCGGCAATTTTTTTCCTTTTCTTTTTTCCAGTTCACCGTTAAGAAAAACCAGGATTTCTTTTATGAAACTTTATTATCTACCAGAGAGAAGAGCAGAATTTAATTTTAGAAGTCCCCTACAGAGTGCAAAATTAAAATCAAACAATATGCATTCACGTTGAGCGCGAGGCAAAAGGCTTTATTATAAATTTTATTATAAAACTTACTACCATTTTTTTTTTTTTGTTAGTTTATAATATTAAGTCAACTGGAAAGTTCTATTCGCGAAACTATATGACACTTTTCACAGTAATGCAAAAGATTCCTTTATAGAAGAAACTGGTATACATAGGGTATTTACCCTTCATTTGAATGTAAATGTTCTAGCTTAAATAGATACAGCACATGTGGCGTAAAGGAGCATGTGCATACATTTTTTAACTTGTAACATAAGTATCCGACTGAATTAAGGAGTATATCTAATATCTACATTTAAGGGCAAATGCCCTTATCTACATTTAAGGGCAAATTTTTATACTTATTCAGAAGACCAAAATATGTTCCTAAACTCAGAAAATTGAGCTTTTTTTAGATGCCACTCCTACTTCCTCTTACACTAAGCTCTTGAATTGTGTTTGATTAACCCTAATTCCGAAATTTCTATAATGAAATAATTTATTGTGAAACTTCAATATTTTTATGATAGTTATTAGAAAAACATTATCTAATTTAAACGTCGTAAAAATCTCTGACTGGGTGGTTTACAAGCTCATGGAAATTTGAGACGTTTTTTTCTTAAATGTCTATCAATTAAGAATATTACTGTCATATCAATTTTGCGACAACAGTTCCAGAATCAGTTTTAAAAAACTTAATAACTTCTTGATATAATATGATTATAATTATTCTAAATGATGCTGATATTATTTCATAATAAAAAATATGAATAGAAACCTTCGAAGACTGCCTAACTATGAATAATCATATTCATATTTCAGCGGGAATGGCGCCAACGAGAATTTTTCGCCAACAGGAGGTTCGAGCTTGCGCGATATGTGGGCCTACAAAAATTTATAAATTCCTCTTATTATTATTCATATAATGATAATATACTAAGTTTATTTTAGAAAATACAACGGTATATTCCGGCTTGTCACCGTCAGACTTACTCCAATCTTGAATTATATGAATCAAACAGAAATGTGAGTTCTTAAGAAAAATAAATAAACAAATAAATACAACGGTTTTAAAGTTAGTTGAATAATATTCGATGTGTTTATAGTTTTTTAAAGGAACGAACTTCTTTAAATGATTGCATTAAAAATTACATACAGCAAATAAACAAATGCTAATGTAACTTCAATGCTCAGAGTTCATTGCACAGTGTAATATCTAAAGAGTTTTCTCTGAGGTGTTAGAGCATATAAAAAGGCGAAGAGTGTTATTTTGTTCAATATTTTGTTATTTTGTTCGGCAAAATAGTAACATTCGTGCAGACGGTTTTAGCGCCACGCTACGACTAAAAGCTTAACTACTTGTTAGATTGATGATTTAATCGTTTTCTTTTATTATTTTTTATGAATTTGTATTTATGAAGTTCTTTGTAATCGTTTGGTTTTCTTTGTTTCATTTTAGTTCTGTTCTTGCTGTTGTTTCTAATGCCAATGGCCAATACCACTAAGCCTGCTTTGTGAAGCCAAGCGAATTTAAGACAGAGGGTGTGTTTCTTGTTTTTCAGGCACATCTTCAGTCAGGCCATCTATGACCGAGAATAAAACTTCAATCACACACACACTCACGACTGCCCGTTTTAAACAGTCTACTCCTAGAGGTAAGGATGTCATGGGAACTTGGAAAACTTTGTGACCCAACAGAATAAACGTGCATCAGTCACCATTTACTACCCGGAGAGTCTTCTGCTAGCCGAGATCGAACTCACGACCTCTTAAGCATGGGCCCAACGCCTTACTAACCAGGCTATTCCGGCCTCATTTTAGTTCTGTAAAATGCTTAGAAGTTGATTCTTTAAAGATATGGTGGGTTAATGAAGACAAAAATACATTTTACAAAGTGAATCACGATTTATTTAAAATATTTAAAATTCTCATCATTTCTCTTTTTTGAAGTTGAATAAATTACACATTTGTATGAATGACATGCATACTTCTTTTAAACTAAAAAAAAATTCAGAGGAACGTTATAAATATTTTTTTTGTTTTTGTTTTTAGTAAAATTCATTATATGACAGAATGAAATAAATAGGAGTCTACGAAAATATGAATGAAATACTTTTTAAGTATAATAGAACTAAAATCTAAGATAAAATATTTTGAATTGATAAGAAATTTTTTTTTTGTTTTTACAATAAATGCTCAAAATGAATAAGAAAAAAAAACCGAAACACTAATATAAATTCTTTCATTTCAATTTCAATTCAATCATTTTTATTGGAATGTTGCAAGAAATACGCACAACTTTAAAATTAATCATACCGAGAGAAATATTTCATTTCTTCATGCTATAAATATATTGAACGCTGCTATAAATATAAAGATTGAATGCTATACCAACATGCTATACAACTTCATGCTATAAATATATATATGGATGATCATGCTATCGTTCTTGATATAATAGTACAGAAATAAACGAAATATGACAGTGAGAGGGATACTAAATTATAACAACAGAGCGTCAACTACTTAAATCTGCAATATCGACTAGCCGTTTCCTTAAATTGTTACTAGAGGGCGCAGAGGCCCGTTAAGCTAAAATAAACTTCCAGAAAAGCATCGTGACGACGTCATAAATATTATCATGTATCATTGCTAATATGTGTTCTGAAGTTTGTAGCTGTTGCCACCCGATCAAAAGTTTAACGTGAAAAGTGCTATTGCTGGCACTTCAATGTGGTTCAACACTACAATATGGTTCAGCAAAACGCCATATTACGGTTACAGCAAATTTGAACCATATTGTTCCAACAATTTCGGTAATATCCAACAACGTAGTAAAAGAAATGCCATGAATATTTTTTTCAAAATATGTTTGTAGATCATAAAATTTTTTTTGATTAAAGTAAACAAGTGTAGCCATTAAGCTTTCACCTAAACCACCTTTTTTATGGCTATATCACACGAGAGAAAATATGTGCAACTGCAAGTGTAACTGCAAGTGTAAGTGCAACTGCAAGTGAAATTTCTCCAAAAAACGCTCGTGTGATATAGAAATTACGGTTGCACGAAATATCTGCAACCGTTCAGGCAATTTCTTTCATGAACCAATCAGATCGTTTGCTTTTTATGACGTTTCAATTTTATGTGATGACATATACAAATGTAAATAAAAATGGCGGCGACGTTAGGAAGAGGATGATCGGATGAAATTTTTTTATAGATGAGACGGAACAAGTTTTTAGTTTAATAATAACATTTCCTTTAAAATGAAAGCATTAAAAATACTTTCGCACTATGAGATGACCATCTCAATGCAGTTGATGTACTACCATAACAGGAACCTGCACACGATTTTAGTATCGGTAAGTATAGTACATTATTTTTGCGATAAATTTTCTTTTAAAATATTTATTTATTTTAAGCTAATAAAATTAAAACTTATTATAATTTGTTCCGATCAAAGTTTTAATTACTTTAAATAGAAATAATTTCTATTTTTATATATGTAAAGAATTATACTGGCGAAAAGCTTTACTTTGAAATATTCGCCAAGCAACTCGCCAAACTTTGTTTCAGTATTATAACATAAAATATAATAATGATTATATTTCTTTATTTTTAAATTTTAATCTTTGTTTCTGTTGATTGTAAAAGCATGTGTCCGATTATTTGAAAGTTTTATAATTATTAGTGAAATAATTATTTTATTCTTCCCTAAGAATTCTTTTAATTTTTGAAAATCTCATTTTAAAACAAGTTAGAAAATATGTGTGGTAAATATTTACCTTGTTTCTCACAAAGTTACCCCATTTTCCAGTAATTATTGAAAAGTATTACAAGAAAGGTAGTATATTATATATAAAAAGTAATTATTAAAAATGCAAATTCCCAATCTCCTTGTCTGTTTCTACATTCATCCCTTCTATTTTTTTTTTTTTTGTGTATGATGATTTGCATAATATTTTGTTTATAATTATTCAAAGTTAACTAATGATACTTTACTTTTTATTTATACTTCACATTTATCTCTTGATACTTAGCTTTTCTATAATGACAGTAAGTATGTAAGTGTACCTTACTAATTTTTCAATATACTTACATTTTTAAGAGTCTTCGTTTATAAATACAATTTATTTTTCTTGAAACAAATTTCAATCCAAACATAAGAACTACAAAACTAAACACACCTGCCATCTTTCATTAGTGTATAGAATAATCTTAGAACTATAATCAAAATATCTGTCAAACTTAAAATAAGTTTAAAAGGGATACCTAAGGACTTAAATGATTTCAAATTAATGGCATTTAATCTTCCTTATTCTAATAATGTGTTGGTAAAATTTTATCATGAAAGTGATTTCTTTCTTTTATTTCAGATATTTCGTATAATCCTGTAAGGTTTATCTGGTAAAGAAGGAAAGAGATGTAATACTGTTTTTATGGAAGAAATTAAAAAATAAGAAATAAAAATGAATAATGTTCTAAATGTTTCACTTGACAATAAATGTTTTATTTTTTAAATTGATTCTTGTATTATTTAAAATGCAAAACAAAACACGTAAAGGGCTATAACAAAATAATATGATACATTAAAAGTATGTTCTTAATAAAATATTGTTTTTTTTTTATAGTTATAAATAAATTTTAATTTATATACTGTATATTACAATAAATTTGTCCCAAAATAAATCCTATAATTTTTAATTAAATTATCTTATACCAATAATGAATGATATAAATTTTACAATAATAAAATGTAAGTATGACATTGAAAATCCTCTTATATTTAAAAAGCAATTTTACTAAGAAAGTGGAAAAAATAATTTTCATAAAAGTGATATTCCTGATATGCAATGTGTAAATGAATAAAATTGATGATCCCTTCATGTAATGTAAATTAATTTGATGAAAATAAAATTCTGAGACATTGTAGTATAGACAAGTCTGACATTATTTATTATGTATTTTTTAGACTGAATTTAAAAAATAGAATTGATTTGATAGATCTAATAGTTTTGATGTTATAAATATTTTATGAGTGAAAGGTAATTCAAAAATTTATATTTCATACATTAAACCATCATTTCTTCTACAGAATTATTTCAAAGGACTATGTTTTTGAATTAAGCTTAAAAAATAAATTTGAAGAAATGCCTTACTTGATTAGATAGCAATGTCAGTTGCATAAAGTGGTATAAGTCATAAAATTGTCCTTTCTACACATTAAACTTTTTATAAATTTTCGAATTGTTAAACTATTAAATCAGACAGCTTGTTTTTATTCTCATTCGATTTAGTGTTTACATAGATAATGATACCGCACTTGCCTAGCTAGCATGTTACATAGTAAATATATATAAATAAACTATGCTTTTACAGGGTGCGGAGCCAAATCTTTCAACAAAAAATAAGCAACTTTTAAGAACATTTTAGGCACTCAAAAAATATTTTAAAGCTCTAGGTAAATTGACAAAATGCAAAATAATTCTCAGACTTTACATGATCATGATAAAATAACTAGAATTTGACAAAGAACTGTTTTCTTGATTATATTAGCCATTAAAAAAATGATCAAGAGATTTTTCGGTTCGATTTCAGAGGGTGGAAAATAAAGCCTGAAATTGAGAATATCTTGCAAAATACAGCATGAGAGAGCAAGAATCTCACCGAACCCAGCTCACTAGACGCACATGCGGACTCGCAAGTATTTCACCAAACCTGTAAAATGATTGGCGTTTTCATACGCTATGGACTGACGGTACGCTGAAATTGATCATGGTTGAATGAATTCTGCTGTTGTTGTTAATTTACGTCGCACTAGAGCTGCACAATGGGCTATTGGCGACGGTCTGGGAAACATCCCGGAGGATGATCCGAAGACATGCCATCACAATTTTGATCCTCTGCGGAGGGGATGGCACCCCCGCCTCGGTAGCCCGACGACCTGCGAGCGAAGTTGAGCACTTTGCGGTAGCACAGTTTAACGAGGACCCATACCGCACACCCTCGGTCCCTACGCAGACTGATCCAAGTGGTCACCCACCCGCACACTGACCATAGCCAGTGATGCTTGACTTCGGTGATCTGCTGGGAACCGTGTCTTAACGATCAGTCCAGTGCGGGACGAATGAATTCTGAAAACGTGAAATAGAAAAATGTGAAAAGTACGTTTTTACATAATATGTGGCGAAAATCGACATTCCTTTTCATAAATCTCTTTTTCGAAAAAGGAAAATAAGGCACTTTTTAAAAACACTTATTAAGAAAAGCACCTTTAAGGGCCTTTAAAAAATGAAAATCAAAAATAAGCACCTTTAAGCACTTTTTAAAAACGCTACGCACCATGTTTTATACCTTAGTCACTCAAATCAAGATAAAAAAAATCGTCAAAATTCTAGATAGTATTTAAGTCCATCCCCCTTTCACCCCCTTATCCTTTTAGGGACACAACATGAAATTCATTGATATCTTAATATCATTTTATATTATGAGGTAGAAATCATAATCCTTTTTATACTATGCTACTTCACTTAAAAAGCACTTTTTAAAAATGCTACGCACCATGTTTTATACATTAGTCACTCAAATCAACGTAAAAAAATCGTCAAAATTCTAGATAGTATTTAAGTCCATCCCCCTTTCACCCCCTTATCTTTTTAGGGACGCAGCATGAAATTCAATGATATCTTAATATTATCTCATATTATGAGGTAGAAATCATAATCCTTTTTATACTATGCTACTTCACTTAAAAAGCACTTTTTAAAAATGCTACGCACCATGTTTTATACATTAGTCACTCAAATCAACGTAAAAAAATCGTCAAAATTCTAGATAGTATTTAAGTCCATCCCCCTTTCACCCCCTTATCTTTTTAGGGACGCAGCATGAAATTCAATGATATCTTAATATTATCTCATATTATGAGGTAGAAATCATAATCCTTTTTATACTATGCTACTTCACTAATGGGGAAATAAAGTTTTCAGAATTTTAATTTCCTGCTGAAGAAAAGACTTAACACAAATACAAATGTAAAAAATTAAATCAAAATCAATCAATATTCTACAGCATCTTTACGAACATCGTTGAGAAACTATGATATAATAGAATCATATGATAAAATTAAATATGAGCCAAAAGTAAAGATAAATAACAAAATATGGTAACCCAATTTCATGCAACCGTTCAGGCAATTAAGCAACCCTTTCGGCAACTCCGAACGGAGGAATTTCACTTACAGTTGCACTTACACTTGCAGTTACACTTGCAGTTGCACATATTTTTCTCTCGTGTGATAGAGGCATTAGACATGACTTAGAACAACCAAGGATAATTCTTTTCATTGAATTACATATCCTCGCTTTATTATTATCTTTCTTTACAGACTTCCTGCACGGGAACTGTCATTGACGTACGAAACTAAACAATCCATTAGCTCAGACAAACACAGAACAGCCCGTAGGATACTTATAACACCGTGATGCGTGTATACACAACTAAACTCAAGGCAAAGGAGTTATGAATTCCAAGGACTACTTAACTTACACGATATGTTCCAAAGGCTTACGACGTGTTTCAGTTATTATTAAAAATACGTAGCAGAGAGGAAGATAGTTGGAAAAAGGTCACTTGTCCAAATCCCATTTGTGGTTGAGACAGCAAAACCGAGCACAACGCCCAAGCCAAGGACATCTGCAATCTTCAATTCGGAGAGGATGGTAAACACGCCTCGGAAGTTAGGAAGGAGGAAGAAATTTGCGATCGAGATATTTATTCACCTTGTGTTTGATAACATGCTTTCCTTGGAGAAAATAGCCGAGAATCGTTTTTATTGTTAAATGTTAATCCGTGCAAGTAATTATAAAGTTTGCCTGGCCCACACAGTTTATTTTACGTCTTGGTGATTCAGTGGCTTCGGTTTTCAGTTGCAAAGGGAAAATGCCAAGGTTGTAGCAAAAAGCAGTTGCTTTATTTTCCTCATAAGAAGGTTGGTATTTCATCAAATTTATGTGTGAAACATAAATAGGAAGTTGCGTCTGCTACCTCTGATGCGGGAAATAACCTACATTGTTAGGTGTTATTAACAAAAACAAGTTTAAGTAATTAATGCAATCTTCGTACAAATAGATCACTGTAACGTCATGTTTCGCTAATTAACGTTCTAGAACTATTTATTAAAAATGGTTAGACATTGAAAGGGAAACGATCGAAACTACAAAAATCTCGAGATTTACTTTCCTTTAGTTAAACGGCAATCCTTGAGCCAGTTTAAGATTTTCTGGCTCATACAGTTTTGTTTTGGTGATTCAATGGCTTCGGTAGTGAAAGGGTTGGTTTTTTCCCCCAAATTTAAAACTGTAAAATTGAAAGTAGGTTATATTTGTTACCTTTGAAGCAGAAAATAACCTACATTGATAGGTGTTATTAGCAAAAGCAAATTAAAATAATTAATACACTGTATGAAGTGAAAATATATTACTACTAAAACTATGGTATGTTGTATAATTTCATAGAGCTAGAGATTTAAAACAGTTTTAGGAACTAAAAGGGACAATTAAGTAAGATCTATATTGACTTTATTGATAATATAGAAATCCTTTATTAAGTGGTAATACATGTTGTTCGAAAATTGTATGCGTGCTTTGATTCAGAAACTTTGGTCTTTAATTGTATTTGGAAGCCAGGGTGACAGAACTAATCTTTTTAAAAGGGCAAATATTTAAAAGAAGAAGTTTTCATCAAACTTAGAAGCGTAAAATTAATAGGAGCTCTGGTTTTTACATTTGATGTGAGAAAGAACATTCATTTTTATTTCCATCCAAGGCGAATTAGGTACTTGCAACTCGAGAAGTGATTGTGTCTAGCCATGCGATTTAAATCGAATTTAATTGGATAACTGCAAGCGACGTCACGCTTGTGTGTCAAACCTAACTGGCTTCTGAATCGACAAATGCTATGATTTAACTACGATGACGTCACTTGCAGGTATCCAAGTAACGATAATTAATACGATGCTTATTCATATGAAAATAGATCAATGTAACTCTATGCTCAGTTGAGTAGCTTGGTTTAGTTATTGATTCAAAGCAACTTTTTGTAATTGAAAGAAGAAACAAAGAATAGACCATTAATGGTGATTTTTATATAGAGAACACCATATAATAACTTTTGATCCGATGCTCGGATTTTCCCGTACTAAGATTCGAGAAAATGATTCGTTGTTGTTGTTGTTGTTAATTTGCGTCGCACTAGAGCTGCACAATGGGCTATTGGCGACGGTCGAAAATGATTCGAGAAAACTAACTTAATGATTCGAGAAAACTAACTTAATGATTCGAGAAAACTAACTTTAAATATGCTAAAATATTTGTACAGATGTTTTAAGCTGCAAAATTAGACACAAAACGTACTACCTCTGAATAAACATACTTTTTTTTATTGACAGATCTGGATTATTGATCCTCAATATAATGGGGTGTAGCCGTAATCTGGAAAATATGATCCTAATAATTATGGCCAGAAAGTGGTTGAAAATATGGGTCCTTGATGTTAATTTCACTTTTTGCTGCTCAGTCCTACTCTGACTATATTTCAGATTAGTATAGATCCTACCCCTCCCGTCATATTTAGAAGGTCAAAATAATCTATTCAGAAAAATTGATTTTGTGTCTAATTTCGTAGCCTAAAATATCATCTGCATTATTTAATTAGCATATTAACAGGACGTCCCTTTTAAATATTCAGATTGGAATATAGTTTGTAAAAGTCCGATTTTTAGAACGAAAATTACTCTAGGTTTTTATTATTTATTTTATTTTTTGCTCAGAATACTTGTGATGATAATGCCATTGGAGTGAATATAACACAAATATAAACAGCCAGAATTCTCGTACGTTTTTTTTATTTATTATTTTTTTACAGAAATTATAAGAGCTACCAAAATTTTTATGTCATGTTCAGATAGAAAGAAAGGAAGCGATATGAAAATTCGAGATGGAAATCGTTGCCATTCCACGAATTCATATAATATTATTTTCTAATTCGAGGGTCTTAAAACTACTAACTCATTTTAAAAGTGCAAATTTGTCATTAGTGTCCACTGTACCTGCCTAACTTTTGTCCCTGTCAAAAAAATTTAATTTTAAAGAACGTTAAAAAGAACAGTGTATAATGTACATATAAAAAAAGCTATTAACTACTAATTCACTTTGAATGTGTAAATAAAATGGTAGTGCTCCCCTGTTCCTTCGTCACTTCTATTCTGGTCAGAAAATTAATTAATAAATAAATAAATAAAATATGTAATTTCAAAGAAGGTTTGATATAGTGTATAGTGAGCAAAAAGTAAGTTTAATCCTTAAGTAAGTTACACTACGAAAGTAAGTTACATCTTTAATAACTTAATCTAATAATCGGATTTTCACTTACAGCAATTTAATCTTAATGGGCCGGAGGTCTCAACTTAAATATGCTAACTGACTAAAGCAGGCAAGTTACAAAATCAGAAAGAAAAAAAAATCTGAATAAAACATACATTCGTTTGACAGACTCGAATTCTAAAGCTAAAACTAGCCGCATGGGTCCCAACAGTTTAAGCCAGGGGTGTCAAACCCGCATGCGGCCCGAGATCGAAATTTTTGCGGCCCGCGAAAAAGTAAAATTCTAATTGGCTTGCGGCACCTGCCATTCCAGGGAAACTGCATCGTATCAAAAATACGCAGAAAAAAATTCTAATCTTAGAACAGAATTTGAAACAAGGTTTAAAGATTTTAATTCTTTATAAGAAAAATTTTGTTTGTTTTCTTCGATTTTCTCAATAAATATAAACTCAGTACCCAGTAATATACAAATGGAAGAGATTGAGATTCAGTGTGACTCAAATTTGAAGGCAAAATTCATTGAAGTGGGTGTGCCTGAATTTTACAAATATTTACCTGCTAAGTTTGAAAATACTCGAAAATTCGCCTATGAAATTTTTGCCATGTTTGGAAGTACTTATCAGTGCGAGCAATTATTTTTTGTCATGAATGGAAATAAATCTCCTGTCCGAAACCGTATTAATAACGCTCACGTTGGGTCAATTTTGAAAGTAGTCTCGGCCAATAAAATTTCTCCCGAAATAGGAAAGATAGTAGCAGAGAAGAGATGTCAAATATCAAAGAATAATTTTACTTTATATATGTTTATTACGAAGTACTATTGAAAATAAAAATATATGTTTCTATAAACACTGATATTTTTATTTTTTATTTTATTTTTTGCGGCCCACCTAAAGTTAAGCATTGTTTATTTGGCCCAAGTTAGCTTTTGAGTTTGACACCCCTGGTTTAAGCCATAGAAATGTTGGAAATTAGATCCCTGCATTAAATTATTAATTTTACTTATTGCGTTTTTATTAGCAACTTTAACTAAATGATTTCATTTTGGAATTTATGAGTCAAAAGCTAAATTATAAATAATTTATTAAAATTGATTTATAAATATTTTCAGTACTTTTGTATAGTCTTTACCTACAGTTCAATCAAATAAAAGTTCAGTAAAAAGAATTTCAAACTTAATAAATTAATTTCGTGATAAGCTATAATTGTCAGAATATTTATTCTAGTAATATTTTATTCCCTTAAATGCAAATAAATACTTGTCAAAATAATTTTCATAAAATACCACTACTATAGGATATTCTTTTCATTTAAGGTCTCGGGTTCGATTCTCAGTCGCAGCTTGAAACCCACTCAGCTTCAGATCGATGAGTACCCCATTACAGCAATCATGCAGTCGTTCCCGAAGTTGTGGATCCCTCCTGGCTCACAGCGGGTCGTCTTCAGAATACTTAACTATTTCATTCCTTTCTTTAAATTTTTTTATAATTAATCCGTGTCAAATTCATACGCAAAATTTTTTTCGCTTTTAAACAGTTCCGGTAATAAATAATGAGTTGTTAAAAAAAAATTCTGCCACCATTTAAAATGTTTTTCTCTGGCAGATAATATTTACACTCTCTTGCGAACGTATTATTATTCATATTTTTCAACCAGCTGCGACATTGGCGTTTAAAAATAAAAACTCTCCTTAAACCATTACGTCACTAACCAAATAGATAAAAATGAAAGATGACTTGAAAAATGAAACTACTTCTGTAAATAATACATACCCTTGAAGTGGTTGAACGACCTCGGAAAAAAATTAAAAACAACACACACTGGTAGTTGTATATCAACAAAAATTAATTTATTTTTCTGAATCTAAACTAGTTTAGAAGACTGGGCGTTTACCATGTATCGCATTTATTGAAATGTATCAATCAATCAAAAGTTAATCGAGGAAAAAGGTTATTTTTATTTCTGACTTAAATTAATAAGTAGCAGATATAATTTTTCCTATTATTAAATTTATCTTTGGCGTCAATAATTGGCAATTAAAAACGAAAAACGTCTGGTAAAAATATATTTGTAAGTGCTCCTTAAGATTGTTTTACGAAGACTTCGAAGTCATAAGAAATGATGCCTTTTTTGCGAATAATATGCCACTTTCATATCTGCTGTAAGTTTGTAACAGTTACTCATGACTGTTAGGACAAGTTTAGCCTATCTAAAGCTACTGTTATCTAAACTTATTCGGAAAATGGCACAATGCGTAAATATGGTGAAAAGCCATGGTTTGGGGGAAATAAAAAGCAGTTGCAGCCAATGTTTTTTGATTATTTAAAAACTTACTCTAATGCTGCATTAACTGGGTTCATAAAAATTTGCAAAAACTGAGAATAAGGCAGTGATTTTGATAATTTTCTTCTAGGTGAAAAAAGGTCACTAAATTAGTGATTTTTGAAAAAGTTCAAGAGTTCAAACTATTTTTCCGTTTACAACAAAATGATATACACCGAAGAGCCATTACATTATGACCACCCTCCATCTATAACAATGGGCTAGCCCAGATTTTCATGGTTACTCGCCCAGGAACAATGTTTTCATGGGGCACATTAGGACCCATAATCCTCATAGAACAATTCCTGACGTCTGTAAGCTACTTGAACATAGTTGCAGACCAGGTTCACCCATTCATGGCAACAGTTTTTCCTGCGGGGGATGGTGTTTACCAACAGGATAATGCACCATGTCATAAGGGTCGAATCGTTATGGATTGGTTCGAGGAACATTCCAGTGACTTTCAAGTCATGTCTTGGCCCCCAAATTCACCTGACCTTAATCCAATAGAGCATTTGTGGTCCTACTTGGAAAACCAAATTCGTGCTTCCAAGCTACCCCCTCGCAATGTGAGGGAATTACGGTTGGTGAGCGCTTGGTACGAGATACCTCAGACAACCTATCAGCACCTCGTGGAATCAATGCCACGGAGGGTGCTAGCAGTTTTGAGGGCTAAAGGTGGTCCTACATGTTATTAGCAGGGTGGTCATAATGTAATGGCTCTTCGGTGTATAGAGTTTAAAATCATCATTTTGCTTGAAGTGTGGCTTTTTTGTTATCTTTGGCGACTGAGCTCCGAGAAATCATGATAAGCCTGTTTTTCGAAGGATCCGTCCTCATATGAAATGATGCGTTTTTGCGAATAATATACTATTTTTATAACTGCTGTGAGTTTGCTACTGTTACTCGTGACTGTTAGGACTCGTTTAACCTATCTGAAGTCAGTGCTGTCTACACTGAGATTGAAAATGGCGCAAAACGTCGATATCTAGAAAAGCTTCAGTTTTGTGAAAATGAAAAGAGTTTATGATCTAAGTTTTTAATATTTTAAAACTTACTCCAATGCTGCATTACTTGGGCTCATAAAAATTTGTAAAAACTGAGAATAAGGCAGGGATTTTTGATAATTTTCATCTAGGTGGAAAAATGTTTCCAAATTGGCGATTTTTAAAAAAGTTGAGTAACTTATAAAATATTTAAGTTAGTTGTTTGTTCTAAAGCTCAGATAATTCTTCACGGGAAGATTATACATATAGTTTAAAATTGTCGCAATACTTCAAGTGTAAGGCACTTAAATTATGGCTTTTTTTCCCCCCTTCCTTTACTTGGCGACAGAGCTGCGAAAAATAGCGTGAAGAGAAAATTGGCAATATTTTTGGCTCCAATCTTGATTACATGCAAAGCGCTGCTAAATAAATTTATATCATAAAAATTTGTAAGCATCGTCTTTAGTCCACTCTGACTGCAGCATGAGATTGTAAATCTTTTTCAGAGATCGTAAAGAACTCGCTAAATAAGAGCCTCACACAAATATTTTGAATACATTTTAATGTACTTATTTGTTTTGTTAATATTTTTTGTTTTAATACTTTTTAGTGTTTCCTCAATTGACATCTTTCCTTCATTCTTTGACAATTTGGTGCAGAAGTTTGCCCGCATGCTGAGAGAGGTTTTGATTGTCTCTGCAAAAGTTTTTTTTTTCCAACACTAAGTCTATTAAAATAAATTCTCCCCCAAAATGGTCGTAAATATAGTCATAGATGAGGACTTTCCTGGACACTGTAATACAAATTAGGAAACAGATTAAAACTTTGACATTGACGTTTTGTAATCTAAAAGGCTTGCAAAACAAGTCAAATTTGAAATTAAATCCAACTGAAATCATTCAAAAACTGCTCTGGTTACTCGATGCGATGTTTACGCTATCAAAGTTAAAGAATTTCTACGTTTACAAAACATTCATTCATCTACCTATACTTTTGTCACTATCATAAAAGCGATAAACTATAGTCTTGCGTATTAGTTTAAATTATTCAAAAATTAATTTATTATTAATCTGAGTGAATATAGTTCATGAAATTAGTAAACACAAAACGCAATCTTTAGTCTAGAGAAGCAAGTTTTTTTTTCCTTCTCCAAGCGCAAACGATATTTCGTCCTTCTAAGATGGCGTGATTTTTCAATTAACATTCAATTTCATCTCTTACATCGAAGGACGGGTATTTACGTTCCGAAATGAAACTTAATTTCTTCCTTAAAGCGTTTTATTTTTTCCCTCTTTTTAAATTATTATAAACACGCTATTCCCTGTGACCGTGACCGCAATAGGAGCGGGAACGACTCTCATTTAAATGAAGACAAACTCTAAAACAAAATTACGACGATTACGTCGTTATTGGCTAATCCCTTTTAAAAATACTAAAATTGACAATTCAATTTGATAAAAATGTGCCATTATATGTAAATGATAGAAAAATGCTTTTTGACTTTTATGCGTTCATGTTTAACTGCACGCTATGTTGTGAGTTACGATGATTATTTCAGAAAATAATAGCCCTCTTTCGAGGTTTGGAATATTTATAATGTTTCAGGAAAGCAGTAAAAACTGAAATAACAAATTGCATTCACGTGTATGCTATAAATTTTTAAGTTCACATAGGCTATTGTATTCTTCAATATGCATTCTTTTTGTCCAATTTATTCTAATTAATTATATTAAATTAAATAAATCGAATTATTAAGTAATGCTTTAATTCTAGTTATATTTACTAAAACAAAGTTGTTAGCTTATAAAATAAGGGTTTTTGTATTGTTATTAGCTGTTACCCGCGGCTTTGCAGTTGCGGAAGTACATAGTATGCCTAGGGCATAGATCAATAATGCTAAAACTGACCTTTTTTCGATGTACTTTTATCAGCATCTAAACAAGATATTACTTTAGTTTTTTTATCACAGAATATTTACATATACATAACTGTTAATATATATCTTTAGCACAAATTTTTTTTTAAAAAATATCATGAACTGAGAATTTTTAATTTTTCAAAAAGTTTCATGAAAACTCTTTCATAGCTCAAAAAGTATTCCTGCTTACGTTGAAAAATTATCACAGCCTACAATTGATATAATCTCAAATATCCCCCAAAAATTTTAAAATGATACCATAGGTAATTTCTTAAGAAAGGTACAAAGAAAAAGGTCAGTTTTAGCATCATTGATACATGCCCTACGGAATCCCCTCAAACTATTTTCACTCCATTCAATTTTAGTAATAATTTATAATCTGTTCTACAGCCATTTAATCACGCCACCATAAATATGAGATAGAGACATTTTAGTGTAGAAGGCAGCAGAAATATTCCAATTATTTCCATCTCTGTCCTTAGAAAAGAAAACTCAGCCCAATGCTTCATTACGTGCAATAAAAATTCTTTACGTGCCTATCGAATCATGAATATTTTATAGGGCGACAATTATTGAATTACATAAAATAAAACATAAATTATATAAAAACTACTGAGTGCAAGCTTTATTCAACATGTAAACGTCATTACAGATATTTTATTTTATAACAGTCGTTGAACCCCCGACCCAATTTTGGGTTTACGACTACCAATGTTCAACTCCGTAGCCTTGTAATTTTGAACCTAATCCAGAAGACAAGGTTACTCTTGGATCAAGTACTGGGAGAAATTTTGCATTTTGATGGAACTAACTCGCATTTGCGTTACATGAGGAGGGAAACCACGAAAGCCTACCACGGTAGCCTGAAAGCAAGGGGACTCTAACCCTTGATGCGTCTATATCTGTGGATATTTTACGGCAGCACTGTGGTTGGTGCGAGACGGGTGAGGCCATCGCTGGGATACGAACCCGATTTACCTCATTGGAAGGTAAACGCTCTATCCTCTAAGCCACCGCGACTCTCACTACAGATATTCTGATTTAGGTTATGAGATGTTCGATAAGCTTTCCATTATTGGCTAGGATGTGGCGTAGACGAATAGCAAAATTCTTCAAGACCCGCTGAAGTGACGGTACGTCGATGACCTCCCGAATGGCAGCTTTTAGCTCAACAATGTTTTTTGGTGTTATTTCTTTACGCAATGTCTTTAATATAACCCCACAAGAATGAGTCACATGTGTTCAGATTCGGAGAATATGGCGGCCAAGCGAGTCCCATTCCAGTGCCCTATGGGTAACTCTTAGCCAGAATGCTGTATCCAAAGTGCGCCTCCAGGTCATCAAACACTCTCTTGGTCCGATTGAGTCGACCGACTCAATCGGTCTTGCATGAATCCCATTTTGTCGAAATCAAGGGCACTTTGGGATAATGGGGATGGAATTGTCTTCACGTATCGTTTGCGCGCCAATTTTGCTTAATGAAGAAACCCATCTAAACGAAAGTAGGCTTTGCCGTTAAACCAAACCATATTCACATCAAATTTCTGATCGTCAATTTTAGCGACATAGTGTTGGCGAAACATAATCGCTGTCCCACGACCATGGGACTTAATTTTGGCTGATGGGTTTGAATTTTGTATGGGAAGAGATGTGGGTATTCATCAACAATTTGTCGTAGGGTCTCCCTTGCTGGTTCCACCTGTTGATCGATTTCATTGGGTTGGTTTGAAACACAGCGCATGTCTTCTCGATTTTTTCAGTCTTTCAGGCGTTTTGTCGAACGATATTGAAAACATTGTCATACTAAACATTTAATAATATCCAAACAGTTTTTTTCCCCCCAGAGATCCTTATTTAAATATTCGAGAAGAAAGTGATCAAGACGCTCTTGTTAGGTCTCTCATGAGAACTAGAAAAGTCTGAACGATGTAAGCTTAGCATCTGCCCTTCTGTAACAATTTATGAAAACAATTTACGATAACTAAATAAGTTTTTTTCTCGAATATTTTTTAAATATTCGAGACGATTGCGGTTAGGGCACCATTGTTACTGTTCGCAAAAGAACTCAAATGATTCGAGAGGTGTATACAGTTTTAAATAAACAGTTTTTACTAAACAATCGATAGACCCATGTTTATTTAAATATTATACTAACATAGCATCTTTCTTCCTGTAACTACGAAGGCAAAACTATAACTATGGACTTTTGCTGCAGTTCCAGATAGCTCTTTCCATGATCTTCTAGTTTAGCTAGACCACAGTATTAAATCCAAAAATTAAACTCATAGTATAAAATAGTATCCCTCTCCCCCACTACCTTTATTCAATTAAAAATGATTTTCTTTAACTGCATGAATTCGAATAAGAAACTAATTGCTCAATCCACGATTGCTCGTCCAATTACAAAAATCGAAGCAAGTAAATTTTGCTAAACAATTGATAATAACTAAATAATCCCCCCCCCCGAGATCCTTATTTAAATATTCGAGAAGAAAGTGGTAGAGACACCTATGTTGCGCTTCACAAGAGAACAAAAAACACTCACAAGAGGCAAAACTAAATATCTGTCCATCTGTAACTATAAATGGAAAACTATATCAGTGAGCTTGCGTTACAGATTCGAATAGTTTTCTCAACAATTCTGTAGGATTGCAATGTCAAATTTAAAAATTGGAATAAAACAGTTCACCCTAAATATTTGAAATTATTCAATAAAAATTTTCTCCGTTATCTTAATTTGAATTGGAAGCTGCTTCAAATAAGAATAGAATATTCTTATATAATTTATTAGCATGCCTTCAAATAAGAAATTATCTTAAAAATTCACAATTACTCGGTTATTTTCAAAAATAGGAACAAAACAGTTTTTACTAAACAATTGACAATAACTAAGCAATTTTTTCCTAGATCTTTATTTAAATATTAGAATAGAAAGTGGTAAAGACACTATTGTTACAGTTCTTAAGAAAGCAAAAACATTTTCAAGGTACAAACTTAGTATCTTACCTCCTGTAACTATGAATCTAAAACTATAACAGTGAACTTAAGTTACAGATCTGAAAATTCTCTCCATTGTCTTCTGGTATTGCTCGTCTATTGTTAAAAATTGGAATAAAAAAGTTTTTTTCTTTCTAAATATTTGAGGTTATTCAGTTTTTTCCCCCTCGTTGTCGTATTTAAATTCTTAATAGCATTACAGCTACTTAATAGCATTTTTTCATCTATAGATTTCACGATTGCCTGGTGAATTATATAAAATGACACAACGAAGTTTTTAGGAAACAATTTATGAAAACTGAATAATTTTATTTTAAAAATTAAGTAAATACTACGCTTGAACTCATATATCTTAAGAAACTTTGCAATGATTAGCTTCTTTTTGGACTTACACCGACATGAACTAACTTTTTGGTGTGCTATTGGTTCTACTGCATTGTACACCTTAAATATGAGCCAATATTTTTGAAAGTGGAATAAGTCCATTCGGAGGTTAAAAGTCGGCATTTACTTTTTTATTTTCAAGAATTTGGTCAAAGAGATAAGTTGAAATACGATAAGAAAAAAAAATTGCGTCTTCTTTTTTTCTATATTTCATAGCTCGTTCTTGTTAAAAGGTTAAAAAAAAGTAAAGAATCAATAAATAGGTATTGATTAACACTACAAAACCGTCAAGGCCGGTATAGTCTGGTCGGTAGGGCGCTGGGCCCATGTTCGAGAGTTCGTGGGTTCGAACCCCGCCGGCCGAAGATTCCCCGTGTAGTAAAGTGACTGATGCACGTTAAATCTGTCGAGTCGCAAAAGTCTTCCATGCTCCCATAACAAATCAATACCTCTGAGAGTACTGGATTGGAGATCGATCGTTCTCTGATTCAGGTCAAAATTACGATCTGTGGATGAATGAATGGATGTATGAATGGGTCCGCCCTATAAACGGCGGGTGCCGCGTATGGTGTGGCAGATGTCGAATTCTTGGCCAAAGATGGGCCACTGATAAAAAGAAAAAGAAAAAAACAAGAAACGTACACTCTGCCTTAAATTTGCTCGGTTTCACCAAGCAGACTTGCCCGTGTGGTAAGTGACATTAGAAACAACAACAACAAATCGTACATAAAACTTAAGAAACCGCTTTTTATTTTTCACCATCCTGATTCTTATTTCGTACGAATATATGTATGACCCTCCCGTCCCGAAAAGGTTAATTGCATGCGTTTGAATCAGGAACTAATTGCGCTAACCACGATTACTCCGCCAATTATAAAAATAGAAACAAAGCAATTTTTACTAAATTGATAATATCTAAATCGTTTTTCTCCCCAAGATCCTTATTTAAATATTCGAAAGTGGTCAAGACACTATTGTTACGGTTCGCGAGAGAACAAAAAAACATTCGCGAGGTGCAAACTTAGTATCTGACCTCCTGTATCAATGGATGCAAAACTATAACAGTGGACTTGTGTGTTACAGAGCCGTGGCTATCGAAGCCAAGGTCATAATTCCTGCCAGTGATTATTCGATTGTTGAAAGATAGATTTCTTATCTGAACATTTGTTCCTGGATTCGAAAGGAAGGTGTTGGGTGTTAACTTACATGGGTAATGGTTTTAGAACACAAAGCCTAATGGCTGTATTGTTTTCTTTTTTTGCTTTTCATACACATTGAAGGTGAGTGAAAACGATTTTTTTTCTCCCTCTGCTACTGGACCGGCTCGTTCTTTGGGTCACTGTGAACGGGGAGCCTTTTTTCAAATGCTGTTCTCAGAATGTATGGAACAATAGAAAGTGATATGTCATGGTTTCTGGTATTTTGTGTATCGTTCCTATTCCATTCAATAACTATAAACTCGAAACTAGCTCAAAGCCAACCATTTAACTTGATTGAAACAGACGAAATTTAACGCGTATCAAGGTTGAAAAAAAAATGTATGAAAAAAAGTTTTTTAAAAAATATATTTAATGTATAATAAAAATAGAACAAGGATTGAGGCACATTTCATTCAAATATAATAATGAAAAAAAAAAGCTAGAATATAATTTTATTTTTTAAAAAAGTCAAAAAATATTGCTTCGTTGTTCAAGTAATCCAAAACGAGTAAATTTAATCTTCTTAATAAAAATTAAAACTACGCATTTTGAATAAATTAATTTTTCGAAATATTTCCGCCAGTCGAAAACATTACGCTTCTTAAATGCTGAATCTCATTTCATAAAAATTAATTAATTTTGAAATTAACTCATGAAAACTTTTGAAATTATTAATGACAAAATTTTAACGTTTAATAAAGCATGAAATTTACAAGAAACTAAAAGTATTAAACTAAATGCATGAAATTATTTTATAATTAATTCTCTTTATTAATACTATAATTTATTTTATGGCTAATATTATTATAATATAATTTATTCGATACGAGTAAATTTAATTTAATTATCTTAACAAAGCTTAGTTTATTTATTTTAAATTAATTAATTTTAGTCAGTTCTTAGAATTGCTAAACTTCATTTCATTATCAAAATTTAATTTTTAAATTAAATTCTGAAAATTTATGAAATTAATAAATACTAATTTTTAATGATTAAAAAAGTGTTTTGCAATTTCTATTATTTTGCGACTATAATTACTATATAACTAACTTTATGTCTACTACTATTATATAATTAGTTTTATGATTACTTATATAATAATTTAAAATGAGTAAATATTATTTTTCTTAAAAAATAATTAAGTTTACTGATTTCTAATTAATTCATTTCATAGTCCTCTACTCGAAACTGTTTATTTTGAAATATACGTATGAAAATTTTGAAACCATTAAGCACACATGATGATATGAGAAAATGATGAGATTATTAAGGGCACAATTTTAATGATTAAAAGAATAATGAAATTATGTGGCATTATTTCATAAATTAAAAATATTTTATGAATGCTATTATTATATAATTAATTCTATAACTACTGCTATTATATAATTATTCAAAACGAGTAAATTTAATATGATTTTCTTAAATGAAATAAAATTAAGTGTATTACCGGCTCAACCACTTATTTATAAATTTAATACCTTTTTATTTATTCAATTTTACTTTTTTCGGCTTGGTTTTTAATTTTTTTTTTTTACTCTACTTATGTTAACAAGTTATCTATTAGAATTACTTGGTTATCAAGTAATTTCTTTTATAACATCAGAGAAAATCTATTAAGAAATTTAAATAATAAATCTAAACTCATCGAAAGAATAAAACACAATAGTGTTGAAACAATTATAAATCGAAACAATTAAAAAAACAAATAAAATAAATTTTTTTAAACGACAGGAAAATTTCTATTTTTTATTTTGCTTTTTATCTATTTTTTTTTACGTATATATTTATTTATTTTTTTGTGGAAAAGTCCAAAAGCGAAAATAAAACCGAAACAAATTTGACAAATAGATTATATTTTTATACAATACGCTCTTAGAGTACTTTTTTTTAGCATGAAATAATGAAGATTTAAGAATAACACAATGTATTTTTTAAACTTATATATTTTTTTTAAAAAATATCATACAATTAAAAAAATATTTCTAATAATGAAAAAGGATAGGGTGTCATATTTTTTTTCATGTGCATTTTAGATACAAATAAAGTGAAATAATATAGGCAAAATAGATAAAAACCACCAATAAAAAATAAAAAAGAAATAAAAAAAAAGATGTTGTGCCGACACCGCTGTACAATAGCAACAATGGTAGGGGATGGGGAGACATTCATGTACACCGAAAAAAAAAAAATCGAAGCCCCTTCAGGAGATGCATGGAGTACAAATATCAACTTCAAGTAAATAGTAGAGCAATAGTAATAAGGATAAAGTGCCTTTAGCAATATTTTAACAATTTCCGTTTCTTTTCATTCTGCCCTTTTACTAGGCCTCCCGAAAAGGGGCTTTTTCCCGTCATTAAATTTTTTCCTTCCATATTTTGGGGTCGAACAATGGAAAGGTTTTGTGCACGTCTTCTCCTAAAGAATAAAGGCGTTCTGAAACAGCCCGAAACAGGGGGTAGGGGAAGAAAGAAAAGAAAAAAAAATGAACGAAAATTCAGTATGACTTTTTAAATTGCAGTAGTTTTGATGATAGAAAAGAATACTGGAGTGGAGTACTTTTCGTACTATGAAACCTCTTAATGAGCGAGCCCCAAAACTTCAATACTTGTGAGCTGATATTTAATTTCTTAAAATTGACCCAAAAATTACTTAAATAGATCCAGACTAAAAATCTTTTTGTTCAGTAATATCGTTTTTTTTTATTTTTTTCATTAAGTCTTTAAATTATTAAAAATGTATATAACTCAAAATGGGGAAAAATAATCGAAATCTAAAGTAACTTTAAATTCAAATAGCAGCAAAATCTGATTATTCAACAGAAGAAAGAAAAAAAATCGAAATTTCAGCAATTCAAATTATAATAATACTAATATTTATAATAATAATCATCATAGCAAAAAGTACTGGGAGTATTAAATTAATTCCAGACTGAAAATATTTTTGTTTTATTTGAAAAAATAAAAATCATTAAAGTACAAAAATTCACGCATACGATTCAAAATGGCGAAAAGAGAGAAAATAATGAAAATCTAAAATAAAAAAACTTCTACAGAAAAAAAAAAATTATCCAAATTTCAGCAAGACAAATAATAATAATAATACTTATATTAATAATCATAGAGTATTGAGATTGGAATACTTTTCTACGAGACTTCCTAATGAGCGACCATATTTCTATAATAATATTTCTATGCTGATATTTAATATCTTAAAACCAATTTGAGAAGTACTTAACTAAATCCAGACAGAAAATATTTTGCTTTTATTTGAAGGGAAAAAAATGAAAAAAACCACCGTTAAAATACAAAAATTTAGATACATAATTCAAAATAGGAAAAGAAGATTAAAAAAATCAAACTCTAAAACTTTAAATTAAAATAGCACCAAAATCTGGTAATTTTAAAGAAAAAAAGCTTCAGTGATTCAAGTTTGAGTGATTCAATTAATAATAATAATAATACTAGTAGCATTAATAATAATAATTAAAATTTAAAATTATGTAAAATTCATAAAAACCTTAAAAGTTAAAACGCCGAAATCTAAAAGACTTTTTAAATATAATTTTCAAAATGTCAAAAGGAGGAAATAAATGTCGAATTATTATTCTCACAGTAGTATTCACTAAAATATTTCCTGAATGCAAATAAATAAAATAATAAATATTTGAATATTCACCTTTTTCCTCTACATTGAAAGGAATAATAATAATAATAAAGTATGACTGTTTGATCTAACTTGAAAGTAAAAAAAATAGTTTCATCATAAAAATTTAAAATAAATAAATAAATCAAATAAGCGAGTACTTGATAAAAATATGTGTTAAGAAAAACTCTATTGATTTCATAATGAATATTTAGAAACTATTCAATAACGGAACCAAGGCATTAATAGAACCTTAGTTTGAATATATATTGATTATTTCATACTAGACAATCGGCTACTTGCAAAGAATCACATGGTTGTGCATAATCACGTGGTTGTACATGGTTTGTTAATGTTACAGCTCTAAGGTTTGGATTATTCATTTTGAACCAATTTTCAAATAAGATTTAATTAGATACCTGTAAGCGACGCTACATGTATATGTCGTACCTGATTTGCTGACCACACGTGACGTCGCTCGAAGGTGTCCAATTAAACATATTTAGGGTGTTTCGAATAGCTCCTGGTCAATTTAAAAGCCATCCCCGAGGAATGTTTCAGGATATTTCACAGAACTATTTAAGAACATTCGACATGGAATATTTTCCCGTTACTATTCATGCTCATTTATCATTTTTATTTTGAAACAAACGGTAAAATTATAATAACAATGTATCGTTTTTATCTATTTATAACTAATTTTAACGTAAGTTACGGTAAATAATAAATTGCGTTGTATTTTGAAGCTTTATCAAGTATCTTATAAACAATATGAAGTGCTCAGAAAATGGTTTTTTTATATGAAAACAAAGCAATTAACTCTAAATTTGGGCATCGAAACATTTTAAATTCATTATCTGGAGTTTGTTTTTAGCAGAATCCAGTTACTAAGTGAATGAAAACGATACTTAAAAAACACCAAAACCTTATCACCATCACGTATTCAATTTCTAAGAGATAATCGCTCCTCTCTTTTTACATGTTAATAGCGCTACTCAAAAAATCGCCAAGGTCAGGCTGAAATGTATAAAGTGGTATGAAATGTAATGACTAATACTTCGCCAAAACCGAACAATACTTAACAAGTGTTTCAAACAGGAAAGAACAAACATAATACTCTATTCTTTAAAAGAAGGAAATTGTTTCAAAACGTTAAATTTCCGTAACTAGTCAAGGTTACAAAAGGTGCTGTTTATTATAGGGCACTATTCGAACGTGGAATAAAAGGTCACTTTTAGAATACCATATGGAATGTAGGCGCTGGAGCTGTAAATTATTGTTATTAAATCCGAAGTGTCTAATTTACAATGGTATTAAGTTATTATTTAAAGTTAACTTTCTTTGTCTGTCTTAAAAACTTTTCGAATTCTTATATTCCATATCCAGAGAAAAGCTTCAAAAATTTTTTATCAAAATTTATTTACTCTAGAAAAGTTTTAAAAAAGAAATTATGAAGAGTTTTTTATGAAAAGTTTTAAAAAACTTAACAAAAATGTTTCCTCTAGAAAAAGCTTCAAACTATCGATAACAACAATTATTCACTCTGGAAAAAAAGTTTAGAAAAAAAAAAAAAAATATGGTAATTTTTCGTTCTAGAAAATGTTTAAAATTTATAAGAATTATTCACCTTAGGAAAAGTTTCAAAAAAGTTGCGACAACAATTATCCACCCTAGATAAAGTTTAAGAAAATAACAATTATCCAAACTAGAAATTTAAAGAAAAAAACTTTTAATAGCAATTACTGCTTTAATAATAATTTTTCACATTTAAAAAAAAGACAACAATTTTGAACGATGATAAAATGATCAATACTAATTTAAATTTTTTCTTCCTCTTTTCATTAAATTAAAAATTTGATTTATGTCATCCAATTTTTGGAATTAGTCTGACTTCTATAACAATAGTCAATTGATTGAATATCCTGTGGAGTAATTACCACTACAATTATTAAATACCAATTCACTAGTATAAAAACATGCTAATTCGATACAATCTTGGGGTGCCTTTTGATGGATGAAGGTTGACATTGTCGATAACTACTCTCCCCACATTGGTGACCCGGACGTGATAAGAGTTCGCCTACCTCGGCAATTACGCTACAGTAGAGTAACTACCACTACAATTATTTAATACCAATTCACTAGTATATAAGACATGCTAACTCGATTTGATCTTGGAGTGCCTTTCGATTTATGAAGGTAGATATTTTATTTAATTTTATAACCGTCGTTGAACAGCGTACCCAATTTTTGGGTTCACGACTACTAATGTTCAACTGTCACTGCCAGGGTTCACTCAGTTCACAAAAAAGTATTACCGCATTTAAATGAAAGTATTTTTCTCAAAATTTCAAAGGCTGTTCATTTTTTACTCTCTAAAATCCTAAGAATTTTTTTCTCGCAAAATATTTTTTTTTTAAATTTTATTCTGTATTTTATAACCGGCGTTGAACAGCCGACCTAATTCTGAGTTTACGACTACTAATGTTCAACTCCGTAACATTGTTATTTTGAACCCAATCCAGAAGACAAGGGAACTCCTGGATCGAGTATTGGGAGAAATTTGCCTTCAGGGAGGACATTCTATTGGAACTAACCCGCATTTGCGTTACATGGAGAGGAAGACCAAGAGAACGTCCCACGGTTAGCCTTACGGCAAGGGGACTCTAACCCATGATCCATCTACCATTGAGAATACTTCACGTCACCACTGCGGTCGGTGCAAGCCGGATGCGGAATTCGCATCTACTGGGATACGAACCCGATTCGCCTCATTGGAAGGCGAACACTCTATCCTCTGAGCCTTCGCGGCTCAACTCCGTAGCCTTGTCATTTTGAACCCAATACAGAAGACAAGGGAACTTCTAGATCAAGTATTGGGAACTAACCCTCATTTGTGTTATATGAAGAGGAAACCTGCGTTATATGAATTTTGACCTGAACCAGCCAGAGATCGAGCAAACTCCAATTCAGTACCCCCAGAGGATTCATAACCATCGATTAACAGCCGACCCAATTTTATGGGTTTACGACTACTAATGTTCAACACCGTAGCTTTGTAATTTTGAACCCAATCCAAAAGACAAGAGAATTCCTGGATCAAGTATTGGGAGAAATTTGCCTTCAGGGAGGACTTTCTACTGGAACTAACCCGTTTTTGCGTTACATGGAGAGGAAGACCACGAAAACCTCAAACGGTTAGCCTCATGGCAACGGGACTCTAACCTATGATCCGTCTATCACTGAGGATATTTTACGTCAGCACTGTGTTCGGTGAAAGCCGGATGCGGAATTCATAAGGATCAGCCATCGCCGGGATTCGATCCCGGTTCACCATATTGGAAGACGAACGCTCTATCCCCTGAGCCATCATGGCTCGAAGGTTTACATTGTCGATAACTACTCTCCCCACAATCCCTAGTAATGATGAGAAAAATCGAAAAATCTGGGGAGCACGTTTGTCACCTCACATTCCATCTTCCAATTGCGTTACATTCTCTCAAGAACAGTTAGCAACACCGATAAGAAATAATTTCGCGTGTCGCAACATTAAACGTTTAAAGAGGTTCTCCTATCTTATCCAACTCGATTACGATAACACACGGCCTCTGTGAAGCAAGTAAACAGGAAAATGTTCTTATCTTATCACTTTTTTCTTCTTTTTTGGCGAAGCACACTTGAATTCAAAATGCGCTTTTTAAGATGGATTTCAACAAGGTTGTTTATTTGGTAGATAACTTGGAAACGTGCCCAAAAAATGGCATCCTGTAATATTCAAAAATCTCTAAACATCTAACTTAACTTTCCCAAATAAAGAATGATATTTTGCTAACCATAAATACTATCCCAGGTAGAACCATTTTTTGACGTAAAATTACGTTAAAAAAAACGTATATTTCACCTTTAAAATTTACTAAGCATTCGTAAAATTTAGGAAAAACTGAAACGTCAAATTAAATAGTTATCCAAAAAATGTAAAATTTAAGTAAAAAAATTCGTTTCTTTTACGAATATTTTACCAACCACTTTTTGCTAGGTAAGAATCAGTACGTGATTTTTACATATTACTTACGTTAACAATATGTCAAAATGTACTTAAATTGAAACGTCAAATTATGGAAAAAGGTGGTTATCCAAAAAACAGAAAATTTGCGTAAATAAATCAGAATTGAAATTTACTAAAATTTAAATGGTAAATTTATTTCGTCAATAATACGTATTATATACAGAATCATTTTTACTAAATCTAAATAGTAAATATTCTTGCTTCTCCGTAATATTTGCTTCTCCAAGTGTTATTAGAAACAACAACGAGAGGTTCGAAGTGCATTTAGACAAGGTTGGCAGCCTTGGAAGGCTTATCATTTGGCAGCATCGTAGAACATTAATGGTGCGATAGCTAAGATGAGAAAATTTCAAATGAAACATGTTGGACAAATAGAGAATTCGTAAATTGGAAGCTTGGAGACAAGAATTTACGACTATATATAGTCTTTATTTCCTTGCGTAACTAATAAAATGGTGTATAAATATTAAAACTTATTTACTTAAATGTATTATAAAGCTCAATTAAAAACAATATCTAATCTTTGCATTTCCGCTTTGAAGTAACCAGAGTTTATGATTATGATAATTTAAGAACATATTTTTTTTCTCTATAATCTACCATTTTAGTTTTAAAGAAAAATGTTGGTAAATAATTTCAAATCAATTTAAAGACGTTTATGAATTAATCTGACATACTACGGAGATACTATACGGGTGCAAATACTACGTATACAAAATATAACTGAGATACGCATTTCAGATCCATTTAAAGACGCTTGTAATTAAAATAATATACCACGCGTATACAAATGTTATTTAGATATAAATACTATCTAGAAACTATATTATACTACGAATACAAATAATATGGATACTAATACTTCGGTTACAAATGCTACGGAGATAATATGCGGATGCATATACTATGGATACAAATGATGCGAATTTCATATCTATTTAAACCTATGCACTACGGAGATACAAATGCTACTTAAATACAGATACTACGAAGATATTACACAGCGAATTCTAATGATACTGAGATACAAATTTCAGAATTATTTAAAGTCCTTTTATTCTTTAAAATAATACAATAATGAAGGATTGTTTTAAATAATACGATAGAATATTGTACACATACACACTTCACCCAACCATGGTTAAGTATCTAGTCTCATGTTTAGTGCGTCCCACAGTAGACTGATCGTTAAAACACGGCTCCCAGCAGATCACCGAAGTCAAGGGCGAGCATCACTGGCTGCGGTCAGTGTGTGGGTGGGTGAACACTTGGATCAGTCTGCGGAGGGAACGAGGGTGTGTGGTATTGGTCATCGTTAAACCGTTCTACCGTAAAGTGCTTGACTTTAAGCGCAGGTCGTCGGGTTACCAAAGCGGAGGAGCCACACCCGCTGCAGAGGATCAAAATTGTGATGGCATGTCTTCGGATCATCCTCGGGGATGTTTCCCAGACCGTCGCCAATAGCCCGTTGTGCAGCTCCAGTGCAACGTAAATGAACCACAACAACAACAACATGGTTAGGGCTCTATCTTTTAACCCCATATAAGAGGATTGCTGTGTAATTTTGACTCTGATCAAACGACGTGGACAACGCATGAGCTGGTAGCCCTTTCTTTAAACTACCCCACCCCAACCAACTGGAGGACTTTCAGCAATGACAGATTTAACGTGCAACTCGCAACGTATAAACTTCGCTTGTTATGTCAGCTGCTAGGATTGAATTCACTACCAGCTCTCCAATCAACAGTATGAGCGACGCCATAACTGACTTCTCCACCCGAGTGCCGCAAATAATATATTTTATAACCATCGTTGAACAGCCGACCCAATTTTGTCGGCCTTGTTAATTTTGAATCAAATCCAGAAGACAAGGGAACTCCTGGTTCAAGTATTGGAAGAAATTTGCTTTCGTGGAGGACTTTTTGATGGAACTAATCAGCCTTTTCGTCTCGTGGAGAGGAAAACCAAAAAAAAAAAAACTTCCACTGTTAGACTGACGACAAAGAGACTAACCCGTAATTCGTCTACCACTGAGGATATTTCACGTCAGTGCTGTGGTCGGTGAGAACCGGATGAGGAACGACCGGTGCCGTTATCGACCATCGCTGGGATACGAACCTGGTTCACCTCATTTGAAGGCGAATGCTCTATCTCCTGAGCAACCACGACTCTAATGTAATATTACAATAGTTAAAAACAAACGCTCGGACTGAGGCTTCACTTACTTTGCTGGTCGAGGGTTTTAAGTTTGATCCTAGCAGCTGACCTAGCAACTGGCACGTATGCGTGCACGGGAAGTCCTCTCGTTGGTTGTGTAAGTTTAAAGAAAAGGGGTAACAGCTCAAGTGCTGCCCTCGTCACCTGATAAGGGATCAAAATTACGCAGAATTTCTTGAAAAATGAGGATAAATGGTGCTTGATGGTTATGGTTCGGGTGCGAATGTTGTGTAGCTGTCGAAAATGTTAGAAGATTGTATTAAGATTTGAGCGAGCGATAAACGAAATAAATTCCAAGCACTATTTTCATCATTTGCAGTAAAGTTTGACAGTCATTTTAAAATTTTAAATATAGTCTTGGAGATATTTTGTTACGGTTATAAGTTTCGAAAATTGTACTTTGTAAACATACTTGTTATCTTTCAGTAGCTAAAAAAAGAATGAAGATTTAAAGAAAAATGATAGTAACTAGTGGAAACAGATAAAAACTAAATAGAAAAAGATTACAATCATAAAGTAGAGTATAAAAAAAATTTCAGTTCAGAAAAAGTCAAATTCATTTGGGAACAGAATCAGAGGCGTGTAGAGAACAGGGCGAAGGGGGGCAACGGCCCAATTACACAAAGTTAAAGGGCCATACACTCGCCTGCTGCGAGCACTAACACCTTAAAATTTTCACTCATCTTATTTTATTTTATTATCAAACTCGATCACTTATCTTATTTTTATTACGAAAACAAAATTTTTATTTTAGTGAAAAATTAGCATTTATTGTGGACAATTGGCATTAGAAAAATGAGTGAAATGTTTTATGATGAATTAAATATGACTAGGAGGCTTCGCATTGCTCGCTCATTGGATACGTTCTTAACGTCTAGCTTTTGTATACTTTTTTGAACACTGAAGTTCCGAAAACTTTTCACTGTAGAAAATTCTAAACCTGTGCATTTCAATATTAATTTGAAATTGCAAACAGTTCATATATTTTTCTTAATCACACTATTCTAAATTTCAGTTGTTGAGAAAAGTAACTGTTATAAGTTTTGTTTTAAAGTCTTTCACACCAGAGGGCTAAAACCATGTGTTGTAAAACAATATGAAATAGTACTGAACGCCGGATGTAAAGCATCGGCTTCGATGAAGATAATTTTGTGAGAATTATTTTGATAATTCGGTGAAAATTCACCCGATTAGACAAATGATGCCCACTACGTGCTCTTGCGCGCCGAAGCCTATCAATTAAAACGTATTAGCGTTTTATATAATATAGATTAGCCATGTGATGCTCACTACGTGCTCTTGCGCGCCGAAGCCAATCAATTAAAAATGAAAACTGCTGCCAGCGCGAGAAAAGAAATATCAGCGGTTTTATTGATACTGTTGTTTGGTTGAATAACACAGAGGCTAATGCCGGCAAATAAAGTATTTATTAAAACATAATATGAGGAAACAATAGTTCGCACACACAGTGCTACACATCTGAATCAACCAACAACTAGTCAGCTTCTTCAACAAATATATATCTATTTCCCCTATCGGGAAGTCGTTGTATTACATCACGCAACTCGCGCAACTTATTTGAGAAGGAGAGGAAAAATGAGATTTTATTTGCATATTAACAACAGATACATACGTACGTATTAGCGTTTTATATAATACTAGGAGGCTCCGCCCCCTGCTCGCTAACGCTCGCCAACCCCCGAGAATTGCTATGCAATCCTATGTGGTTCACGCCGTGAACCATGGCTCGCTGCGCTCGCTCGCCAATGAACACAATGTTCTAGCACAAAGACATAATATATTATCATCAAAGACATAGTATTTTATCATCAAAGACATAGTATTGTACTTATGTAGAAGAATTCTACCAATGTTCTTATTGGCTTTTAAAAAAGTATATTAGCTATTTAGATTGTACATGGTGAAAAAATCAAAACATTAGCTAAATAAGAAACATATTAGCAAAATAAATTATCAAATATTGCTTCACTAATATTCTGCATTTTAAAGCGTGAAAATTCAATGCATAAATAAACGCGAAATATAAAAAAATTCAATGCATTCAATACAAACACTTAAACGTTTTTTAGACGTTTAGGTAGCTCCCAGTAGAAAAATATCAATTCAACAGCGGCCTTTTAAAGCATTCTCACTTCAATTAATTAATTAATTCCTAATTGAGTTTAAATTAAATATTGTCATGTTTTTAGTGCATGAATCTGAATTGAACAACCTGATAATACTCACTCTGGTTATTGCTATCTGGTTGCTCACTACGTGCTCTTGCTCGCCGAATCCAATCAATTAAAAATGAAAACTGTTGCCAGCGCGAGAGAAGAAATATCATCGGTTTTATTGATACATACATACATACGCTAATACGTACGCTAATACGTACGTATAAACATGCGTACGTATTAGCGTTTTATATAATATAGATAGATAGATTTTCAACAAATATAATAGTAAATTTCGTACAATTAAAATATAAGTAAATTTCTGTAGTTGATTGAATTCAAGTTTATTTTGTCGGGAATAATTAAATTTTATGAAAGAATGATTTCTGTATGGACTAGCATTGATAAAACTATTTATGGAAGAAAAGAAAAAATGATTCTGGGATCAAGCTACACTACGGATCTTCACGTTCTAGTACTCAATCTTAATGTCTCGAGGGGGTGATCTTAAATATACTTATTATGAGTGCAGACGATATTTTAAGTTACGAAATCAGACACGAACACATACTATCTCTGAATAAAGATATTTTTTTTCGCAATCTGGGAAAAATATGGTCCCAATAGTTTGATCAGGTGAGTGATCTAAAGTTTGGACCCCTTAACATTATTTTCAATTTTTAAATATAAGACTTCTTTTAAATTCGATTTATCAGGAACTGTTCAACCGATTTTGCTCAATTTTGTAATTTTTTTCCATGTAAAATTACATACCTTAAAATGGCGTAACAAATTGTATACCTCAAAATTCAGAATTTTTTCGACTAATTATTATATAAAATATTGATAAACGTTTACTACATTTTTTTTTGCATGGAATTTTATTTGGAAAAACAAATTTTTATAAATGTGTATAATTTTTTTTATTCGCTTAAAAACTTGAAATACGAAATATGCATAGAGTAAAATTAACATTAGGGGGTCCAAACTTTGGATCGTTCTCCTAACTATTGGGATCATATTTCCTAAATTGCGTATTTTGGGGTTCAGAAATCCAAATTCCTCGAAAAAAGGTATGTTTATTCGGAGAAAGTACGTTTTTGTGTCTGATTTCGTAACTTAAAATAATTTCTGCACTAATTAATCAGCATATTTGGACCATGTATAAGAATGTTGGAAAATATTTTGAATTTTTATTGACTACAAAATAACGGAAAGCACATAGCTCCAGTTGAAATTTGAGTTTTCTTAACCGGTAGGTGGTTAAAATCTTCTATTAGGCGATAAATGGTAATAAATTTTTTCGTAGCTTTCAAGAAACAACTGAATAACAGAAGGAAATAGCGCACTCTAACTGGTGGGAAAGTGGTAAAATTTTGAATGCTGATAAATTTTTTTGGCGATGAATTATCTCTGTAACAGACAGAAAACGACTAAAGTTTTTATGTTATCAGACACAAAAGTGGAGCTAAAAGACGAAATTTCAACTGACGATAATTTCAATTTGTAACGAATTCTGTTTGTAGCTGTCAGAAGCTGTTTGAAACTCGCTATGTTTCAAATCACAAGGGTGCAGTTACAGTTGCAATCGGAAAGTAGTCGGAATTTCGATGGACGATAATTTCGAGTTAACGATAATATGATGAGAAATTTTGATTTAGTGATCAGAAACAAAACTTGCGTGCTTACCCTACACTTCGTTTTCTAGTGGCGCCATATATGACCAAGAATTCGATTTCTGCCACACCCATACGTCACATATAGGGCGGTTCCATTCATACATCCATTCATTCATCCAAAAATTGTAATTTTGACCTGAACCAGATAATGATCAACCTTCAATTGAATACCCCCAGAGGTAATGATTTGTTATGGGAACATGGAGGACTTTGTGATCCGACAGATTTAACGTGCACCAGTCACCATTTTCTTCGGCCGGCTGGATTCAAACTCCCGTTCTCACAAACGCGAGTCCAGCGACCTACCAACCGATTTATTCCGGTCATTTCAATGATCTAGCTCAGGGGTTTCCAACTGGCGGCCCGAGGGTTCGCATCCGGCCCGCGGATTCTTTTTTTGTGGCCCGCAAACTAAAATATATTAGTTGTCATTTTTTTTTTGCGGACAATTTTCGTAAAAAATCTATATAGGTATAAAATACTTTTCTTGTTAATAAAAACCTATTTTCTTCGTTTCTGTGAAACTTAACATATCAACGGTGCAAAAAAAATTATTTCTCAGGTTTTGCATCCAAGAAAATTATTTATTCAAATACAAAAATAATAGTATATGTTGTTCTTTTTTATTTCATTTTTTTGTATTTTGTGAATATAATTTAGCACGTGCGTATCAGAAATTTTCTCGAAGAAATTCTCCGGTTTAACTTTTTAAAACCACTCATTTAGGACGAAAATATGTACACACACATTCGTAAATTTTAAATGTAAATATCTATTCTCTGGTGGATGCAGGAGACAAACCTCAATTTTCTCATTGAACATTTTGTGTGCTACTATGTAAGTTTCAAATACCAACCTTTTTAAAGTTTTATATCTTAACAATTAGATATCTGTGACACATAATTGTTTAATACATAGGTGCACATCAAAGTTATTGCAGCACGAATTTTCATTATTTGTTTAATATTTTTTTAAATATTATTAATAACAATGAAATATTTTTAAAAATCAACTTCTTATTTTAATTTGTTATTCAATACTTTTGTTTTGTACATCTTGGTAAAAATCTGACAGTAATATTTAATGTTCCTTCAAACATAAAAGAGTTCTACATAAAATTTTGATTAAGTTGTGGCCCGTCATTTGATTTGTGTTTTTAATTGTGGCCCGCGGCCTCATGTAAATTGGAAACCCCTGATCTAGCTAAACTAAATGAGGTGGAGATTTCGATAATCGCTAAATTCTCTTTGTTGATATTATCGTCATAAATTATGATTATGTATCGGTCAATGAGAACTTCTATAGTCAGAAAAACTAAAAAAGTTTCATTTTGATAGTTTATAATTATCAGAGTAATTATAAGGACATAAAGAAATAATGGATCCAAAATGTCATTGATCATAGGTGAATAATCGCAAATTAATTGCCCAAATAATTCAATTTTGGCAAAACACGCTCGGTTTAAGATTTTTGTTTAAACAAAAATCTTAATCAGTGTTTGATAGACCATATATAATTGAAATAATTAATGAAGCATACAAAGAAGTCAGTTTTTTTTTCTCTTTATGACAAAAAAAGAGAATTTCGACACCTGAACAGTATTAGAAGAAAACAAAAATCTATATATTGCTTTAAGTTTTCACAAACCTGTCAAATGAAGGTTTGTAAAAGTGATACGCAATATCTTATCTAAGTTACTTACTGTTGTTTTTATCTCAATTTGCACTACTGCGAGAAGTCTGTTTGCTTTGGACATCGTTGCCAAGCGACAAGATTAAATGAGGATAAGACAAAGCCTCAAAGATCCAACCAAATGAAGTAACTGAGTGTTTTATCATCGTAAGAGATCGGAAATTCCAACGAAGCTATAAATATACACCCGTTTCCGTTGAATAATTCTATGTGTAGGAAACAGTCTTCTAGAATCTCGATTAATTTATTACTCTAATTGTGGATTAGTTCCCCAAATTAAGTTAATCTAGAATACTCGTAAATATTTGAATAAAACTGACAGAATGAATGTAAAGGTTAATTATAATATTTCTGGAAAAATAAATGAGCAACTTTCACTTTTGATGATAATTCAGAAAAAATAATAAATTAAAATAAAAATTACGTTTTAAAATTGGATTTAAAAAAATAGCTGTTTTTGCAAGACCAAAAATAAAAAAAAAATAATAATAATAATAACAATAATAATAAAAAGGCAGCGCCTATCACTTTCGTAAGACGTGGGAGATTTTTGGTAGTGACAGAGGTTTATTACGAAAGTGAGGTAACCCTACATTTTCGTTCGATTAAAACAGAATTATTTACTCCTTTTTATTTCGCTTAAAAAAAAAGGTAATTTCAACTTTTTTTTGTATTTATTATTTTCTCCTTTTAATTTATCTTTTTGTTTGTTTGTTTATGGAACGTTGTTGACATTTCTAATTGAAATTAGAGATTTTTATCTAGCTGGAGGGTGGTAAAAAAGCTGCAGATAAAACAGCGAAACATTTTCTAACAGTGTTCAAGAAACAGTTATAACTCAGGCACAGTTTCAGATGAAAATGCAGTACTCTAACTAGTTAGGAAGTGGTCTGATTTTCGAATGCCGATAAATCCTATTTGGCGATAAGTTCTATCTGTAGTGATCAGAAAATCGTTGAAACTTTGATTATTGTCAACAGATGCAGAACAAATGAGCTCAATTCTAATCGATGATAATTTTTATTTCGTAATAAATTCTATTTGTAGATGTCAGAAAACGATTGAAATTTGCACTGTCAATGATCAAAACGTGCACAGAAAGTGTCACTATACTTGTGGTTTTATCCAGCACAGAGCTTCAATTCAAATTTCAGTACTCAAGATAATCTTAAAGAGGTTGGAATTATGATCGATAATTTCTCTTTGTTGATATTATCATCATAAATTCTGTTTTCAGCGGCCGAGAGAAACTTTTATTGCCATACCAATACAAAACTCCTGATAAAAGTTCAGTTCTCCAACTGCTCTTTAAGTGGTCGGATTTTCGTTTGATGATAAATCCTATTTGGCGATAAAACGAAGATTAATTCTGTTTGTATAGGTCAGGAAACGTTTAACAAGTTACATTCTCATTGGGTCCAGATATACAGGTAAAATGTAAGCACCTTAACTACTTAGGAAGTGGTCGAATTTCGATTGTAATATTCCATCTTTACAAACTGGTATATTAATAAAATCTTACGTATTAGTAAAATTGCAATAATATATATTGTTAAGCTAGTGGGAAATGGTTTAGAAATAAATAAGTATTTATTTAAATTAGAAAAAAATTAGCAAATTGGGGGAATAACGAAAATGCGAAATCTTTCTATACTCTATTGCAAGTTAAGAAAAAACCATTACTCCTATGGAGAAACCCTGTTTGCGCCTAAGTGTACGCCAAATGGATGCCAAGCTCCCAGTGCGAACGTATATCAATATCGCCAACTCTTGAAAAGATGTTTCACTGCCTCCTTTTTGCTTGCTTCCTTATTAACAGCAGTAATTAATTAACAAATAATAAGAATTAATAAAAAAGATAACTAAAGATTGCAACAAATATACGTCTTACTGTTCGCATTTAAAGATATTGATGAAAGAATGATATTGTTTTTGGCAGACCTTTTTCAAGAATGAATGTTCTCCGAAATATGTCGCCAAGTCTAGGATTCCAGTAAAACTACGAAGCTATAACCTTTTTTTTAAATAAGCATCTTTAAAATTATTTATTGATTATTAATTTAGAATCCACACTTGTATTTATAGAAAGCTGTGTAAAGACACATGAATTCTTGCCACAATTACGATCATGTAGTATCTTAAAAATTATTTATTGATAATACTACACATGCACAACACAGACATATAACCGTATTAGCAGAGATACATTTCAAAAACCTCTTTTTACTACTCTCTCCCAACTCTTCGTCTCTCCAGGAAAAAAGCAACCTAAAAAACAAAAACGTTTTTTGCGCCATCTAGTGGCCAGTTTCTTACAGCTGGCTGTTCTGTGAACAAACAAGCAAACCAATAACATCAGGAAAATGCTAAGAATCAGGACAAAATATTTTACACCAGGAATATCAGGACAACTGTGAACCTTGAACTATTCTAAAGATTTTCTATCTAAACTGCAGATTAATCAGTGTGATCCGTTAAAGTTGTTCCATTTCTCAAATTATTTAGGTAAATACAAACTTCCTAGATAATCTACACATCACCTACTCGAGATTCATTAAAATGAAAGTAAGATCTTTCCTGGAACAACTGCGACTGTACGCTTAAGGCTGTTATTCGAAGGCTTCGTCGTAATGTGAAATGCTAATTTTTGCGAATAATATGCTATTTTTGTAACTGCCTTTAGTTTGCAACTGTTACTGTTAGGTCAAGTTCAGCCTATCTAAAGCCAGCGCTGTCTAAGTTTATTTTGAAAATGGCACAACGTCAATATGAAAAAAAAGCCGCAGTTTTGTGAAAATGAAAAGCGTTTGCAGTCTAATTTTTTATATTTATAAACTTACTCTAATGCTGCACTACCAGGGCTCATAAGAATTTGCAAAAGCTGTGAATAAGGCCGTGATTTTGATAATTTTCATCTAGATGGAAAGATGTCGCCAAATTGGCGATTTTTTAAAAAAAAGTTTAATTACTTTTAAAATATTTAAGTTATTGCTCTAAAGTCCAGATAATTCTTCATGGCAAGATTATATACATAGTTTAAAATCATCGCATTGCTTTAAGTGTAAAGCATTTAAACAATGTCTTTTTTATTTTTCCTTGGCGACAAAGCTTCGGAAAACAAAGTTAATTATCTGTAAACTATCAACTGTGCATTACTTACTTGCCACTCATTAAAATAAGTTAAATAAGTTTAAATAAATTAAAATAAATTTTTAATTAAAATAAGTTCCTTGTTAGAACAATTGTAACGTTTCTTTCGGCTTAAATTAACATTATGTTATTCCTTTAATTTACTCTAACTGAAAATTCGGATGACAACAATCAAACAATCAGCCTATTAGTTTATGACGTAAGTCATTAATTACTTTAAAAATTATCATATCAAGAATCAAACAGTTTAAAATATTATTTCAATTAAGGAAATAAACATAATACCATTTATTTATTTTACGATATTATAAGAATAAAGTGGAAATAACCAACGATTTAATAGATAGAATAAGAGATACAAATATTTGAATTTTAACGATATGGAAAGTCGTGAATGTGTATATTACCTCTAGGTAAATTGTGATTAGCTCTTGATTCTGCTCTTAAACGGAGCAAATCAGTTTACCTGCAAATAACCTAGGACTGTGTTTACCAATTTTTTTTTATGGTAACGGAACCCTAAATGATCGAACTTCTTTTGGCGGAACTTCAATTTTATTAATAAAGTTAATATACTAATCACACATAAAAAAAAAATTAATTAAAAGAATTTTTTCATTGTTTTATCAAAAACAATCTCAAAATTTGTTTCTTAAGCAGTTTAAATTCGCAAGTCTGCACGGGTTTCTAGTTTAGTAGTTTTTGTAGTATACAAAAGTTGAAATTGAATAAAGTAAGCTATAAGCTAAATTATTATTAATATTATTATTTTTTGAAAAATAACTGCTATAAACATGAATTTAGTTATTTTATCCTGAATTTTTAAGTTCGATGATATATAAATACTGATGCGATTGTGTACCAAGATAGCCTGGTTGGTTGGGTGCTGGACTCGTGTTCGTGAGAACGGGAGTTTAATTTTAGACGGTCGAAAAATCTTCGTGTATTAATTAAATGGTGAGTGGTGCACGTTAAATCTGTCAGGGTCACAAAGTCTTCAAAGTTGCCGCAATCAAATCAATACCTCTGGGGGTACTGAATTGGAAATCGATCGTTGTCTGGTTTAGGTCAAAATAACGATTTGCGGATGGATGAAAAGTGTGTAGAGGAGACCTCCTTGTGAAACGGGTTATGACGCATGTGTGTGGCAAAATCGTATTTTTGGTCATAAATGGAGTCACTGAAAAACAAGAAGTGCACCCTCTTCCAAATTTGTAACAACAACTGATGCAATTATTTGTAAATGCGTATTCCTTTCGTTTTCGTATTTTCCTATAACTATAGATTGTTAATGGAAAGTATTTACGTTTATTTAAACTATACTATTTCTTTTTTCTTCTTTTTAATGGCATTTCACTAAAATAATTCCATACAATTAGCTGAAATATTAAATAAATAATGGATTATTGGTTGTATAAAAACATGGTTACAAGTTGCAAAAAGTATTATTGGTTGAAAATAAATCTTAACTCTCGGAACCAAAGGGAACTTTCCACGGAACCCTAGGGTTCCACGCAACACCTTTTAGAAACCGCTGAGCTAGGGAATGTGCACACTAACCACTCTCGATCTTTAGCGGGAACAGTTTCACTTGGATTTATGATTAGTTGTTCGAAATTTTTATGAAGCTTGCTTCCGTTCTAAAAAATATCCTCCACTGTGTCAACGTACCAAATGACCTTTTCCCCTACTTTTGCGGACCTACGTAGTATTTGACCTATTGATTGGGATAATCCAAACAAACGTAAAACCCAATCACCTAATGACGTCACTTTTCCTTAGAACCATCAAGGTAGAAAGAGAAAGGGGATAAAAAAGAAAATAAAAATATTCCTTTCTAATTGTATTGTTCTTTTTTCATTACTGTTTTCTCTTTCTTTCAGCAATAAACAAACAAGGAAATGGTCGCCAATCTTAGATGAGGTGTTAGCGCTAATGGCTTCTCGGAATTGTCGAGTTTAATTAGGTGAGAATATTAGATCTACCAGGTTCAAGACCCGGTTATTTAATGCGGTGAATGATCTTAAGCCTTGTTAGAATAAGATAACTTGTTGCCAAAATGAGAAGAGTAATTTGTTTTGATTTGTTTGTTTCCAATTGTTTGCCGAGTGTTATGTCCTACGCTTTTTTTTAGTTAGTGGTTTCATAAATAACAGAATATTCTTTTTAATTTTAAATTATTATTATTATTATTTTTTTGTAAAAAATAATCTTCAAACTATTTTTTAAAAAATTACTTTTTTTAAAGTAATTAAAATTTTTCTTATGGAAAAAGAAATTAAAAATAATGAAATAAATAAACAAATAAAAATGCCTAGTAAAAAAGTACTTTCTTAAAAGACTTTAAATAACTTTATCTCAGAACAAAATTTATCACAAATGCGGTTTTTTATAACTTTTCCCATTTTTTGAGAGGTAAAATTATTCAAGAGCTTAAATAGCATCTGTCAAACTTGTTTTTAAACACGTTGAATGCCACGCTAAATTAACAAGGCTGGCCGAAATAATTTTCTTAGTACGTATTGCATTAATTTCTTCAAACCATTTTAGTAACGATAATAATATAAAAAAATTAAAAGCATTAAAAATTTACTGGAATTATGTGTTTCTATTAATCTTGGCTTCGCCAGTCACCGGTGACCCCCGTGGCGCTACGTACAAACTCAGTGCCGGCAACCGGTGACCTCCATGGCATTCAACGTGTTAATACATTAAGTCAAATATGCATCAAAAATTTTAAAATTTTTTAAAAAGTGAAATCCTGATTACAAGCTGTTATATGTCTTCATCAAACAAAAGAAAAAAAGTTCAAAACTTTCTGGAAAATTTTTCTCAGTAAAATGGCATTTTCCACTAAGAATTAGCATTTGAGGCATAATCCAAGATGGAATAGGTTTATCTCAGCATACTGTCATTCCAATAATTAGTGACTGAGCTTGCCTTTTCGAGCAATAGCTTTCATATAATATACCAGAGTTGGCCAAAAATGTAATCGATTACATTTTCTGATTACAGTAATCAATTATTTGTAATCATGATTGCAATTGTAATCAAAAATTTTGATTACAGCTGTAATCATGATTACATAGTCGATTTTAGTAATCAATTACTTGGAATCGTGATTACAACTTTCAAAAAAATTTGATTACAGCTGTAATCATGATTACAATATTTATTACAGTAATCAATTACTTGTAATCTTGATTACAGCTGTAATCACAATTTTGATTACAACTGTAATCATGATTCCAAGTAATTGCGATTGCAAGTAATCACAACAAAAACGATTACGGGTAATTATGATTACAAGTACTCAAAATATAGGATTACATGTAATTATGATTACATGTAATCATGATTACATGTAATTATGATTACATGTGATCTAAATACACGATTACAAGGTTACAAGTAATTGATTACATAGCTGCAATTATCTGTAATCAATTACAGTTGTAATCGATGGCTAACTCTGAAATATACAATACTCAATTTATGAGAAGTGCACGAGGAAGTAATACAGCATAGAGCATTGAAATGGTTTTTTTATATATTTTTTTAAGTCTTATCACATGACAGAGATGAAAATATGTAGTTATTTCTGTTGCCTACAACTATGCAGGTATGTCCTGAACTCATCTTTATTGTAGCTTGTATGATTTAATGACTGCTGGACAGATTTTAAATTATTACTAAAATTTAATGCATAGAGAACTTTGACAATATCGCTACAAAAAGTTATAATTGAAATCAAAGGGTTAGCTGTTGCGCGTGCAAAGCCACGGACAGCAGCTGGTAAATAAATATTTAGTAAATTTTGAATAAATGTTTAGTACTTACTTAAAACAGTATAACCTTATTAGTTTTATCTCATATTCTCCACTGTCAGTCACCGATGACTGACGTGGCGTTCAACGTATTTAAGTTCTTTCATTGGTCACCCATCCGTAATATGCATTGACTAAACAACAAAAATAAAATTAACTATAATAAAAAAAATGAGGAAATTAAAATAAAAGATAAATATCAGCTAAATACAAAAAGAAAATAATTCAGTTCTAAGGATGATTGTCGAAAGATTAAAAAATTTAAAGTTCTTTTAAGCGAATATTATGTTATTGTTATAACTGACCCCTTGATTAAAGTTGTGAGTTTGCAACTGCTACGTTAAATTACTGTTGCAAACAGTTTAATGATTAACAGTAATTAAACAACTGTTACAACGTTAAATTACCGTTAATAATATAAAATTGCGAATTTGTAAGAGTAAAACTGTTAGGTCAAGCATGACCTATTTTGTGCTAATTATGCTGCTTATAAAGATGGCTCAAAATGCTTATATGAAGAGAGGTTTGTTAAAGTATTTGTAATCTAATTTTTCAATGTTTGATTAATAGTACTGAAATTGAGAATTATTCTTTGTTTTAATAATTCGTTCATATTGGTTGAAAAGTTTATGGGTTGATTTTTTGTTAAATTTACTCATTTTTTCAAATACTTAAATCTTTGCCAATTTTTAAGTCCAGTAAATTATTTTAAACAAGATAGTGCGTTTAGTTTTAAATTGAAGTTATGATTCATTTATATTTAGACATTTTAACAATGTTTTTTTTTCTCGATAGCGTAAGGAACTTCAAACTCTATTAACAGCAAATAAGTGAGGGGTTTTGTTTAAAGAATCTGGTTAGTCCAAATTTCGCGAAACATTTTTAGATATTTTCTGACTGTGGGACATTATCGCCCTTCCAATTGGTGCAAGATCCGGTTACAAATGTTACATCAGCCATTTATTACTGTCTGGTAAATGGAGTGGGTTATATATTGTCTTTTGGCTCACCAAAACTATTAGCAAATAAGGACTTAACTGTGGTGACTGTTAAACGCAAACTATTTTTTCCCCTTAATTCTGGATTTAGTTACAAATCTGAATCTAGTTACGGTGTTTGCTGAAGGTAAACTATATATTTTTTTTACCAAATTCTAGAGATAGTTGCAAATCTAGACTAAATTGTGTTGCTTGTTGAACATAAACGAATTTTTTTATTATTTAAATCTGGATTTAGTTACAAATCTGAATTTCAGTGTGGAGATTGTTGAACCTTAACTACTTTTCCATTGAATTCTGAACTTAAATGCGAATCTGGGTTGATTTAAAGGGTTTATTGTGTTTTAACTTTTGTTTGACTTTATTCTGAACTCTGTTGCTAATTTGTTTTTATGGAAAGCCCCACAAATATGTCCAAACTATTTCTTCTTGCCGCAAGCCCCTTAATTATGGAAATGATTTAAATAAAATTAAGTTACTTGTCATAGCGCATATATTAAGTATCATAAAACGGGGAAAAAATAAAATCAAAATAATAAATGCTAAAAAATGAAGAAGAAAGCTTTTAAAGTTTAAAAGTGCTGAGATAGGGTCAAAATATATAAAGAAAGCATTAAAAATTTAATAGATCAAATTTAACGATAATGACTTTTTGATACAACTTAATAACACTTAATCACAAATGGAAGAAAACTTTGGACAAATGATTAAAAGTGTTATCCAAATGAAATAAACGTGGGAAAAAAAGGCATGGATGTCACCATCCATTCAAGCGAAAAAAACAGGCCACCTCAATTAAAAACTTCGGTCTCACTGGGTGTTAAAAACATTGGGCAAGATTGCTTATAAGCGCCTAACCCATAACCAGCCAGGTTGGCGACAAGTGGAAATTAAATCTGATTGTTCTCGATAAATTATTAAGAAACAATAGTTGAAAAAACGAAAGCCTTTAGGGCTGTAAAAAATCATCTCAGGATACGAGATCAACTACTCAATCTGCGTGTTAAAAAGCTTTAAATCCAAATGGACTCCTATCCCACTGCAGGCGGGTCAGAGACCTTAGGAACCGGAAACTTAAGTTCGTTAATTTCCTGACCCATATTAACTTCGTTAAAACCCCGAAAAGATGATAAAAGGGATTGGAACTATAGAATGGAAGGTGTCGGCCCATGGGTTTCTGATTAAATCCTGGCCGATTCACCAATAAACTTCTCGAATCGTTAATGTCAATGGCTGATGGGAGAGAAACCAGCAGACCGTCACCCATATGCTTTCAGAGTGAGGTTACCCCTTTAGTGGGCCCCCTAATTGTTTCTTTTTTTTGTTCTTTTCTTCATATTCCTATTAAAAAATGCCTTTTTTTCTATAACTTTTTATTAAAATTTATGATTTCAATAACAACCCTAGCGGCAAAATAACTTGGACCCTCATTAGACCAGTATTCATTTATCATGGCACAAGAAGGGAAAAAAAGGGTAGATATTGGCCCTATATAGAATTGTTACATTAACCTAACATTTTATATCCATTATTCAGCCAATAACGGCCCTATACAGAATTGTCCATTTCAACCGACATTTTTTACAGTCACTTTTCAATCAATATCAGCCCAATATAGAATTGACCATTTCAATTGGCATTTTACAATCACTTTTCAATCGATATCGGCCTAATATAGAATTGACCGTTTCAATTGGCATTTTACAATCACTTTTCAATCGATATCGGCCCTATATAGAATTGACTGTTTCAATTGACATTTTACAATCACTTTTCAATCAATATCAATCCTATATAGAATTGACAATTTCAACCGACATTTTACAGTCACTTTTCAATCAATATCGGTCCTATATAGAATTGTCCAGTTCACCCGACATTTTACAGTCACTTTTCAATCAATATCGGCCCTATATAGACTTGACCATTTTAACTAACATTTACAGTTTTCTATCAATATCGGCCCTATATAGAATTGACAATTTCAACCGACACTTTTACAGTCACTTTTCAATCAATATCGACCCTATATAGAATTTACCATTTCAACTAACATTTTACAGTCACTTTTCAATCAATATCGGCCTTATATAGAACTGACCATTTGCTCGACATTTTACAATAACTTTTCTATCCATATCGGTCCTATATAGAATTGTTATTACCCAATATTATACGCCATTCTAGAACCAGTATTGAAAAATCTAGATATTCCAATATTGGTCCTTATGTACACGTTCTTATAAGCCCTATATTGTGCAAATTTTGAGCCCAGTTGGGTCAAGGTAAAATTGTTACTACACTGTAAAAAATTTCGAGCTATGCGGCACCAAATATTGGTATTCATTTGCTGGCTACATAAAGTCGTGCTCAGTTTTACTATATATTGGTGCTTTCACTAGTTCCAAACAACGAGAGAAGGTTGCACCAAAAATCGGAATTTTGAAAGAGCCTAAAAGCGGCGAAAGGTTGCACCAAAAATAAGTGTTTTGAAGGGAACTAAAAAGCGAGGAAGGTTGCACCATTATTAAATATTTTTAAAGCGGCGAAAAGCAGATAAAGTTAGCATCATTAATAAATATTTATTGAAAAAAGAGGATATAATTTAAATCAAATTATAATTAAATTATTTAAATCTATAAAAATTAATAAAACTATTTTTATTTTAGATGTGTTATGTAATATTAATATATATATATATATTAAATAATACATCTAAAATAAAAATAGCTTCTTGAATTTTTATATATTTAAATAATTAAATTATAATTTGATTTAAATTATCTTCTCTTTTTTTTTATAAATATTTATTAATGATGCTAACTTTATCTGCTTTTTGGCGCTTTAAAAATATTTTCGTTCATATAAAAACTTTTTCTTTCTTCAAATTGATATATGTAAAATTTGAATAGTTTTTTACATTTCATTTAAAGCACGAACAGATGCTATAGAGTTAATACCGCTAATGTTTTAAAGAGAAAATAAAAAGAATTTTAATTTTAGGCTGAATCAAATTCTTATTACTATGTATTTTGAAATTATTTTATTATTTAAAAATGAAAATATTACTTTCACAAGTAAAAATTTATATAAAAAAGTAGACGAATATTGTATTGGTCAACCCCCAATCTCTAATTAAGGAAACATTCCAATATTAATTACATTGGAGTATGGAAATATTAAATTTGAAGTAAATTAAGAAATGTAAAAATAATGAAATAACTTGGAAATATTAGCAAAAAATATACAGATCAATATTTAAACATAATTTATTCATTTACAATCACTTTGATATTTGTATACATAGACAGAATGTAATAATTTTTAAGCAAAATCTTAAAATTTAAATATATTATACTTTTTATACATATCACAGCATTCATTAAAAAAAAATACAAAATATTCACTCAGAAATATGATCGATAGTATGTTTTTGTTACTAAGAGAGTGCATTCAATTCAAACTTATTTTAAATTTACAGTAATTTAAAATAAAAATTATGTTATGCCTCAATGTTTAGAGTTTTGAAATTTGGGATCATCTGAAAATAATTTTCTATATTTTAATAAGATACTAAATTTCTTGGCATATTCTGCCTCATCTGAATTAAAATCTACAATATAGCTAAATTACTTTTTTACAAGCATAATTTACTACTTGATAAAAAGAGTAAAATTTCCCACAGTTTGAAAAAAAATACTGTAATTTTTTTTTATAAATTAGTAAATGATGGTGAGTATTTGAGAAAAAACAATATTTTTATTACATATTCATGATTATAGATTTTCTGGTGTTATTACTTTAACTATATCACATTTTTTAGTTGATTGTAAAAAACACAACAAGTTTTAAAAAGATTACACACAAATAAAATTTTGGAGCCTATTTACAAAAGAATAATTGTTTTTCCAAGCACAGGTTCTTCATTCTCAAAACTTGAAACTATACACATTCCTTGTTTGTAAGCTGTTCTTGAAACTAGCACTTTTCAAGTGTGAAAAAACTGTTTATAACCTTCTGGAATTCTGGTGATTTTGGCAGAATCAATTGGTTCGGCACTGGGTATAACAATATTTTTTCCTGTGTCTCTTTCTCAATTAAAATCATTGAAGTTGTTGGTATCTTTATGCTAATGAAAGAAGATTAAAAATAATGTAATTTATGCTAATAAAATGTACAGAAGAAACAAAATTTGAATCCTTACTTTTTTAAAACATAGAAAGATAAATCAAAGAAAGTCATATTTTAATTACTATTTTTAAAATACAATATAAAGAAAATTGAGAAATTGTAGTTCTCGTGTAAAAAAATTTTAAAACATTTCACTACCTTAAAAAACAAAAATTTCGAGACCAACTATTTATACAGGGGGGGGGGATTTTTATCTTAAGCCTCCTTTTACCCACAAAGATTCCGGAAAGGAATGAAAGATATTGATATTTTAAAATATTATTATTATTATTTTTGTTAAAATGCGCTAAAACACCAAAATAGAATTTCTCCACTTGAGAAATTGTGAATTGAATTTTATGCAGAGCGGCACAGTAAAAAATTTACTGAAGGAACTGTAAACAGTTAAAATAATAAATGAACAAATTGATCATCACTTGTATAGATAAAAGAGTTCGTGTTGAGTCTAAGAGGGTGGAATCTGGCTGACGATTAACACACAAGCAGTAGTCATGTGGATAGTATTAAAACTCCACATGTATACTGTTTGTGAGGGTTGCCTTTTTAACTAAAGGTCTTTTGTTTCATAGAAGCACATATATTTCAGAATAAAAAAATTTCACTTTTGTAATTAAAATGAAACTTTTCAAAAAAAAATTATTTAAAAAAACAAAAACAACTGTAAATATTATAAAGAATACGTATGACATTTTTGAGGATCAATGAAAACGTTCAATTTCATGGTTATATTATCCTTCCCCTCACCCGCAAAACACAAATGTGGGCTAAATTAATATATTTAAAGCTACAAAAAATAAAATAAATAAGTAAAAATTAAAAAAACATCGAAAAATAAGTATCTAAAGCAGAGTATCTATGAGTATCAAAGTATTTTTTTATATGTATTTAATAAAAAAGATATATTTATTATCTTTTTAAATACAATACTTTGTTTCATTGAAAAAAATTTTCTCTTAGTTAAAAAATATTAATAATAAAATATATTTTAAGAAAAAATTCTAATAAGAAATCAGTTAATTTCTAAATGTTCTAAAACAAATCTTATTCTTGTCGGTGTTTTGTTCTAAATTTCAGTAAGGTATTATTGGCGAATTAAAAAAAAATATCGCTTTGTTTTCTTTAGCGCCAATATTACCCACTAAGTTTTTCTCCTACCTCGTGCGCTCAGAGAACGTAAAGAGAAATCTAGTTTCCATGACAACGGTTAGTATTAATTTGAGGTGAATAATTCGCATTGAAAATTTTACAACAGAAGCACTTTAGAATGTATAGACCAAAATTCGTGTAATTATGTGACATTACAAACGAAAAAGAGCAAAATAGAACATGAAAATCAAAACAAAAGCAGAGATATTGATAAAAAGTTTTAATCCTAACAGAAAGCACATACGAATTTTTTTGATCGGTAGAATGAAATAAAAACACGAACCTAGAAAATTTTCACCGGCAGTGAATTTGGCGGAAAGCTATGCTCCTTTAGCCAAATAAACTGTAAATGCACTTTCTGTGCACATAAAATCGTTATATCTCCTTATTTACTGAAAAAGAGCTAATATAGATTTTAAAATATTTAATTATTCATACAACGAAACAGTTTCCTATAAGAAATTTGAAGCTAACACTTTCGGAACAGACAACAAAATTTTTAAAGTTGATATTAAAGAAATGAACTGTAATTAATGCAAATAATTAAGAAAAGTTTACTTACCTTCAAAAGAAATGGACAATTTCAAAGACAACTTGCATGAGATGATATCAAGATTCAACAACAAAGTCGTCCATCTTGTCAACAACTACGTAATAAGTCATCGGTCACGTGCCTGTCATAGTACGAAAGTTTGGTGCAATCGATTGCGCCATAAACGCATTTCTTGATCATATTTTCCAATTTATGGTGCAACCTAGATAAAATAATTTTTGATTTATCCTATTTATGGTGCAATTAGCAAACTTTGCACCAAGTATTGGATAAACATTAACCGAGATTTTTTACAGTGTAGGACAGTAAGGATGGTGCCTCCTTGGGGGTATATTTGTTCATATATTGGAGAAAAACTGCGTTCGAAAGAATGAGTTATTATATAAGCATACCATAAACGCATTTTTAAACATCCTTCAACATTTACACTTTTTACGAAATATTTTCCTCATTTCAAATCAGAGATTTTTAAATGTAATACTTCACTAGACGCTCTTACGCGACAGAAACTTTGCATGCCAAATTGTGAATAACCCACATTAGTATTTTCAAATTTAGAGCTAAGAGTAAAGATAGTACTGGTAAATTTAGGGTAAACCATAAAATTTTAAATTCTAAAAAAATGTTTTCAAAACATCAAAATGCACACAAAAGTTTTGCAGGATTACCTTCCCCAGTGCGTTCTCATCCTGCCTCACTTTTTCTATTCTTTTAAATCACTGAAGTAGTAGAAAGAGAATTTGACATGAATGGTTTTTCCAGCGGAATAGTGTCCTCTTAAGAAGATTAAAAAACGGCCGGGGTAGCCTGGTTGGTAAGACGTTGGACTCGCGTTCGTCAGAACACGAGCCCACGAGTTCAATTCCACAGGCCGTGAATCCCCATGCATTAAACGGTGACTGGTGCATCTTAAATCTGTCGAGTCACAAAGTCCTCCAAATTCGCATTACAAATCAGTACCTCTGGGGGTACTGAATTGGAGTTTGATCGGTCTCTGGTTTAGGTCAAAATTAAGATCTGTGGATAATGAAAGGGGTATGATTGGGTCCTCCCTGTAAAATGGACTGTGACGTGTGTGTGTGTGTGTGACTTAAGTCAAAGATGGCGCTACAGGTTAAAGATGGTGCTACTGAAAAACAAGAAACGCACCCTCTACCTTAAAATTTCGATTGATTTGGAATGAGGTGGCAGGAATTTAAAATGACTGCGAGACTTGGACTTTGACACAAAAAGATGTAAATAATTTACTAATTTTTGAACGAAAAATTTCTGACCCAATGCAGTTAACTGATAATTATCGGGGAATAAGAACTAACGATGAATCTCTCATCAAGCATAGAAACATTGCAAAATTCATCACAAAAAAAAAAAAAAAAAAAAAAAAAAAAAAAAAAAAAAAAAAAAAAAANAAAAAAAAAAAAAAAAAAAACACAGACTTTCATGGCTTGGTCACATTGAGAGATCAACTGACAACCGAGTGGTAAAGATCATGCATTGGACGCCCATGTGCAATAGGCCAAGAGGCAGAAAAAATAAAAAGGTGGATGGATGATGTCTTGAATGATTTAAAAACTTTAAAGAACTCCAATTGGAAGATCTAGGTCAGTGACAGAGCAATCTGGAGAAACATTGTGCAGCAGGCTAAGGCCCACCCTGGGCTGTAGTACCAATAAAGAAGTTACTAGATTATCGGCATTGCATTCGTATTAAAATCTAAAAAGAGTAGTTTGAAAAAAAAATTTCATTCATTTTCAACAATTTATTAGAAGCTGATTTTGTAAATTGAGGAAATTTCAATGAGGAATAACTGTTTCTTTTAAATCTAAATAAATGCAAATTTGAAAAAAGAAATATTTAAAAGTGAGTCATGTTTGGAAGATTTTACCTTTAACGCAGAAAAAGATACCGGTGTTTCATGATATATATCATACTCATATATGATGAATATATTTTCCCTTGTTTCACCTAAATTAATACATAAGGTAAAAAAAAAAAAAAAAAGCATGAAAAATATGTTTACTGAAAATTCTGCTTTCGAACGTTACATGAAAAAGTTCAATATCCCTTAGTTACTAACTCTTCTGGTTTCTCCCAAAGGTATTATTTTTATACGTAAAATGACATCATAATTTATGTATTGATTTAATAAATTAATTAAAAATCATACCAAACACTATCTACTTGATTAATCAAGTATACTTCTTTCGCTTCAGTTTCTTCGAATTATTTATTTAACTATTATCAGATTTAATTAAGAATATAATGTGCATGAAACTTCTCAAAATTATTACACGCTATATTAGGCACTATTTAAATTTATTTACAGCTATCAATACAACTTTTATATCATTTTCTAAAGGAAAAAATTCCTCAAAAGCAGTTGGTATAGCCATCTACATTTACATGAGATACTTAGGACAATTTTTTCATCTGCGCATACTGTTAAATTCCTTAAAAAGAGAAAAAAAAAAGTTTTTATTGTGTGCATAATTTAACTATATTATTTTCAATATAAGAACGGTAAGCTTTTTCTATAAAAATGAAAACTTTCTATTGACTATAAAACCCATTCATTAACTAACTAACCATTAAAACTTTCCTTCTATTAAAATTAAAACTTTCTTTTTCTTTCATTTGAAAATTTCGCGATGAACTTCTCCAATTTTAATGGTTAATTGGCGAAAAACAGAAGTTCGGCGCCCAAATGCTTTAGAAGAAGAGTTTTACCCCACCATTGGGGCCTCCTAATTGTTTTTTCTCTCCTTTATTATTAACGAAATTCCCCCCCCCTTTTTTATTACTCATAAAGGCTTTTTTTCTCCATTTGTGCGTGAATGTGTGGGCATATGATGTAGCTGCTTTTACCGGATGCGTGTTAGTAATTATGTTCCACTTTCATTAGCACTGTTAATTTTTTATAAGTATAACCTATGAGTTATTGCTTGATTATTAAAAATGACGTTCGTTTTCATCAAACATTCCCTTTTCACAACAAAGGAAGCTTCTCTCAAACGCAGGTTATGAAAATTCTTTTATTCATGCTATAACACCCATAGAATTTATTTATTTTATTTTTTGAGGAGCTTTTAGTATTAAATCAACTAATCATTACAACATTCCGGTAAAAAAAACGTATTTTAATCTTTTTAAAAATGATTATTTTCGGTGAAAATCAAAAAGGATACCACATTGATTATCAGATTGATAAATTGCGAAACTGTTAGATTTTTTGTTGGCGATTTTTTAATATTCAAAGTTACAGTTAAGCTTACACTTATTTGTTCGAGTTAATGAATTCAGTTGGCTTTTGAAATGAAGCTTTCAGAAATATGCTTTCGAAGCTTTGTGGACGTAGTAAGAGGACGTGAAAAAAATTAATTCAGCTACTTAGATTTTTATCTCCTCATAAAACTTTGAGCATATCATTTGAAGGTATTAAAGCACGTTCTAAGGGGGGGGGGGAATCGAAATTTTTTTCCTAAAATCCTAGAACTGAAATAAAAAACCTTAAAAACAACCTCTAAAGCTACATCGTTCATTTCTGATCAATATAAAACATCTAAAAGTAAAAATAACAAAGTTTTTTTCCAATTAATATAAGGTCTCAAAAAATATTACTATTACCAAAAATTGCATTTGTGAAAAATATAAGACATCAAAAAGTATTATTTCCATTAACTACACAGTTTTATTCCTTGACCAATATAAAAAAATTATTACCTAAAAGTATTATTAGCAAATTATCAATATATTATAAAAAATTATCAATATATCAAAAACAAAATTTATTCATACATTATCATAAAGCATTAATATCAAAAATTACATAATTTTTTTCTGATATTAAATTTTTTTTCTGATATTTAATATTAAAAATAATATCGTTTTTTTCTGACTAATAAAAGGTCTCAAAAAGTATTAACATAAAAAATTACATCGTTTTTTTCCGACAAATAAAAGGTCTCGAAAAGTATTAATATCAAAAATTACGTCGTTTTTTTTCAGACCAATAAAAGGTCTCAAAAAGTATTAGTATCAAAAATTACATAGTTTTTTTCTGAGCAATAAAAGGTCTCAAAAAGTATTAATACCAAAAAATACATAACTTTATATTTACCAATGTAAGGTATCGAAAAATATAACGACAAAAAATTTGCATAGTTATTTTCTGACCTATATAAGACAATAATCATTCTAAAAACTAACTAATGGGGGGGGGGGTTGATTTCTAACCAATAGGCGACAACAAATATATTTATTCGAATAATTACATCTTTATTTTCTGACCACTGTAAGAAAGTAACGATGCGATCATAGGAAGGTATTCGTAAGAAATCATAATTATCAACAATCGTTATTTTCTGATTAACATTGGAACAATTAATGTTTTAATAGCTGAATCGTTATTTTCTGACAAAATGGTGTTATCTGTTTCTTTTTAGGGTAATAACAGTCAGAATACGTTCTTCAAAAATACGTTTCAGTATTTCTTTTCTTTTTTTTTTTAAAGTGCTTTTCTTGGGTCATACTATAATCAAGTCTGTATTTCTTTAGGTAAAAATCGTGAAATTCCAGGTATTGATTTCTAACCAATAAGCGACATCTACTTTTAATAGTGACATCGTTACTTTCTGATCAATGAAAGGCATGGTAAAGAGTTCGTAAAAAATAAAAACTATATCTCTATTTTCTAATTAACATTGGAACAGTGAATGTTATAATAGCTAAATTGTTATTTTATGAACCATATCTGGCTCAGGTTTTCAGACAAAATGATAAGATCTGTTACTTTTTTTGGATCAAAACGCGTTCTTCCAAAATAAATCCGAGTATTTCTAAGAAAAAAAGCGTTTTTCTTGTCTCATACTATAATCAAGTCAATTTCTTTAGGTAATAATCATGTAAAATTCCAGGTAAAAGTGAACATAAAAGCGGTCATTCGAATATTTACTTCTTAAAGATCACCAAGATCATCCTTTTCTTTCACTAATTTTCATTTTCGCGAACAAAGAATCATAATTCCCAGAAATCTTATTTACCCTTAAAGTTCTACACTTACTTTAAAATTAACTATATCTATCTGTAATGACACTCTTCCTATATTTCTAGGAAATACAAATCTATAAATTTTGGTGTAATTATACTCTTCTCGGTTTTACCTCACATGAAAACTGTACCACCAAATGCAAATCAAGCATGTACTTCTTCGCGGCATTGGCTTTTGTTGCATTCATAAGTAGTAGGTATTGTTTGAAAAATATATGCCTCTGCTCTATAGGTGGGCGTTTCAATTCCAAAAAAGTTCCCGCATGTTTAATCCTATAAGCAACAAATTACACAATATGTCCCACAATTCCTCGAAGGTCACATGATCACTGTGTTTAAATTCACATTAACACTGATATAAGATTTCTATTGTAGAAGAGATAACGGACGTTGATGATTTATGACTGGCACATTCGACAGGCTAAACCTTCTAAATTAGATTTTTCAAAAAGTCAATTAAAAAACCTGAAGAATTATTAGTATTTTTTTTTAGCTTTTTGTAATTAATGGCTTTTTTTTTTTTGTTGAGGAAGTTAGTATTCTTTTGTTATTAAAAAAAATTAGACTTCGAATGTCCGAAACAAGAGTTCGGTGAACTTTAAAAAAAAAGGATACAACTAAATAAACAAGTCACCCAAAAGAGAATTTATAACCTAAATTAGAATTTAAAGAGAATTTTTACTTTATATTCAACTAACACTGTCAAGTAACATGCAAGTTGTTCTCTGAAACCTCTTGACACCTCTATGCCTTTACAAAGTGATTGTCCATGGAAAAATATTATTGAACTCACCCCCGGAGGTTAGAATTTTTAATTAGAGTGAAAAATCGTAAGAAATTTTAAGAAATACGATTACTTTGGGTAGCTTTATGTCACATAAAAATCTTATTATTTAAGTCTAGTTTAGCTTCATGGAAGAAATGCATTATGAAGTATTTTACAATATGCAAAAAGTAAGAAAAACTAAAAAATATCAGTTTTTTCTGTAATATTTAAAAATAACTAAGTAAAAGTTAATTAAGTTTAATGGAATTTTTTTTTAAAAAATCAGTGATAATTGAATTTTTTAAAATCGTGTTTAGGAGTTCCTTCTGAACTATATACAGTACATTCTCGATTATCCGTGCGCGGATTATCCGGTTTGCGGATTATCCGTGCTCATTCCGGAGTCACACAAAAAATATAAATAAAGAGAAACCTTTTCCAGATTAAAAAAATTTGATTCATGAAGTTATAACACTACCAAATTTTTGGAAAGCAATATTCGATATTGGATTGCAGTATATGGAACAAATCGTCTACGTTATGGATGATATGGAAAATCGTCTACGTTATCACGATCGTGGAGAAAGATGATACCGCTTGATGAATAATCTTCTTCAGATGTTCAAGAAAAATATGATAACAGTATTCTCGAACAAGCAAAAGAAATCTAAGATTTCGAAATTCTTGATGAAGAAAATTTAGAAGATTGGTTTCAAAGTGATGCATGTGAGCCTGGCTTCCAGTATTTGACTGATGAAGACATCGTTATGTTGTTAAATCAAATAGTGATGATAGTAACTGATGCCGAAGATGTAGTAAATCAATGAAATACAATTTCTCATTCTGCTGCTTTGTGGAAACTTTATTAGATTATATGGGAGGATTTGATTACGGTGACATTACTGTGGTTCGTAAAATATGTGTATCGTTATATGGCGAAGACGCATTACACATTTTTTAATAAGGAAAACTCCTAGTTTGATGTTATGCATGCAAATGTCAGTAATTTTTATATTTTTTGTACTGATATTGAATTTTTCCTTAATAAAAGGATTTTTCGGATTATCCGTGTTTTTCGATTGTCCATGCGACCTGTCCCGGTGATTAACCCGGATAATCGGGAGTGCACTGTATTTCTAAGTAAATATCCCATTTTGTGTTATTAAAACTCGGATCTCAGGAAGAAATTCAACTTAAGAAACATTTCCAAAATGCAGTAGCAAATCAAAGTTTAAATTTTTACTTTTTTTCTGAAACATAAAAGGTATGATTACAGCATTTAAACTAGGCTTTTAAGAGTGTTAAGAATTTTTAATTAACAGGCATTACTTGTAAAACCTCTCTGGAGCGACCACACTCCGTTCCACTATAAAGTGGTCATTGATGGAGGTTAGTCGTTCTTAAAGGTTATCTTCATTGACTTCAAAACTGATATCGAAGGTACATGATTTTTGCGCAAACGATTTCAATTTGAGACAGTGTCATTTTCTTGGTGCGGAAATGCCACTTCTGTTGGCGTCATGAAAAGACGAATATATGAATAAAATTTAGAGTCTATAAAAATGATCCCAACTAATATAATTATGTGTAATAAAAAATTTACCAGTTATGAATGATAAAGCTTGTTTATTTAAAATGCTTGTTTTATTCTAGAAATAATCTTCTTTTTTCTAATTTAACTTTCAACTCTAGAAGTAAATCATTGATAGCATCGTCTTTAGTGCATTCTGACTGCAACATGAAGTGGTATCGTCAAAATGAACTCTCTGAAAAAAGAGCTTCACACAAATATTTTGAATGCATTTTAATCTACTTATCTGTTTTGTTAAATTTTTTGTTTTGATCATTTTTCGCGTTTCCTTACTTGACCCTAACTGCATTTGGTGCAAAGGCTTTCCTGGTCGCAACTGTATTTGGTGCAAAGGTTTTCCTGGTCGCAACTGCATTTGGTGCAAAGGTTTTCCTGGTCGCTGGGAGACGTTTTAATAGTCACTCCTAGAGGTTTTTTTAGAGGTTCTATGGAAAAAATTCCATGATCCCAAAACAGATCGTAAAGAGAGGTATAGAGGTGGTCTTTCCGGCGGGGCAACTGTGCCCCGCCGGAAGGTTTTATCCGGCCCGCGGATAGAATTTTAATTTGCCGATCAGTGGCAAATATAAACAATATACATCCATTTTCTTGTCAACTATTTAAAATTATTTCTGATTTTCCTTTTTTAACAAAGTACTGATGACCTTTTTACTTTCTCTATTTTTGTTCTACAAAACATAAATTGATGGAAATAGTTAGCACAGACAGCTTCCATTGGTAAAATGTTGAAAGCAGAAGTTCTTTGTAGAATAGCCTTAGATTGGCTCTAACTAGCGTTTGTCTTTCTCGAGGAATCTAATATAGGTAAATTGCATTTCACATTCGGCAGATTGCGCATTTTAAGATCCAAGGAGCGGACAATCTAACAATCATCTGAAGCAGTTGTTTCTAAATATGCCAAAGTCTTACAAATCATTACCAAAAGCTAGTTTCCAAAATTTAATACTTCATGCCCAGAAAATCAGCGCTATGTTTGCTTAATCTTATATATGTGAACAAGAGTTTTCAACTATGAGCCTTAGAAAAAGTCATTTCAGAAGTGGACTAACAGAAAAGCATTTAGCCTTGTTCCTTAAAATAAGCACATCTCACTTCGAACCTTAATATAAGGAACTTTTAAAAATGAAATCGCAATTTCATTCATCTCACTAAATATTTAAATTAAACTTGTACATCGCTTTTATTTAAATTTTTGAAGATTTATTTGGCCCACCAAACATTTTTTTTCTCGATTTTTGGCCCTCGACCAAAAAAGTTTGCCCATCCCTGGTTTAGAGCGTCAAGCAAGTAGCGCGAATCCTGAACTCGTGGGTTTCAATTGTAATTTTGGTCAATTCTTTTTAACAGTGTTCGCTATAGTGGATCATCTTTGCAATATTTTACTGATGACTCAAATAAATAGTATCAATAATTATGCATTTAAGCAGATTTATTTAAGCTTTCTCTCAAGCCCCCTCGCCCACTAAAATCGAGAATTACTATTAGTACTAAATTTATAACGATTAGAAAATATTCGGAAAAAATAACGAGCGCATATTTTTAAAAATACTTTACGAATCGTTAGACGAAAAAGTAAGAAATAAATTTTTAAAAGAAATAAAATTATAAATTAATAAATTTGAAAAAAATAGCGAAATAAAGTAATAAATTACGAAACAAATTTTTAAAAAAAAAATCTTTTCTATAGTTTTCTACGAAAAAGTAAGAAAAGAAATGCAACTCAAATGAATCTAGTAAATATAAACTCAGTTAATTTTGTAGATATTATCTTCATTGCACATTAAAAACTCTTGCAAGAATTTCTGAGATAACAAATGGAGAGTCGGTGCTTTTCGAATGTCAATAACATCAAATAAACCGCCGACTTTTTATCCGCTTTCGAAAAAGATTTTATAGAAAATTCTTAGAATACATTTTAAGAAAAACTTTACATAAAATAAACATAATATCGGGAGAATTAAATGAGACTATACCAATTCGATCCATTTAAGTTACACCCACTATTTTATTTCTTACTTTTTCGTGTAAAATCTTAAAAAAGTAATTTTCTTTTTAATAATTCGGAAGCCAAAGGTTGATGACCCCAGAACCTAGAGAATTAATAAAAAAGTTTACAAGGCATTGTATTTTTATTACACTTCAAATTAACTCGGCAAATAATGAACGGTAAAAGGTTGCACGTAGCCCTTTATGTAGGACTTCCCGCATTGCAAAATTGCCTGTAGTTTCTTCCGAAGTTTAACTGCGCGTTTTCAACTAAATTTAGATTCGAAAACGTCAAACACCGAAGGTGGAAGCAATACAAATGACGTTTAAAAGAAAAGTTTAAGGTTTCCCCCCGCTGCTGTTGCTGCCTTTTTGTTTGAAATTCCAACCTCGTTTATGTTTGTTTCCTGCTCCTGGGCCTTAAAGAATGAAAAATATGAGACAACCCAAAAGATATTTCGAATTTTAGAAACAATAGAAAGGGGCGGCGTTGAGGGCTGAGGTTACTATCAAAAACGGATCTTTTGCAATCTGTTATAAGTTATTTTGGAACATGAGAGAAGAAAAACACGGGGTTAGACTCTTAAAAGAAAAAAAAGAAAAGGATGTTGAGTTGATTTTATTTGGTGGTTTTTCATCGAAACAACGACTTGTCACATTAGCGGAGGATTAATTTAACTCATTTCTAGGATAGTTGATTTAACCTGTCAAATCAAACAAGAACAATTACATACCTGTGTTTGATTTAGTGCTAGGTTTGTTTCTTAGACCGTTAATCTAAACGCTATTGCCCTTTTGATATAAGATTCCATTATGAGTTGTAGTATTAATTTTGTTGTTTTAAAAATTAAAAAAAAATATTATTAAAAATATGCTTCCTTATTTTTTAGTAAGGAAAAGAAATGAATGAGAAATGTTAAAATCACCTTACAAATCTTGCGTAAATTATAAAATATTACTGTAAAACAATTGGAATTAAATCAAAAAATATCTTGGTATACCCATAGTTTATGTATCGAAGAATTTAAAATCAATGATTGGAAAACGATTTTAATTATGGGTTATTTAAATAATCATTAGCACAAAACATTTGTGTTCTTAATCTCCCACACTACATCCTGAATCTGTTCTCTCTCGTATTCCTTATCCCTGTAATATTTGACAATAGTAGTTTTGTAAAAATCTTCCTGATGGTTCTATACATTATAAAGTTAATTTTTTAAACTTACAACAAATGTATACATTTTACTGTGTTCTCTTCGTTCACTAAGTTCTTAAAGACTGTTAAAAATTACAGCGATATGAAATGCAAGTGTACTTACCTGTTTACAAGTAATTCCAAATTTCAAGTATGATGTTTAGCCACAAATTTAACAGGAGTGTAATTAAAAATAAACCTGTTTTGAGATTGAAATATGTCTTGCACAATATTAAACAGTTTACAACTTGTTTTTAACTACAATAAAAGTACGAATATATAACTTCATATCGCAATCAAAATATAATCTAAACAATGAAGCATTAAAAAACATTCTCCTTTTACACAAGTGTTTTTTACTTTTTTCCTTCCAACTTTTTTGCTTGATAGGTACTATTGATTCGTAAATTGATGATTAATTTAATTACTTCAGTGGATTTAGTTATCAACACACAAACCTGCATATTTATTTATTTATTATTATTGGTTTATTAGGTTTACATATTTGCAGGATTGTGTGCTTAATTTACTCTTATAAACCTTTGTTAAATGGAAGTCAAATAGCACAAAAGAGAAGGGCAGCATGAAGGTACATCCAGAATAACAGCGGGATTCGAACCGGCTATCTCTAAGCTTTTTATTTTTTTGTTTATTGAGTTTATTGGTGCAACATACATTTGCAGGTTTGTGTGTTCAATTAAGGATTATAAACCTTTGTCAAGTAGAAGGACAGATAGCACAATACATAGGACAGCATGAAGATACATAAAAAGTAACAATGGTATTTGAACCCGCTACCTCCACGCGACTGCTCGGCCAGGAAGGCTTCGCATGAGCATATGTATGTTTGACAGTAAATGAATAAATATTTATTGTTACAATACTAGGTACGGTACTTTTGTTTCCATCGCACTAGAGCTGCACAATGGGCAATTGGCAACGTTCTAGGAAACATCCCTGAGGATGATCCAGAAACAACATACATACGTCATATCCCATTTAACAGGGAGAAGTCCCGCAGTGGACTGATCGTTAAGACACGGTTCCCAGCAGATCACCGAAGTCAAGCATCACTGGCTGCTGTCAGTGTGCGGGTGGGTGACCACTTGGATCAGTCTGCGTAGGGACCGAGGGTGTGCGGTATTGGTCCTCGTTAAACTGTGCTACCGTAAAGTGTTCGGCTTCGCGCGCAGGTCGTCGGGCTACCGAAGCGGGGGCTGCCATCCCCTCCGCAGAGGATCAAAATTGTGATGGCATGTCTTCGGATCATCCTCCGGGATGTTTCCCAGACCGTCGCCAATAGCCCATTGTGCAGCTCTAGTGCGACGTAAATTAACAACAACATAACAGGGAGAACATATTCACACACATTCATGCGCAGATCGTAATTTTGACCTGAACCAGAGCATGATCAATCCCCGATTCAGTACCTCCAGAGGTATTGATTTGTTATGGGAACTTGAGGGCTTTGTGACCGCGAAAGTTTTAGCATTCACCTGTTACCATACCATTTTGTACACTGGAAGTCTTCGACTGACCGGGATCGAACTCATGATCTATCGATACATGTGCCAGGCTATCCAGGCCCTTACACATACAAATGGAGTCTGGCGTGCTTATAATAAAGTACCGCTTCTAAGACGTGACGTTTGGAGAAGAGAAGGCAGCAGTTGGAGAAGAAGATCATGATAGAATCAGGTTTACTGATCTCCATGCTACAGATCACGATGGCTCGAACAAGAACCCCCTCCCCAATTCAGGGCAGGAAGTTGCGATTGTTCTATCTTGTAATTCAGGATCTTAGATTTCTTGCGCAGCTCTGTTGATCTTTAGTGAGTTACTTAAATGAACCTGTTACTTTCTAATTGTGTATCAGAAATCTTTAATTTTGGCGTTTTTAGGCTTCAGATCTTGACGATACTATAATTCTTCCGTAATTTTAGGTCTTGAACCTTCTCCATTACCAAAATTGCTTATTTCGCCGTCTTTTTAATCTCCTTTAATCTGTACCCTCATTTGCTCAATTTGTCTTGAGGTGGAATTTGATATTAAAAGTTCCGGATGGCGATAGAGAAGGCATGGGTTCGCTTCCAGTGTGTGTCTGATTGGGTATCACTTTTCCCGCTAATGTCTCAGTGATGCAGAATCTATGCTAATAATGCCCCAGGAGCGCTAGAAGCTGGGAAATACTGCACATAGATGGTTGGGTTGTTAGGAGGTGTGCTGCAGAGAACGGGTAAGTCCTATCACCGTCGCTGCTGTCAGATCTAAATAACGCATGCACGCATTTTAATGAACACATGTACCTGTATTTTATTTAATAGCTACACACACATATGGTATCGAGCACAGGGGAGCGTGTCGAATGGAGATGAATAAAACAAACCTTAAGACTTCAAACATTTATCAGTGGAAACTTCCTGAAAATACAGCGAATTTCAGCGTTCAATTAGAGCACGAATAACCACGTTTAGTACGCAACAAATCACAGGCTTTAAAGAATCAGACGGTCCACAAGAGACTCGTAGAACATTATTGCAGTCACAGATTAATGTTCTCTACTGCTCTCCACTTCCATTTCTATAGGCTTGGCGACGAAACTCCGGAACATACAACATGATTTTAAACAATTCTCGTATAACTCAGTAAATATTAGTCCTATCGCTTCGAGACTCGAATTTTCCAGAACCATAATTTTGTCGCCAAAATGGTCGCAAAGTCACCAAAATTATCGCCAAACGGAGTCTTCCATAAGAAATGCATTAGGCGTTATTTTCTCTCTAAATTAAGTTAGAATTAAACGATTTCCTTGCAAATTTTCTAAATAAACTGCTTATTTAGGGTCCGTCTGAAATATTTAGCCTAATAACAAAAGAATATTTACGAAATTTTACCCATATTTACAAATCTGTAACAATATGCAGGCTTGTGTGCTCAGTAATAAGATGGCTTATAATCTCTTTTCAAGTTGAAGAAAATGTAGCGCAAATTAGCGAAAGAAAAGGTAGAACAAATTAGCGAAGAATATCACGAAGATGTATCAATGATATCGGCGGGATTCGTACTTGCCACCTACGCAACTATAGAGCTTTTGGCTGACAGATGAGACTGCTAATTCCTTTGGGTCATAACCAAAGAAATATCCCAGAGCGTTGTCAAGAATGCATTAGTAGAGTTTCTAGCTTGATGAAACTGCTTGAAGTTAACTATAAAACCACAGTAGCATCTTCTTCAGACTTCTTTTCTTGAATTTGCTAGAAGTTTCGTAAAAGATGTCTGCCTTTCCTGTAGAAAAAAAAAATTACAGATTAATAAAACACAAAATAATGCATTTCTAAAACTATTGAATATTTACATAAGAAATCTGCATTATTTTTTTAGGCTGGTCTTTAAAGGCTCATTCTCAAAAATAACGCATTTTTATCAAATTGTACGTTATTTTTTACAACTGTTTTGAATTTGTTACAGTTATTCATGATTGCTAGGTTTAGTTTTGTCCGCTTAATTCAGCGTCTTATTCATTAAATGGGTACTTGTACTTGAAGAAGAGGATCACATATATCAACACATGTGACCTATGACGTCAGCGCCAGCTGATCGTTTGTAAGCAAAATGACGTGTTAAAGTTGAACTAAGCTTCTACACATAAGTTAAAATGTTAATTAAAGTAAAGTTAATTAAATACAGCTCCATATCACACATCGAATTCGTTGAAATATAATTCTTTCTCGCCTACGTCTTTTACTTAACTTAAATTTATTATTTGCCGTTACATTTTATTGTAACCGTGATATATTTTCGTTTTGTGTACCTGGCAAATTCCCTGCACAATTAGTTTGTTTATGTTCTACATGGCTTCGTGTCTGCCTTTGTGTTAAGTAAGAAATATATAGTGAAAGAATGGAAATCTTTGTGAAAGAATCTTCGTGTAAGAATATAGAATGTGTCACATGAGAGAATTAATGCTTGACGCACTTGGCTTACTCGAAATCAAATGCAAAGAACAGTTGCTAACGTAAACAAATGCCACGTTACAACAACCAATCAGGATCGAGATATCCCCTCGACGTCACTTGAAGGCAGGGCTAAAGAGAATAGAAGGGCTGGTTCACTCCTTTGAAGTAACTCTAGCCGCGCCAATCCTCCGATTTTCTCTAGTGACGTCACTTTGGCGCAAAGCTCGCACTTTTACTTCAAGAACGGAGCGTTCGACCTTACTAGCTCTAACTAATATTAGATCATTTCTTTTTGCGAGATATTCTGAGACATTTGTTATTTTCTATAATGATTTTCCTCAGTTTTTGCAGTGAATTTACAAGAATTTAAAACTATTATCGAAATGCCAGTTTGCGCGATTGCAACTTGCAAAAATACTGATAGAAAAACAAATGGAAAAAATATAATTTTCCGCGTCTTCCCTAAAGTAAATGAACAACTAGTAAAGAATGGATTCCGAAATGACACAGTTAATATAAAACAGCAATACGTTTATTCGGTCGTTAAGAACAGTTATAAAAATTCATTATCTAAATAGAATACGCTTCGTTACTTCAAAAAGAAAGGCAAGTGAAAAGAATTAAAAAAAGGATAAAGTCAAAGAAAATTAAAATGTAAATAAAAAGTATAAATAAAATATATAGTATACAGTTTTAATATAGTTATTCTAAATATTTATGATTTTTTTTTAAAAATTATATTCTCTTCAATTTAAATATCTATAAATTATATCATCGTAAATTTAAATATCTATAAACAATTGTAAAAATTTTAATGTCATTATGAACCTAAATTATTATTTTGTTTCAGTAATTAGCGTTTAAGGTTGATGTTTCCTAATGATTAAGTATGAACAAATTGCTATTAACGACACATTTTAAAATCAGGGATTTAACTCAACTTATCGTTATAAAAGAATGTGTAGATAAAAAAAGTGTCCATATATGCTTTCATTTTTCTTAATAAATAAAGTTAAAACGGAACTTTTTAAAATAAAGTATTTATAGTGTCATTTTCGCCAACTAGTAAAACATTTTTATAAGTTTAAAATGGTTTTTTTTTTTAATATAATAACCAAAAAAGTTTTTTTGAACTATGTTTATCAACGGAAATAATGTGTTAATTACGTAAAGTTTGAAAGCTAATAACCAGAAAAAGTCTAACTTATTTTTACAAAGAGAAAGATGCAAAGTTATCATAATATCTTTGCTTGCGATCTCCGAGATCTGTGGACACAGTGACGTCATGAGGAGGGAAATCGTAGCTTCAGCTCTCGGAGTGAACTAGCCCTTCTATTCTCTTTAGCCCTGACTTGCAGGTATCCCATTATGAAATTGGCACGAAATATTAGTATGGTTGAAAGCGTAATATTGTTTGTTATTGTTTAAAAAGTTACTCGAACGTTGAAGGATTGGGCTCAAAAATATACAAAAATTAGAATTATTCATTGATTTTAATGATTCTTACTTGTTGGAAAAATCTCGCTTAGCGGAAGATTTTTTGACAGGATTTTTTCCAGCTCTTTGCTACTGAAAATTAAATATTTTATATTTATAGTAAAACTTTAATTTTGAACTATATATCATCTCGCTGTAACCAATTATCTGGGTTTTAAAACGGACATATAACTTAAATATTTTAAAAAATTAATAACCTTTTTTTAAAAAGTCGCCAATTTGGCGAAATTTTTCCACCTAGATGAAAATCATCAAAATCAATAAATAATTTTAATTTTTGGAATTTTTTATAAGCCCTGCTAAGGCAGCGAAGTTACTTTTTTTAACATTAATAAATTCGATCACAAATGGTTATCATTTTCACAAAATTAAGACTTTTCTTGAAATCGACGTTTTGCGCCATTGTGATTTGATACAGAAAATAAGCATAAATGGCACTGGGTAAAGATAGGCTTAACTTGAACTAAAAGTCATGATTAACTGTTCAAGTTCAGAGTAGTTACGAAAAATAGCATACTATTCGCGAAAAAAGAATACTCATGCGGAGACAGCAATTTGTTGTTAAGTCCATACAATTCTTCCATATAATTTAAATGTTCGTGTTAAAAGCAGTTAAACTGTAGTTTTTAACATTTCTTTTTGGTTAAATAGCTTTGAATAACATCCTTGAAGGAATAAAATATGAAACTGAAAAATCAAAAAGTGTGCTATTAAAGTCATAGATTATTGTAATTGTTGTTTGTATTTATTTTTTGCTAGAATAGCGCAAGATATAATTTGTTTTTCTATTTTTTCCCCCATTTAATATTAAGTAAATGCAATACTTTAAATAGATGACATATACGAACACTAAATCAAAATTTCAAACTCATTATTTTCCTTTACTTTTTTACTATCATGTTTTAATTTTGCATACATTGGTCATAAAAAAAAATGATTGGAATGTAAGCAGGAAGAAATTTCAATAATTCGAGCAAGAAAATACCAGAAGATTTTAATGTCACATACGAAATCATGTTTTCATGTAAAAGGAGGAAAACTAATTGCAATTATTTTCTTGAAATGGCAAATTTAGAATGCTCCCAGAGGAAATATTCGAAGATGATCACGAGGAAAGGAATAAGAACACAATGAAACTGACATTAGTGTGAAGTTTCTGAACATTGAGTGATCAGGAAAATTGTATCAATAATTGACGATAAGTTCTGAGAATGGCATTAAAACTATAATGGAACATGCTTGAAAAATATTTGATGTTATAATTATGAGATTACGATTGATGGAATCGTAATTTCTTGGTCTATTGTCTAATGATCACTTATAATTTTCAAGTTTATTCCAGAATTTTACTGATGAACATTAAAAAAATGAGCTTATTTTTGCAAATTTTTATTTGTTTAAGAAAAAATTTAAAATTAGGGTTTGAGATGAAACATTCATTGGACATATGTATTAATTAATAATGCAATTTGATAAATAATTCGTTATTTTTAAAACTGTTGACAGTTTGTAACAGTTTTGTTGTTAATGGCGATATTGAAGATGACGATATTGATGATGACAGTAAAATTTAGCATCAAGAAAATCAATAAGAATCCATCAGATTAGTTCCATCAGAAAGCCCTCCATGAAGGCAAATTTCTCCTGATATTTGATCCAGTAGTTCCCTTGTCTTCTAGTCTAGTTTAAAATAACAAGGCTAAGGAGTTGAACATTAGTAGTGGTAAACCCTTAATTGGGTCTGCTGTTCAACGAAAAAATAAATAATAATCACTGCACTAAAATAAATAATCACTGCATTCCTTGTCCTAAAAAAAATTATTGTCCTAATAGCGGTTAACGAAATGTAAACAACTAGTTTTAAACACCGAAATGTGAAAGCAAGGTTATTTGATTCTGATATAAAGGAGATAGATATAGCTAACCGTCTCACCTTGAAATTACCAATCGAAAAAAATTATGTTTATTTCTTTCGGTTGTTTATTTGATGCCTGCAGTTATTATTTTGTGACTATTTTTACACTTTAGTAATGCCTATCTTATAAGAAAATCAATACCTGTTAAGTTGATTTAGATTACGCAACAATGTTGAACCCATCTTTCTAAAAATACTAGTAGGATGATAAACAGTTCCCTTTTTATATTCTTCGATTGTTTCGAGAAATTACAATTTTATTGCAGTCTTCTTTCATTTTCTTACCCCCACGTAATTGAATCGGTCCCAGTTGGGCGATCGTCAGTGATGAGAGGTACTAAAAAGGGGTCTCCCAAACTTACCCCAAGGGCCCAAATGGTGACTTTAATAACGTTTCATTTCCCATGGGAATAATCGGGAAATAAGGACTCATCATACCAATTAGTTGAATGGCTTAGAATCGAGCGATGTTCTGTTGGTCCTTCTGACAGATGTTCGGAAGCTTGTCGTCTTACATAACTTCTTGTCAATCTACCGGAAGAAGTTTTGTAAGATGGATTTGATGAATTGCTGGATTGTATTTAAGTAAAAGAAAGTTGTCGTTCAGAATCACTAAAATGCCCGAGCAGTCATTTTATTGATATTCTGAAAATATTTTTTCAATATTCGATGGTTAAAAATTTGCTTGAACTATGTCAATAAAATTTAGTGTTTAAAATCTGCCGCTCCATTTGTAAAGTGGACAGCTGCACACAGCCGTAATTTGCTGCTCTAAATAGCTCATGGGCTGCAATAGCGGCACAACTGAAAAAAAATCATGTTTTGAGATAAATGGGTTTAAAAATTTTCATTGATAAGGAAAATGCATAAGAAATGCTTTAGTTTGCTTAAACGAAGATTACCTTCAAGTTGAATTATGAGTTGTGCTAATATTGCTGCTGAAAAGAATGAGCATTTTCATATTTACTCCTGCTCTTAGTCCAAAACGCCCGTTTTTGGAGTTGTGTCACTATCGCAGCTGATGAGCGAAATATTGAGAGGACTACATCGAGCGTTAAAAATTTGCCACGAACATTATCACGTGACCAAAATTTGCTGCACTAAATATCGAAGAGGCAGCAACACACATCCGAAATTCTCTGCTTTAATTATTGAGTGAATAGGCATCAGAAATTTGCTGCACTAAATATGGAGCGAACGGCACCACGCATCCGAAATTCACTGCTCTAATTATTCAGTGGATAGGTGTCCGAAATTTGCTGCACCAAATAAGCAGTGGGCAAAACCATGCGTCCAAAATTAGATATACTAAATATAGTGCGAAAAGCATCACTCGTTCAGAATTTGCTGCACAAAATATTGAGCGGACCGCATCGTGTCCAAAATTTGCTGCACTAACTACCTAATAGACAGTATCACAGTATCACGGGTCCAAAATTCACTGCACTAAATATAGGTACGAGCAGCATCATGCATCCAAAAATTCACAGCTCCAAATATCGAGCAGACAGCATCACGCGTCCGAAATTTTTTGTACTAAATATTGAACAGACAGCATAATGCACTAAATATCAAACTTACAGCATCACGAGCCCAAATAACTTTGATGCACAAAATGTCAAGCAGATAAATCTCATTTTCGAAATTCGTTGCACTAAATAAGGAGCAGATTTCCTGTCCTTAACATCGCGTTTATTACATTTTCAGAAGCGAAATTCACTGGACTAAAAACTAAATCCTTATCTTACCTATGAAGTAAGCTGCCCAAAATATCAAGCAAATAATATCTGACTCAATAATAAAGTTATGATTTTGTGTGTTTTGGACTCAAAAGATAATCTTTTATTTCGAAACTTTACTTACAAACCTGTTACTTTTTTGAGCAATATTGCATTCATCTTTCTAAAAAATACCTGCTACGTTATTTCAAAAGCAGAAAGCGTTAAAAATATTAAAAATAAAATCCCAATGAATAAATGTTATGAAAAGAGCACTTTACAAAACAAGTCATAAATAAGAAGAAAAAAATAAGAAAAAAGAGAGTAATTAATTTAGCAATAACCAAACTTATTTATTTACTGCTTGTTCTTTAGTAACTGTCAAATATAAATGATTTTAAATAAAATTATGAAATGAAATAAATTTGACTTAAAAAGACTGCAAATATCTTTAAAATAAATCGTGTAAGCACAATGTCCATGACCCGCAGGTTTTGTAATCATTTGTATTCAAATCCCACAGTTAGGCTTAAGCCATTGTTTACGCTTTTATTATCGTAATTCTTGGAAAGGCAAATAATTGAATTATTTTTTTAAAATATTAAGATAAATAAGAAGATAATTCAACCTTGACCCAACCATGACTCGCAACTTCTCCATTAAAACTTTTTTAGATTTAATGACTCAATTGCTGCTTCTGCCGTGTCTTTGGTATCTGTGTGTAGTGAATTAATTCAAGCATTGTCATAATGTGACATTTCGCCATGACATTTGACTGAAACCCACTTATCGTTTGCTTCTGGATTAAAGGAACGCCATAATTATTCTGATTTCTAGCTCAATTTGAAAGTTGGCTATGTTAAGTTAAGGAAAAGAATCATGAATTTCGAAACAAAAAAAAATAATCATAAATAAATAAATAAAATGTTTTTAACTCGGTGAAACGAACCTTTTAGCCGCATGATATTTGACTGAAACTTAGTTATCGTTTGCTTCTGGATTATAAGATATCCATTATTAATTTTTTTTTGCTTAATTGGGTATAATATAGCCTACGTCACAGGTTGTGTTGTTCCTACTAAATTTAACCCATGAACGGCATTTTCTGCGAGCCTAACTTCAAGCCACAAATAAACAAACGAAGTGTTCGATCGTTTAAATAGCTGCTCGCCAGATTTTATTGCATTATAAAGAAAAGTTATTGAAACTAAATACAACTAAATAAACAACAACAACTAAAACAAATAACAACAACTACTAATAACAATAACTAAATAAACAACAACTAAATTCCATTCGTTTAGCATTGCGTCATATGTTGTTCCTACTAAATCGAAGTAGTTGTGTTTTTTTCATATTATACCCAATTAAAAAAAGTTGATGTTCGTAATGGATTTCAAAAGAAAATAATAATTTTAGCTCCCTAATAAAAAAAAAACATTATACGTATTACGATATTTGACTGAGATCCAGTTATCGTTTGCTCCTATTTTAAAAGAATGCCATAAATAATTCTGTTTAGTTAGTCGACTTGAAAGTGGCTTTGTTCGTGACATATAATGACAAGAAGGATTTCAAAAGACAATAATTATAATTTAAATTCAGACCCTATAAAAATTAACAGATACCAACCAGGTTTTATTCTAACCACTTGTAAAATTTTTAATCGACAAAAATGTTTTGCGAATAATATGCTATTTTTATAACTGCTGTGAGTTTTCAACTGTTACACATGGCTGTTAGGTCAAGTTCAGCTTATCTAAAGCCAACGTTGTCAACGCTAATTTTGAAAATGGTACAAAATGTCAATATGGAGAATATGGTGAAAATAAAAAGCGTTTGTGGTTTAATTTTTTAATATTTAAGAACTTATTCCAATGCTGCATTACTTGGGCTCATAAAATTTTGCAAAAACTGAGAATAAGGCAGTGATTTTGATAATTTTCATCTAGGTGGAGTAAAGTTGTCAAATTGGCGATATTTCAAAAAGTGTAATAACTTTTAAAATATTTAAGTTATTTGTCTGTTTTAAACCCCAGATAATTCCATTAATTTATTACCTTACAATAATAATTATTGTAATTACTATTATTATTATTAGTGAAGCTTACATTTTAAATTATATAAAGATAAATTATCGAAATAATTTGAATATTTTTTTAGTTATCCCAAAATAACAGCTTACGGAAGCTTTTACTATCGATTGTCGAAAATGTAACAATAAAAAAAAAAATTAGAAATAACAACTTAAGTATTACGTTATGATGAAATAAATATCTCTAAGGCCAAACATTTTTTTTCTAACGTCGCTTAATAAATGAGAAACGTTCCCAAATTCTAAAAAAAACTTGAACATTATCTTCTTCCAGGATGTTTATGAAAGTATTTTAAAGCTTTTTCACCAAGGAAAATAAAATAGCCACAGTTTAAGTGCCTTAAATTCAAAGCAAAGCTATGATTTTAAACCATGTTTACATATTTCTCGTAGTGAAGCATTATCTGGATTTTAGAGCAGACAAACATCTTCAATAATTTAAAAAAAAAAAAAAAAAACATTTAACTTTCTTAAAAGTCGCCAATTTGGCGGGATTTATCAAGCAAGATGAAAATCAACTAACAGTTAAAAAAAATTTCTTATTTTTATGATCCCACAAAAATCAGCGATGAAATAGCTTTATAAATATTAAAAAATTAAATCACAAACGCTTTTAATTTTAACAAAACGGTAGCTTTTTTTTATTGTACTATTTTTATAATTTTGCACTACTTTTATTATAAGCCTAGAGGGCGCTGGCTAAAGACAGACCAAACGATAAAGATAGAATGCCAAATAGAAATATATCGTTAGGATGAAAAAAATCGTTTGCTAATTTCTTCAGAAAAACAACCTTAAATAATTTATTAGGTTAAGAGACCTCTAAATGCCATAAAAACCAAGTATCCGGATGTCAAATTCAAATACAAAGATAAAGAATGGTAAATGATATCTCAGTCGGTCTTTTTTTGTTTCAAGCTTTTTCTCTTTTGTATTCATTAAAAAACTACAAATTACTGAAGGGGAAAATGATGTGTCGGAATAAGATAGTTTGCCCTTCTGCTCTCTTGAGATAGCTATCTTAATCCACCACGCAATTTAAGCTATTATGTGTCTTCCAGTTCGAATAAGATTGCACGATGTTCAACTTTCACGGTGGAGGTCCCTTTTTAGTCACGAAATGGCAGAATAGTCTTAGTAGATTCATGAATATATAGAGTTAGTTAAAGGAGTATTAATAAATCTCTCTACGTTAAAAAATTGTATGGGCGGTCGTTGTTTTTGGTTAGATTTTGTTTTGCTACGCTAAATCTATACGACTTAAAATCTAAAATGTGTAGAAAAGGGTACAGGGATTACAATGGAATAAAAAAATGTAGTTTTTAGAGTACCGATAAAGAGGGCTCGCCTCCGATAGAGGTGACCCGGGTTCGATCCCAGAGTTGGAGCACCCCGCTCACACCGATCACAGTGCTAACGCAAAACATCCTCAGAGGCAGACGAATCATGGGTTAGAGTCCGCATGCCGTCAGTCTAACCGTGGGAGGTTTTCTTGGTTTTTCCTCTCCATGCAACGCAAATGCTGGTTAGTTCCATCAAAAAGTCCTCCACGAAGGCAAATTTCTCCCAATATTTGATCTAGGAGTTCCCCTGTATCCTGGATTGGGTTCAAAATTACAAAGCAACGGATTTGAAATTAGTATTCGTAAACTCAAAAATTGGGTCGGCTGTTCAACGACGGTTATAAAATAAAATTCACCTTGAATTGAATGGATAATGTAACAATATATTGTTTCTGAAAAACATATGTGCTACCACAGCTTATTTATTTATTTATTTATATATATATATATAA
>NC_092208.1:82122144-82128853 GCF_043381705.1 Parasteatoda tepidariorum
AAGAGCAATGGCTCTCACTTCCTATTGAACTGATAGACCGCATAATTGAAAGCATCACACATCGCTGTTTGTGCTGTATTGCTTCTAGAGGCAATCATATTCCATATTAAAGGTACTTTTTCTATTGCAAACCGATACTTCCAATTTGTTTATTTTATACATGTGCTAATTTCTATACTACTATTAATGTCTGATAATTTCTTTTTATGTTGTTTAATACCTTACTATGTGTTGTATATTGTGGGTAAGTTTCATAAAATTCCATGTGTAATTTCTTGAGTTATCGCGATTTTTGTGAATTTTCCTTAATTTATGATAACCAGTGTATTTCAAAACGTTGTCTGACCAAATTTAACAAATTGTTAATAAATTGATGAATAAAAACTTGTGTCGTTAAGCGTAATGAGATTTTGTTTATGGAATACTGAATAAATAAAATTTACAATCGAGACACTATTAAATAAACTCAGACGCAGACAATGGTTGCGTAAATTCCAAAAGTTTATGTTAAATTGGAAAATTACGCTTCTTTTTTTTGTTGCAGTCTTTGGATGTCTAAGACAATGACTATGTCTTAGAAATGGATACCTAGTAATAATGGATATATGTTTAAATTTATTTCTTTTTATTTATATCTTCTTCTGGGACCAGTTGGATATTTTGTTTGGAAAGTGTAATAAAATTCAATAAAAAATTTTATATTTTGTAGGTAAATAGTGAATTATTAAAAGCAAATCTTTAGAAAACTGCAAATTTTGTTGGAAAATGCTTAAGTAAACAAAAATAAAATGCTTAAGTAAATTAAGTTTTATTAAAATCTATCAACTTAACATCGTAACAACCATAGATTTACTATTTAAAGTACCGATATTGTGGTTAAATTTGATAACGGTATCATAGCTTAATTGATGACTTTGTTTAAATTGCAACATATTTCTGCAGTGTTACTGTAAAACGTATCGATATCGTGGTTCAACTTGATAACGGTAACATAGATCAATTTAACACCGTGTTAAGATTATAGCGCATTTGATCCTTGTTATGTTTCAACTAAAACGGAAACGTGGGATAATTTAACATTGGATTAAGATTGAAACTAATTTATATCGTGTTATGATTAAACTGAATGGAAAAAATTATATTGTTTCAATTTAACACCTCATTAAGATTGGGTTCAATTTGAGCAGTGTTATGGTTTAATATTAATACAGTGGTGTAACTTGATAACGGTAACATAGATCAATTTAACACCGAGTTAAGATTATAGCGCATTTGATTCTTGTTATGTTTCAACTTAAACGGAAACGTGGTATAATTTAACATTGGATTAAGATAGAAACTAATTTATAGCGTGATATGATTTAACTGAATGGAAAAAATAATATAGTTTCAATTTAACACCTCATTAAGATTGGGTCCAATTTGAGCAGTGTTATGGTTTAATATTAATACAGTGGTGTAACTTGATAACGGTAACATAAATTAATTCAACACCGAGTTAAGATTACAGCACATTTGATCCTTGTTATGATTCAACATGAACGGAAACCTGTTCCAATTTAACACGTTATTAAAATTGGGTCAAATTTTTGCACAGTGTAGTTTGAAGTTCTATGGTTCAACTCGATAACGCTAACATAGTTCAATTTAGCACCGTGTTATGAGTTATGGTTCAAATCTAATGGAAACATGGTATAATTTAACATTGAATTAAGATTGAAACAAATTTGTAGCTTGTTTTGATTCAACTAGAACGGAAACATGTTTTCATTTAACACCTTTTTAAACTTGGGGCTAATTTGCACAGTGTCATGGTTTAAGATGCCCATATTATGGTTTAATTTAAACGGAAATAAGGTTTAATTTAGCATTGAATTTATGTAACAGGAAATTTGCTCCGTGTTACTGTTTGATGTACCAATATTATGGTTCAACTTAACAGAAATATGGTAAAATTTAACACTGTACTATAATTGCAGCATATTATGGTACAAAATATCGATATTATGGTTCAACGTGGAACAAAATTTCCTTAGAATATATTTCAATTTAAGAATGCCATAATCTTACTTAATAATAAAAAATATATAAGTATCATATAATAAATTTATTTAAATGTATCATATGATGTGTTTATTTATATATATCTTATAATGAGTTTATTTAAATGCATCAAATATTTATACCCCTACACAAAAAAAAAATTTTTTTTTAGGAAATTACTTTCAAAAGTACATGAAATGCTGAATCATTTCTAGATATTATTTAAAATATGTCTAATGTATGCATTCCATAACAAACGAAATGCTTTTTGACTTGATACACCATTCTCTGTTTTAGAAATGAATGAAATTTCACGATGTCATTGAAATTTTCTAGTAGATGCCAAAACGCGTCACCAAAAACATTACATTTTCATTTGTGTGACGCAAATAATGCCCTTCATTTGACCTTGCTGAATTATAAGGCTGCTTCATGCTTGGCGCATCTCCCATTTTTGTTATCAAAATAGATTTAGATTCTTTAAAGTTCATTAACTTGTTTTAAAATTTAAAAACAATTTTGAATGTTTGCATTACTAATAGAAAATAGATCAGGCATGTTAGAGATTTTTTTAATTTATTGTTTAGACAAATCGTAGAAAGTTTTTTAAGTAACAAATGAAATGAAATATTTTATGTACACGATCGACTCATCTATTTTTTAATGTAATCAAGTTATAGTTTTTTTTATCAAGTTGTAGTTCTTTTTTATCAAGTTGTAATCAAGTTGTAGTTAACTATCTCATATTTATTAAAATTGTTAATAATCACTTCATTTAAACTTTTTTTAAATTAGTTTTTAAAAAAATTACGGCTGGATTAATTAAGTTTTTTTAAATTTTTTTATTTTATTTTTTCCTATTATTTTTTTTTCAGGATCAACTTTAAATAAATCAATTAAAAAAAAAACAACGAAGTAAATTTCAATTTTTATTATAGTTCTTTGATTTTAATATTAAGGTTCCGTTAAACCATTTTTTTAAAATCGTTTCTTGACCTCCTGCAAGCACTTAAACTGAACTAACTTTATTTATTAATAATCCTTATATTTTAAGTCAAATTTTAATGTTGTTTTGTACTATGTAATTTATATTTACCTTTAAGCACAACTGCTACTAGGAGAAATTCAATGATAAACCTTACTCAAATCAGAAGATCATTTTAGGGGAAAAAACATTGCGATTTCCGCAAAAACAAAAAGATGTTTCTGTAATCGAGATTTTATCTTGAGGAAATGTCGGAAATTTGTAAATTACCAGTCTGATGGTAATAATAAGGAACCATTTTATTGTATTTTGCAACCGTCCATGAACAGTAGACCCAATTTAGGGTTTACGACTACTAATGCTCAACTTCGTAGTCTTGTAATTTTGAACCCAATCCAGAAGACAAGGGAACTCCTAGATAAGGTATTGGGAGAAATTTGCCTTCGTGGGGGACTTTTTTTATGGAAAAAATCCGTATTTGCGCTACACGGAGAGGAAAACCACGAAGACCTCCCGTGGTTAGCCTAACAGCAAGGGGACTTGAACCCATGATCCGTCTAACACTGTGGGTTGGTGCGAGCCGGGTGTGTAATTCTTAACAACTAGATATCGCTGGGATTCGAACCCGATTCACATTGGAATGTGAGTGCTCTATCTTCTGAGCCATCATGACTCTAGGGAACCATTTGATGTAAAAATGTCACTTTGAATGTGACTTATCACTTTATGTCTTGCACGAAATTCTCATACTTGAGATATGAACAATAGAATTCAAAAACCTACAACTGCACGTTATACTAACTGTAGCGAATATCAATTTGGTTTCAATTGTTGCTTTATAAGGCTCTAGTGCTTAGTGCACTGTATCTGGTATTGCAAGTTACTTTATCTAACAAAATTGTTAGCGGGATTTTATTTAAAAAATCTTAACTAATATATACGAATTTTGGAAAAGTTTAAAAGGTACAATGGAGCTTAAAAATCTAGAACTACACGTTATATTAGCAGTGATTGTAGCTAATAACAATTTAGCAATACATAGGTGGTAACAGTAATACTTCGTTTTTGTAACTCTATTTTACTTTAGCTCTACTGATTTGGCATTGGTCTTTGCTTTATATGGCAAAATTTAAAAAGTAATTTGTTAAAATGTGTTTTAAACATCTATAAACTAACATATGCATATTTCAAAAATGTCAGAAAAAGTATAACTAATTCAAAATCCTAAAACTACTAGTACTAATTGTTACAAATAACAATTTGGTAATAATTCTTACTTCGTCAGTCTCTGGTACTTAAATACACTTTATTTTGCATTGCTCCGAGTTTTGCAGAGTCAAACTTAAAAAAATGAATTTTTAAAATGTTATTTAAAGATCTCTAAACAATACTCTGTTGCAAGTAAAGAAAAAAACATTATCCCTATGGAGAAAGCCTGTTTGCATCTAAGTGCACGCCAAATGATGCCAAGCTCCAAGCGCGAACGAATATCAGCATAGCTAACTCTTGAAACGACATAGCACGTTCTTCTATTTGCTTATAAAATATAGCACGAATTAAAGTTCTGACGGAGATGTTAAACTTTCAAAAGCTCTTATATTGTTTTTTAAAGCATATTTGTATAATTTATATTTAATAATGAAATAAAACGGAACTGTTAGAGTCGTGGATGATTACTTAAATCCTCCTACACCGCAGTGGTCCTTTTATTTTTAACTTGCATCGAAGTTTAATACGTGCGTATTTAAGAAATGTTTGAAAAGTGACTAAAACTACACGTTATATACAGCAGTAACTGTTACAAATAAGAATTTGATTGAAGTTCTTACTTCGTATGTCTGTAACTAATATATGCATATTTGAGAAATGTCTGAAAAAGTATAATATGAGACAAAAACCTAAGACTACCCGTTATATTAAGTACAGTAAATATTTAATTATGATTTTTCAAAATGTAACATCTATAAACTTATGTAAAAATAAAATTATATATTATTTAAAATGGCGTCGGAAGGCAAAAGAAAGGATAAAAAATATCAAAAATTATGAAAATTCAATTTAAAAGAAGAATAAAAAAAAGAAGGGAACAATTGTGCCTAAGATTAAACAAAGAAATAAAAGTCACGTTTTTCAGATCATGTCACTAGGTGACTGATTATCGAATATTTCCTTTGAATAATTTTCGTAATTGGTTCTAAAACTAGGATTTACCATCCGTTAAATCGTCTGTAATTGTTTATAATGTAATTATATTATTTTCTCCTTGAAAATTATAAATAAAACATGCTTAATTTACGGCGAAATTTTAACAATGCCAAAGAAGCCAAATCAACCGCGCAATTTATTACTTAGAATACGTAATTTGCCCATCATTTCTAATCAACCATAATAATCTTAAGCTTAAAGAACACGAATAAAAAAAATCTAAGAACAAAAATATGTATAAAAAACATTAACTTCTACTTTAATCACTTTCAGATACACGAAGATTTGGAAAAAGACAATGAAAATGTTGTCCGAACTAGGCCACTACAAACAATTTAAGGTCACCATAGCTATTAAATTTTCTTCATTAAAATAAAGAAGGAATCGATTTGTAATGAGATCCTGCTTAATTAAAACAACCATCATGATTATTAATTTTGCCAGGGTCAGCCTTGACTGAACTGGGATCGATGTAATTTTTTTTGTTGTTGATCATGGTGATTTTGTGTTTGTTGGGTGTTGCGCGCAAAATGGCTTAAAATACTATTCCACATAAAGTTCGGTGTTTTGTTTTTTTCCTGCTAACGAGATTAAAGATGCAAGGTCTGATAAGTAGACCTAAAAAATTTAAATTTTCAGTTAGTAGCCAGTGGCTAGTAGACTAACTTAGTTGCCACTTTTTCCTTAACCATAATAAGCTGGTGACCGATATCGATAGGTCCTTTTCATTTGACAGTTATCTTTTGCAAACTTTTTTTTGCTTGGATTAAATTATATATTTTTAAAAAAAAAATTCAGATTGGAAATAATCTACGGCCATAAAAAGTTAATTCAACAATAAAAATAATATAAATTATATGACGAAATTTAGTTTAAATATACTGAATTTAAAGAACTTAATTTAAAATATTTCGAAAAATATATTTAATGTATTGTAAAATATCAAGCTATATTAAGAAACAGTTCTTAGTTTTATTTAAAAAAAAGCATTTATTTCACACAACAAATACAGTAACGACATTAAATTAACGGGTTAATAATAATTTTTTTAATAAAATATAGAAAAGCCCGTAACTACTTAGAATAAACTTAAAAATTCCAAAAACCGAAAACTACTCTCCAAAATATCAACAACTCTGCTTGCTGTTCGGAAAATTCTAATTTTATCGTCTGCTTTTATTTTTTTTTATTTATCTATTCGCGATCGCAACGAACTATAGGGGGCGTTGTTGTATGAGACGCTTACCTGCGATTTCCATATGAACCGTCATTCAGTTACTCTGGAGACGTCGTTAATGTAGCGTGTAGCATTGCAACGTTCCTTCTTTAATGTGGCTTATTAAATTTAAAAAAGAAAAATGCTTGATCTTCTTTCTTGTACAACCGAAAACAAAATGGTATCTCTTTTTATTAGAGAAGGAATATCCAAAACACATCGGAAAAATATTTGTACATTAACAGAAAAAAATATGTATA
>NC_092208.1:82129467-82180087 GCF_043381705.1 Parasteatoda tepidariorum
GAGTCACCTGATAATTAAGATTTTACATTGAGTGTTTCTAATAATTTGTGCAGGGTCTGTACATCCTTTTATCTGGTCATAGAGCAGAAATGATGGTATCTGTCAGGGAAATAAAATGTGTCGTCCTTGGGATCTAAGCACGAAATTTTATTTATTTGCTTTGACACGCATTTGTACAAAGAATTTCACGTAAACAAAAGTGTTGATACTAGAATAACTTGATTATCCGTCAAGGCCGCATGCGGAGAGACACGTGCTTTAAAAACGGAGGAACCTTGCGTTTATGCTTCTCTAAATTATTTTTGGTTTTTACGTTTAACATCGTTTGTGCTCAGCCCCATCAAAACAATGGAAGTTAAAACAAAACAGAATAAGTTCAGTGCCCTTTTACCTTCGTGATTTTTAACCTTTTTTAGACATTTATTTTTTAAAACAACCAAATATTTATTGGTTATGAATTATAAATATCACAAGGGCGTACACACTCACTGTAATTTTCTAACATAAAAAAAAGCCTTATATTTGCAAAAAGAATGATTATTTTTATCGCTTTTTGCTGTTATAAACTTTAAAGAATTTAAATCAATAATTATTCATGAAAATTTTGTTTATTTGTCAGAAATATTGAACTTATAGAGATTTCAAATTCGTCACCTAAAGCCAACGACCCCAAGGAAATATCGATATTGTTTAGAGGTCACGATGTCGGTGAAAGTATTAAAAAGTCACATAATGCATGTTAATATCATGTTTTTCGATGATTATCGCCTATTCCATAATTATAAAAACCAATAATATCGTGATGATTACAGACAACGATGACTATGTTTACAATGTAGTTATAGTTTTGTCACATTTATTATACAATGTAATAAATGTGACCATTAAAACCATCTTCGATGCATCTAAAATTCAATGATATTTCAATTATTATCATTATCAAAAAATATCAAAGTAAGAAATTACCACAATCCATTATCGATTGACAATTATAATAGCCGAATGCGATATTATCGTGCATGCTGATAAATTTCTTCTGAAAAGCAAATTAGTTACATTGGAAAAAATCGATACATCATATATATATATATATTAACAACTTTGGCAGTCATTACTATAAAAATAAGACAGAAACAAATCCTCCAGTATAAATATTTACACCTTTCAGGTAAAGTAAACATACTTAAACATAAAAGACTCTGACGGAGATTAATTCGAATAATTAAATAAACACATTAAGGAAGAAAAACTACTCCCACTTCCTTCCTCAACTAACATCAATGAATAATAAACAAAAGACATTAAAAAAGTACCCAACTTAATCCTTTTACGAACGTTTATTAAAAGGTTACATAAAAGTGTTGCCAACAAAGTAAAATTAATTGGAAAAAAATTAATGTTTTTTTCTTGAAAAAGCGTTATAACCTTGCGCGTTTGACCTTACGTTTAAACATCGACCTACGACTAACGAAATATGAGGCTTCCCTGGAAAGCAATAGCGAATATTTCTTGTCTATTGCGGCTTTCGTTGATCGCAAACAAGCTATCGTAAACTTGAGCTCTTGCTTTTTTTTTCATAAATAATTAATTTGGTATCGCCTTACATGGGTGATGCGATATTAACCTTGATGCGATATATTGAACATGTAAAGTTGGTATTAGGTTTCAAGGTTTATTTTTTTCGGAATGGGGGGATGTGCAACCTACCATACTAATAAAAGTGTCAGTTTTAATAGTGACGCAATAGGAATAATTTATAGAGCCTTTTTTCGAGAACGAGTTTAAAAGGATGTTTCCCAATTTATTCGTCAGGACTAACGTTTCTTTTTAATGGACAGAGTCAGCGCTAATAATTGGCCGGATTTTAAATATTTATATAATATTTATAACAACAACAGAATCGGCTTAAATCAGAAGTGGGGAATCTGTGGAATTAGTGAGTTTTTTATATGGCCTAAAGACCGTATAAATTCCTTTTGCATTAGATAATATTTAATTACATAGATTACGACAATTTGTAAGATAATAGAATTGAATAACGTGCTGCCATCTATTGAGCATAACATGAATTAAAATACTGCAGTGTCGCAGTTCTAGCAGTCTTTCACAGTCAGAAATTATTGCCATACTAGCGCACTTTTCAGTTTGCCAACGTCTAACAAAAGAAATTCTTCTGTTATATATATATATATATATATACAGTCCTTGGCCATATTATTAGACGCACTATAGGATTCCACGTAAAATCTTAATTATCACGTGATACTATGATACTATATAGCATTATTGTTTTTAGGTTGCTGAAACCGGTTTGTACTTGCTCATGTTCGTGTATCAATTAGTTAACATTGTAAGGCAATACGTAATAAAAATAATATATTAATGCAAATAGTAAGTATATAAAAAAAATCTAAATAAAACCCCATTACATGTGTGTTAAAAAACACATATTGCGTAGAAAGTCGTGCAAAACATGTCATTATTAAAACACTACAGTGCGTCGAGTAATTCGGTCTAATTATTATAATATACTAATATAATACCTGATATAATAAATATTCTGTATTTGTATAATATATCGTCTAATTTATATTATCTATTGTCTAATTTAATCAATTGATACGCGAATGTAAACAAGTGCAAATCAGTTGCAGTCGCGTAAAAACAATAAAGCTGTAAAGTATCCCCTGATCATTAAGATTTTACATTGAGTACTTCTAATAATTTGTCCAGGGTCTGTACATCCTTTTATCTGGTCATAGAGCAGAAATGATGGTATCTGTCAGGGAAATAAAATGTGTCGTCCTTGGGATCTAAGCACGAAATTTTATTTATTTGCTTTGACACGCATTTGTACAAAGAATTTCACGTAAACAAAAGTGTTGATACTAGAATAACTTGATTATCCGTCAAGGCCGCATGCGGAGAGACACGTGCTTTAAAAACGGAGGAACCTTGCGTTTATGCTTCTCTAAATTATTTTTGGTTTTTACGTTTAACATCGTTTGTGCTCAGCCCCATCAAAACAATGGAAGTTAAAACAAAACAGAATAAGTTCAGTGCCCTTTTACCTTCGTGATTTTTAACCTTTTTTAGACATTTATTTTTTAAAACAACCAAATATTTATTGGTTATGAATTATAAATATCACAAGGGCGTACACACTCACTGTAATTTTCTAACATAAAAAAAAGCCTTATATTTGCAAAAAGAATGATTATTTTTATCGCTTTTTGCTGTTATAAACTTTAAAGAATTTAAATCAATAATTATTCATGAAAATTTTGTTTATTTGTCAGAAATATTGAACTTATAGAGATTTCAAATTCGTCACCTAAAGCCAACGACCCCAAGGAAATATCGATATTGTTTAGAGGTCACGATGTCGGTGAAAGTATTAAAAAGTCACATAATGCATGTTAATATCATGTTTTTCGATGATTATCGCCTATTCCATCATTATAAAAACCAATAATATCGTGATAATTACAGACAACGATAACTATGTTTACAATGTAGTTATCGTTTTGTCACATGTATTATACAATATAATAAATGTGACCATTAAAATCATCTTCGATGCATCTAAAATACAATAATCTTTCAATTATTATCATTATCAAAAAATATCAAAACCGCACCAATAATAACAGCGTAAAGTTTGACAACCGCTGGTAAACAATGCTTATGGAGAAATTGCTATAAAAAATAAGACAGAAACAAATCCCCCAGTATAAATATTTACACCTTTCTGGTAAAGTAAATATACTTAAACATAAAAGACCCTGAAAGAGATTAATTCGAATAATTAAATGAACACATTAAAGAAGAAAAACTACTCCCACTTCCTTCCTCAACTAACATCAATGAATAATAAACAAAAGACATTAAAAAAAGTACCCAACTTAATCCTTTTACGAACGTTTATTAAAAGGTTACATAAAAATGTTGCCAACAGAGTAAAATTAATTGGAAAAAAATTAATGTTTTTTTTCTTGAAAAAGCGTTATAACCTTGCGCGTTTGACCTTACGTTTAAACATCGACCTACGACTAACGAAATATGAGGCTTCCCTGGAAAGCAATAGCGAATATTTCTTGTCTATTGCGGCTTTCGTTGATCGCAAACAAGCTATCGTAAACTTGAGCTCTTGCTTTTTTTTTTTCATAAATAATTAATTTGGTATCGCGTTACATGGGTGATGCGATATTAACCTTGATGCGATATATTGAACATGCAAAGTTGGTATTAGGTTTCAAGGTTTATTTTTTTCGGAATGGGGGGATGTGCAACCTACCATACTAATAAAAGTGTCAGTTTTAATAGTGACGCAATAGGAATAATTTATAGAGCCTTTTTTCGAGAACGAGTTTAAAAGGATGTTTCCCAATTTATTCGTCAGGACTAACGTTTCTTTTTAATGGGCAGAGTCAGCGCTAATAAATGGCCGGATTTTAAATATTTATATAATATTTATAACAACAACAACAGAATCGGCTTAAATCAGAAGTGGGGAATCTGTGGCATTCGTGAGTTTTTTTGTATGGCCTAAAGGCCGTATAAACTCCTCTTGCATTAGTTAATATTTAATTACATAGATTACGACAGTTTGTAAAATAATAGAATAAAATAACGTACTGCCATCTATTGAGCATAACATGAATTAAAATACTGCAAGTGTCGCAGTCTTTCATAGTCAGAAATTATTGCCATACTAGCCCACTTTTCAATTTGCCAACGTCTAACAAAAGAAATTCCTCTGTTTTAATTTTGAGCATGGCTCACTCCTATTTGAACCTCTCTAACATTGTTGCTGTAGAACCTGCCACCCACCATGCACCGTGACGGTGGCTGCTCTGAGAGACAGACAGTGCATACTTTTCTCCTTCTGCCCTCCACTCTTTAGCACCACACCCTTTATGTTGAGGAATTGGTGATTTGTAATGCATGCTCGTAAGTCTCGTCTCGTACTGCTATCGGCGATTGGGAAAATCTAATTGTTGTTTTATTAATTCTAATATTTTACTAGTGTACTGTTTATTAGTACACGGAAAGTAAAGTATACGCTTTCTTTAAGATGATATTTGATATTCGTTTTTTTTCCATCATGTCAAACTGTAAGAGAAGATTATTTCTTTACTTCTATGAAAGATAAAAATGTGCGCTAATTATGCAATTCAGTTTTCAAAAATGAATTTTCACAATGCAATTCAGTTTTGAAAAAAAAAAAGAATGTCAATAATTACTATTTGATTCATAATGAACATAAATATTTCAATCCAGAATGTGAATCTTGACAAAAAGTATTTATTTAAAAATACTTCTGCTTTATTTGAAACCGTATTTGACACGTTGAATGCCATGGGGATCACCGGTAACCGGCACTGAGTTTGTTCCTAGCGCCACAAGGGTCACCGGTGACCGGCGAAGCCAAGATTGTTAGAAACACATAATTCGAGTAAATTTTTAATGCTTTTAATTTTTTTTATATTATGATCGTTACTAAAATGGTTTGAAGAAATTAATGCAATGTAGAACACACAAAACGCCAGACGGGCAAGCCATGTAAAATTAGCGTGGTATTCAACGTGTTAAATAAAGTAGTTGTTTGTTAAAGAAATTATTAAATATTAATGTTATAAGTTATCAGTCTTATGTAAATACTTTATATTGTAAATTTTTATTTTAATTGATGATCAAATGATTTTTTTGTATTATTTCTACATAATGCAATTAAGTTGTGAAACTAAGCAAAAATCATAATTATTTCACAAAAGTCACATTTATGGGTACATTGATTTAAGCAGCTTTCTTTATCACTGCGTAATTTAAAAGTGGCCTCCATCGTAGTAAAAAGTTTCCCTCCGCTAGTTTAAATGATTCATCCAACTTCGAAGAATTGTTCAGGTACAAGGGAGCGAAGTACAAATACTGGTAATACATGAATAGATGCATACTCAAAGTTTCTTGTATATATTTACAAATGTTCTATATGCGTATCCTCAGTAATTAAGCATACATCCAAATGGTAACCCAGAACCGTTCACTATTCTCTTTGTAAATAAAATACGCTTCTCAAAGTTACGCACTTTCTCTTTTCTTCACATTTCCCCCCTCCCTGTAACCATGGTTTCGGCTAATGTTACTTTTCCCGAAGCAAGTACATTAGAACTTTTTACTGAAACATAGAAAAACAAAATTTGCCGAAACCATGGAAACAGAAAGGAAAAAAATTGTGATGAGTTGGGGAATCACGTTGCCTTGAGACACTTATTCGATTTACAAAGAATTTAGCAAATTACTTGTATTGGTGCTTTCCTGCAATGTTGTTGGCATCAGAGGCTTGTAATGAAAAAATCAAATACACGGAAAGATTTCGTGTTTCTTTCAATAAATGTTATACGAAATTGAAGAAAAATATACAAAATTTATTTTTTAGTTGCATGTGTTACAGATGTGACCCTTTTGATAACAAACTAATCTGTGCGACATGAAATCTTTTGACGACAAACAAGCTCGTTACCCACTATTTGTAGTTTTACACAGTCGAAGGTTCGTGGATACAGCTCGAATTCAATCTTTAAACTTCTTGCAGAGTTAGGGGCATCACAAACTTGATGCCCCGAGCTGCACAAGCAGTGTCTTTGAGGTAACCCAATACGAAAAAATCACCTGGTGTAAGGTCTGGGGATCTTATTGGCCACGTGATAAAAGGTGAATTAGAGCCGCGATGGCTCAGGGGATAGAGCGTTCGCCTTCCACTGAGGCGAACCGGGTTCGAATCCCAGTCGATACGAATTCCGAATCCGGCTTGCATCGACCACAGTACTGACGTGAAATATCCTCAGTGGTAGACGGATCATGGGTTAGAGTACCTCTGTCGTCAGGCTAACCGTGGGTGGTTTTCGTGGTCTTCTTCTCTATGTAACGCAAAGGCGGGTTAGTTCCATTAAAAAGTTCTCCACGAAGGCAAGATTTTCCTAATACTCGATCCCCTTGTCTTCTGTATTAGGCTCAAAATTACTAGGCTACGGAGTTAAACATTAGTAGTCGTAAACCCAAAATATTGGGTTGGGTGTTCAACGACGGTTATTAAAAAAAAAGATGAATTACTCCTCATGAACACAACTAAGACATTGTTAATAAATCTCCGATGGCGAAAACACAACAAGAACTTAAATCTCTGTGGATTGAGAACCATTGAAAATTGGAATTTGCATTGAACTCTGTGAAATGAACTTGTTGACACATTCATTACATATCTTTCGTGCAATAAACATCCAATTCTTCTAATTGAAAATATTTATATTTTCTTTTATTCCTTGTACGTTACTCGCTTTCAATTAGAGAGATTTCATTTTGATATGTTGCTTTTCTTTTACTTGCTTTTGGGAAGTGGTTTCGAATTTCACGCTTAAAATTACGTAGGGAACCCAAGCGATGATTCTCAGCCTTAAAGACAGAACAGAAAATACAGGGAAAGAGAAAACTGGGCAATGGCTCATTGTAATTTCTGTGTTATTATCTTGCTAAATCCAATTATTATTATTTTTTTTAATGGTAGGCACTTGTGGTTTGTCCCATTGGCCACAGAAATGCCAGAACTGCTACTCTCTTCTCGTTACCCAGTGGGCACCTGTGGCGAAGCCATGGCGGTGGAACAGCGTCGCCCATGTCACACAACCACAATCCCGTTTATAGGGCTGATCACATTCACACAAAGAGGAAAGGACATAGAACACAGAGAGAGAAAGAAACATCCATGCCCTGAGCAGGATTCGAACCCGCGGCCAATGGCTCCGCAGTCAGACACGTTAACCACTCGGCCACCTGGTCGGCTAAATCCAATTATAACTAATTACAATTACATCCTTTTATAAGCTTCGGGAGTCGTTAAAGGCACTGAACAATCATCACGAAAGACTAGGATTCGATCCTCAGCGGCTGCTTGACGCTTTCCCAGCTTGAAATCACTGGGTATCAGCTTATTTAGGAAGTAAAGATGGCCTGCCAATGATGCTGATTATATTACCAAAATCATACCATTGGTCAGGAAATTGTACAGGCTTAATCTGAATGACCCCCTGGGTCACAGCGAATTCTTTAGGGAATATTTTACTTCTTACATCTTTTGGTAAATGTGGTAAAATATGCACATTGATCGCAACCTCTACGTTGATGTTTTTAAAGGTAAAGAGCCATTACCCGGTATATGCTTGCCGGTTATTTCTATCCTTTTTTTTTTTTTAAGGGAAAGAATATACATTTGCCCAGTATTGCCTACAATTTTTATTGTAAGGTTCCTTTGTCCAGTATTCACCACGTTCACATTTTTCTTAATCTATTTTGTAGCATAAAAAAATCAGAGCCAATGAAATGCTTTTTATTCTTGGAAAATAAATGTTTTAAATTCTGAATTAATTTCTGCTTGCTGCGTTTGTTTTGGAAAAAATGCCGCATCTGCCCCCACCAGTAAAAGTAATTAAGCAACCCTTTCCTTTTGGGCAGAAGCTCCCAACCCATACGACACGGACCACAAGTCGGTGGCCGTAGGCTTCTTGATTCTGGGCCGTGGACTCTGGTCGAGAGACTAAACCAAGATAAATATTAAGAGTCTAATACCAGTCATACATTCTTCATACGTATATAATTTGTTATTATTTTTAATAGCATACTCAGTAGACAGAGGGCCACGATTTTTTTAACATGAAATTTTAGGTCGGCGCAACTAAGAAGTTTGGGAACAATGTCTTCTCTAAAAACGATGAGTGTTCATAAATAACTCTGAAGTAACATTAATCTGTTCATGGAAAGAAGATACATTTTTTCGGCTCCAATTTAATTAAAAATTGGTTTGCAATTGAATAAAGCGCAGGATAACTTGAAATTAAACTAAAAGAGAAAAAAAAACCATTCCTTTAGTAAGCAAATGCTAGTACAACACCCGCAATCCAATTTCTACTATCAGCAGACTGAAAATTAATTTCTCGTTTGTAAACTAACCAGATGATAAATGGCCATTGATTCCAAAATAAATAAATAAATATAAAATTTCAATTCCTTTCTATGAATATTGCGAACTAATTACTTTTCCGAAATGAAGAATTGCTTTTTCCCCGAAATGTGAACACAAATAATAGAACTCTTTATTTCACGTCAATTCACTTCAGTTCAGAGCTGAATGTTGATTGAAAATTGGTCAACTCTTTTGATGGATCTTTGCAAAAGGGGAAAAAGATCGTTTTACAACAACAATAGGGGTGGATGTTTATTTCTCTTGCAGAAGAACTTTTAGGTCAACAGAAGCCCCGAGGGGTAAATAGTAGCTTTTGTTCTAAAGCGCATTTGTAGGTGGATTCGGCTTTCCCCAGTAATCAGCACTGCTCTGATGCAATTGGAACTACAATGATTTGGTAAAGAACAACATATTTACCCCGTATGAGTTCAATACGTGCTGTGGCGGCAGATGAGGTCTTTTCCACCTCTGAAAATTGTAAAGACAAGGTAATGAATGTGATTGAAATTTAGCCTGGAGCTCGAAGCTTTCGCCTAGATCAGAGTTGTCAAATCCTAAATGATTGGTTATTATTTATGATCTGACGAGGGAACGGATTTCGTTGGATTTAGAACTACTTTTGAGAGTTCAAACGATTTTTATGGAATACTTTAAAAAAATAATAATTCTTAAATGTTTTGAGAGAGATAGTTGAAGAATATTTTTTATAAATAATTAATTCACTGATAAGGTATAGAAAAAATTTATATTCCTACAGATTAAGGTTAAATGGGTTTTAATTATTAGCATTTAAATTAGAAATCTCCAAACGCTCGATGTTCAAACAATTTTAATTCAATACTTAAAAGAAATATGTATATATTTTGAAAGATATATACATATATTTTTTTAATACTATTATAATATATTCATAATGTACAATGAATATTTCTATTACGACAAATTTAGGATAAATATATTTTAACCATTAGTGTTTGTTTTGATTAGAAATCTACAGTCTCTTAAAATTCAAACGATTTAACAGAATATTTAAAATAATCTTGAAAGTCTTCTGAAAGGTAATTTGAAAAATGTCCCGAAACATTATAATATGTTTACAATAATGTAAAAAAGATTTATAATTCTTCAGATTTATTTTCAAATGTGTTTTAATTATATCTTTTAATCATTAATATTTTTTTTAAAAAAATCCTCTACCTATTAGAATTTAAACGAATTTTGTAAATAATTAAAAAATAATGATTTTAACAGTTCTAAGCAGACAGTTTGAAAAAAGTTTATTTTAAATGCTATTATAATATTCTTACAAAATTTTATTAATATTTTTATTTCAACAGATTTAGGATAAATATGTTTTATTCATTAGTATTTGTTCATAGATGAAATCTTTCAAGTTTTTATGAATGTATTAAAGTTTATAATGTTCTTTATACCAAAATATATGTATTAAAAAACACAAAAATATTTTAATACTTATAAATTTTAACTAAGCTTTTTTTTATCTATTTAAACTTTATCATTATTTTATTATTATTGAAATTGGAAAATTCCAGACTCCTTCGTTGTATGAAAGTAACAATTCTAATTATCAACCAAACAAAAAGAAAATTTTAGATATTACTATGAGCAAGAATCAAAAAACATTTCCTGTAGTTGAGGATAAAAAACATCATTTAATGATTAATGACTTTTTAATCTATATGTATGTGTCTATATGTATAAATGAAATTTAACATAAATGTATGTATGAAATTTAAAAAAAAAAAAAATAACTAAAAAATTTCAAAATGTTTTTTGCATTAAAATATGGATATAAATCGAAGAAGAAAGACGATTTTAATTCATATAAATTTACGATGAGTGTTCTTTTTTAGTCGTTTCAAAACTAATTATTATTTTATTATTGTTCAAATTGGAAATTTCTAGCTGTACTAAAAAATATTTTTATTTAATTATGAGCTAAGAAAACGATAACTAAAATAGTACTATGAGCAAAAGAATCGAAAAGCATTTCTTAAGCGTTCGAGATTAAAAAAAGAAGAAGAAAAAAAACATCGTTTAATGAATAATGACTTTTCATAAGATAGTAAAAAGTATCCATGTGCCTAAAAAAGAAATTTAAAAAAAAATAAGCGAAAATTTTCAAAATATTTTTTATACCCAAATATACATTAAAAAAAAAAACGATTTTAATTCATACAATTTTACTATGAGTAGTTCTTTTTTTTAATTTTTTTAACTTTGTCATTATTTTATTATTGTTCAAATTGCAAATTTCCTGACTCTTTCCTTGCCTTAATGTAACGTTTTATTCCAATTATTAACTAAAAAAAAGATGATTTAAGTAGTACCATGAACAAGAATCGAGAAACATTTCCTTGAGTTCGAGGCTAGAAACGTCATTGGATGATTGATGATTTGAGGTTACAGATGAAAGTGTTGATAATGATGAAAAGAAAGAATAACTCCAAGCCTACAGATATTATAGGTGTCTATAATCTCAAAATTATATCTAGGAGATTCTTTTTAGTATTTTTTTTTTTCGCGTCAATTTCCTGTCCGGCAATAGATAGCTTAGAATTATTTTCACATCCATCAATTTCTAGGTATAGATTTGCATGATTTTAAACCAGAGATCGTTTGATTAAATCAAATTTCCAGATGCTTGTAGAATAAATAAGAAACAAACCCGGTAAAGAATAGCTTAACTTTTTTTTTCTTCGTTACTTAAATCGATTTTTTTATATTCTCAATTCGGGAAATTAGAATATAGATAGAAATCATGCTTAAAAAAATCTAAACCTCTATCTTCATTAGATACTTTTTTGTGGTTTATATAAGTTCTGGGTAGCATTGAAAAATTATTGAACATGATTATTGATATTATTATGGATTGTGATTTTTATCAACTTTGAAAATACTTAAGTCGAATATTTGAATTAACAATTAAAATAAATTCCAAGGTTATAAAAATACTGTATTTAAAAATATATAATTTTAATATTTGCATTTGTAGTTTGTCTTTTGTGAATATAATACATAAGGATTATAAAGAGTGCGAACCAGAAAAAAATATGTTAATGTATCATATGAAAAGAAAAGTTATAATAGTAAATCTATAATAGTGTATCTATAATAGTGTAAAGATAATAAGTTTCAACTAAATGTATTAGCACTACAGCTCTACTAATACATGTTCGGTAAATTGGGCGGAAATTGGAATTTTTTTAAAAAAAAAAACGTTTTTTTTTGCATATTATGTAGGGGAAAAATGTGCCTCTTTTCACCCTACAATTCCATTTTTTTTCAACCATTATAAGATGAAGTGATAGAAAATAACAAATAATTATTAATAATTATTTTTGTGAATAAAATTATCTTCGGGTTGTTGTTGTCATCGTAGGCCATTAAGGTAATGGGAGCTATTGTTCTTGTTTCCCAGTAGCGCCATCTATGGCCAAGAATTTGAAATACGTCACACCCGTTTATAGGGCGGACCCATTCACATATCCAATCATGCATCCACAGATCGTAATTTGGACTTGAACCAAAGAACGATCCAATTCAGTACCCCTAGAGGTATAATTTGTTATGGGACCCTGGAGGATTTTGTGACCCGGCAGATTTAACATGCACCAGTCACCATTTACTACACAGAGAAATGGTTGCATTCGAACTCCCGCTCTCACGAGCGTGAGTCCAGCGCCCTGCCAACCAGGCTATCCTAGATTTTATCTTTGGGTAAGCAAGTTCTATAGTTGATATATTTAGATATATTATAGAATTAGATATATTTTTTTATTTGTCTAAAAGCGAAATTTGCAAAAAGGGAAATTAACATTAAGATTAAGGGGTTCAAACTTTCGATCAGTCTCCCGACAAAATTAATGAGACTGTATTTTCCAAATTGTGACCTATATTTTGATGGTCATAAGTAAGTCATCGAAAAAAAGTATGCTTATTCAGAGAAGGTACTTTCCGATTTCATAACTTAAAATAGCTCCTGCATTGACTAATAGCATATTTGAGATAAGCTCTTTAAACTATTAAGCTTTGAGATTAAATCGGGGAAAAAATCTGATCATCAAAGCAAAAGTTATTCTTCATATTTGTTTATATTTATTTATTTATTTTTACTTTGGCTCACTGTACACCGTTTTTCACTCAGATAAAATGTATAGCTTTGAAATTCGTTAACCTAACACGGATAACTAGCTTTTAAAGTGTTAGAAAAGAAGGTTTATGGAGATTATTTTAGCAAAGTTTGACACGCCAACTTTATTTCAGTCCAATAAATAAAAATAGAGAGTTATTTTATGCAACAGCAAAAACTAAAACTCCCTTTAACAAATGCATGTTATTGCATAATTATTTTATAGTAATAAATAAGGCCCGGATTTTGATGACACTTGCATTTTTAGACTTTTTTTGTGTGCCTTTGAGCATTTTCATAGATTTATAGGGCATTTTTTTTTAAAATTTTGGGGCGTATTTTGCATTTTAAAGCATTTTTTAAGATTTTCGTTAATTTTTTCTAATTTTCATTATTTTTGGGGCATTTTTATTACATGAAATGCAATATTTGTCTTATAATTTTACATTTCATATTGTAACTCTCAATACCACCTGCATGCCATTATGTTTTTCCATTATGTTATTGATTAATATAAAATCTTTAGAAGTAATTCTTTGTTACAGCTTTACCATTTTCTCTGATTTGTATAGTTTAGTAGAAAATTACAATTTTCTAGGAAATTTTCTTCTCCAGGAATAAAAATTTACCTTCAGACAAGAGACGCTCATTTACATTTCAAAATATCAAAAAACATTTAATAATCCAATGTAATGCTGATATTTAGTACTATTATGAGATGGAAGTTCTTATATTCGTTTAAGTTTCTATACAAAAAGAAAATGTTTTGGAGTCAATACATTATCCTTTTTTTTTTTTGTTAATTTAGGATATAAAACATATTTTTCAATTTTTAATGAACGTAGAACAAGTATTGCATTACTTTATATTTTGTGAAACGACTCATAATAATTTTAAAGAGTAAAACATAGTTTTAGTTCAATATTTTTACTTCATGTCATAAGGCATTTTTAGCGCAATTATCACATTTTTAGAGTATTTTTAAGGGCATTTTCTGCACTTTTTAAGGGCATTAGTTGGGACATTTTAGGTCATCAAAATCCGGGCTCTAGTAATAAATGTCAAAACTGTCTGGTTCGATTTATTATTCTCTTTTGTTGCCTCATATCATAGACCTGAAAATTTAAATTTTCATTTAGTAGCCAGTGGCTGAAGGATCCTATTAACTTAGTTGCCTAAAACCTAATAAGATATTCATCAGTCCGTTTCATTCAGCAGGCAGTATTTTTTTTTGTTGCTTAGATTAAGCTATGTTTTTTTTTTGAAGAAAAAATTCATATTCGAAATATTCTACAGCCATAAAAAGCTAATTCAACAATAAAAACATATGACAAAATCCAGGTAAAAATACTGTCTTTAAAATAACTTTTTTCTTTAAATATTTGGGGAGACAAAATAGATTTAATGTATATGTTACTTTGGTGGCTGTTGACTTTCACCGGTGAATGTTAACAATCACATACTCGCTTTGGTAAATGTCCGAAACGTATACTAGGTCTAGTTAAGTGCCACTGCCCGTTAAACCTTACATCAATGTTTCTTTAAGGTCAAGTGCCACTCCCCAGTATGCATTTAACCGGTTACTACGAACATTGATGTTTCTCCTAATCCTGTGTTTCCCAAAATTATGACTTTTGTGTACTCTTTCTAAATTTTTCGTAAAGCTGTGCACCACTAATAAAAAAATGAATGTACTTTTTACTATAAAAAATTGCACAAAAGTTAGAAATCACAACTGGCTGTAGCCACCACTAATTATTAACTATTAATTCTTCAAAAAATAGCCAATAGAAAAATACGTAATAGTAAACTTTCGTGGCTAGTTTTGTTTACAGATAAAAATTTTTGAAATTTTCGTTTGTTGCAAGATATTTTGCATAAGAAAGCGTACTCCCCTAAATTTTTCCCGTACCCCTGGGGGTGAGCGTACCACACTTTGGGAAACACTGTCCTAATCCATCCTCAGCACATGTTAGAATATCGAATAAATATAATAATATCAACGAAAAAATTATTATCGTATCAGATATAACAAATATTTCGGATATTCACCAAAGCGACAATGTGATTGTAAACATTCACCGGTGAAAGTCGACATTCTCTTGATTTCGGTCATTCACAGCAACACATTCATTACGAAATTTGAGAATTGTAATTTATGAACTTCCACATGAATCTTTCCACCACAAATTGATGGATTCTGAAGTATCAATGGAAACATCGGACATTTTAATGGAAATTGAGTTTTCCAGAGTATGTTTTTGTATTGATATACTTTTGTTATTAAATAATTTTCAAAAAAAAAAAATGATGGGAAATGTTGGCCTGTTGTTTATTTAATTTTCGCCACTTTTTTCGCTAATATGCCACGTGGCGTGCGGTTATTTTCAGGTCTATCATCTTATCCACAATAGAAGAAGAAGAAAAAATAATAACTTAGCGAGAAGAAAATAATCTGCGAAGCCAAAAGCTAGATATCTCTTCCTGCTCCATATCTACTATCAGACACCACATTATGTTCTCTTTTTTTATGTAACCTCAATGTAAAGACAGCAGACACCAAAGTTGTTATTTTTAATAAGAAGACAACGGGCTCTTTAAAGACGTTGACACATCGGATCATCGGTTAATGAATGGACCCTTATATAAATAACAAAATTGTATTTATAAAGGAATCTAATGTCACAATGCTGCTAAATTGAGTGACTGCATTAAAGGAAAAGTATTTTAGAGGATTATATCTAGTTCAAGAAGAAGAAAAAATGTTGAAGTAAAAATAAAAAGATATTAAAAAAGTATTATGATTTCAATTTGACTTTGCTATATAAAAATATCTGTTATTTAAATAAATAAGGAAGAGATTCGTTATATAGCAAGGAAACCTCTTTGCTTTACACTGAAAGTAAGAACACCAGGATTAGGATTTTTCCTTCAGGATTAGGATTTCCGGAAGAACTTATTGTTCCCAGGATGTTGAAAGAAGCATGTTCCTGGAAGAAATAAGCTCCTGGAATAAAACTCTGGGAAAAACTGGCGTGACTAATAATGACCAATATAATTGTTTTGATAAGTATCATATGAACATTTTAAATTTTAGCAAATGAAATAATGCAAGGAAATTAAAAATTTCTTAAAAAATAAATTTAATAAAATAATTTAAAACATTAATAAACAACAGCTTTTCTATAGGTATGCAAGAAAAAGTCATACAAAAATATTGCGCGTAACTTACAAATATGGAGTTTATATAGCTTCTGCTAATTTTCCTGATATTATGTTCATTTTATGTAAAGTTTATCTTAAAATGCGTTAAAAAGAACTTCTTTCACAAGATTGAATAATGATTGATGGGATTGATTGATTGATGCGCTGCTGGATTTTCCTGGTATTATGTTCATTTTATATAAAGTTTATCTTAAAATGCGTTAAAAGAACTTCCTTCGCAAGATTGGATGATGATTGAAGCGATTGATTGATTGATGCGTTGTAAGGTTTTTCTGGTATTGCGTTAATTTTATATAAAGTTTATTTTAAAATGTGTTGCAGGAATTTCTTCTGCAAGATTGATTGATTGATGCGTTGCAAGATTTTCCTGGTATTGTGCTCATTTTATCTAAAGTTTGTCTTAAAATGCGTTGTAAGAATTTCTTTTGCAAGATTAATTGATTCATGCGTTGCAAGATTTTCCTGGTGTTATGTTCATTTTATATAAAGTTAATCTTAAAATGTGTTGCAGGAATTTCTTCTGCAAGATTGATTTATTGATGCGTTGCAAGATTTTCCTGGTATTATGTTAATTTTATATAAAGTTAATCTTAAAATGTGCTGCAGGAATTTCTTCTGCAAGATTGATTGATTGATACGTTGCAAGATTTTCCTGGTACTATGTTCATTTTATATAAAGTTAATCTTAAAATGCGTTGCAGGAATTTCTTCTGCAAGATTGATTTATTGATGCGTTGCAAGATTTTCCTGGTATTATGTTAATTTTATATAAAGTTAATCTTAAAATGTGCTGCAGGAATTTCTTCTGCAAGATTGATTGATTGATACGTTGCAAGATTTTCCTGGTACTATGTTCATTTTATATAAAGTTAATCTTAAAATGTGTTGCAGGAATTTCTTCTGCAAGATTGATTNACAGTTTATCTTAAAATGCGTTAAAAGAACTTCTTTCGCAAGATTGAATAATGATTGATGAGATTGATTTATTGATGCGTTGCAGGATTTTCCTGGTATTATATTCATTTTATATACAGTTTATCTTAAAATGCGTTAAAAGAACTTCTTTCGCAAGATTGAATAATGATTGATGAGATTGATTTATTGATGCGTTGCAGGATTTTCCTGGTATTATGTTCATTTTATATAAAGTTTATCTTAAAATGGGTTGAAAGAATTTCGTTTGCAAGATTGAATGATGATTGAAGCGATTGATTGATTGATACGCTGCAAGATTTTCCTGGTATTATATTAATTTTATATAAAGTTCATCTTAACAAGCGTTGCAAGAATTTCTTTTAAAACTTTCGAAGAAAGAAAAAGTAATGAATAAAATATTGTGCGTAACTTATAAAAAAAAAGGGGTTTATATAGCTTCGGCTATTTTTCCTGATATTATGTTCATTTTACATAAAGTTTATCTTAAAATGCGTTAAAAGAACTTCTTTCACAAGATTGAATAATGATTGATGGGATTGATGCATTGCAGGATTTTCCTGGTATTATGATCATTTTATATAAAGTTTATCCTAAAATGGATTGAAAGAATTTCTTTTGCAAGATTGAATGATGATTGAAGCGATTGATTGATTGATACGTTGTATGATTTTCCTGTTATTATGTTCATTTTACATAAAGTTTATCTTAAAATGCGCTGCGTGAATTTCTTTTTCGAAGAAAGCATATAAAAAGTCGGTAGTTCTTCTGGTGTTATTATCAATATTCGAACGATTTTTCATCTGCTTTCCTTAAAAAGTTTATAAGAAGTTCTTGCAACGCATTTCAAGATACACTTTATATAAAATGATCATAATATCAAATTTTACATAGACTACACAAACTTGGTTTTTATAGGTTACGCGCATTATTTCATTTATAACTTTTATGTGAACACTCACAGAAAAGTTGTTGTTTTTCAAAACTGCTTAGATTCTTTTATTTCAGACTTCCTCGTCTTAGGATTCATTAACGCTATTTTTCGAAGCTTTGTCGCCAAGGACAATAAAAAGGCCATAGTTCATGTGCCTTACCCTCGAAACAATACGACGATTTTATATATTATCTTGCCGTGAAGAATTATCTGGGTTGTAGAACAGGCAAATAACTCAAATATTTTAATAGTTATAAAACTTTTTTTAAAAATCGCCAATTTGGCGATATTTTCCCACCCAATTGAAAATTATCAAAATCGCTGGCATATTCTCAGTTTTTGCAATTTTTAATGAATCCAAGTAAAGCGACATTGGAGTATAAAATTCCATTGATACATCGAATTATCAAATTTAAGCAAATCGTTTGATTCGAATAACTTTAATATTACGCATTCGCTCAACTCTGATTGCGAGTTTTTAAATTAACTGAAACTTAATTTTTTCGAATTTACTTTTTCTCCGATTCCAGAGATGCGTGTCAATTCGTCAACGTTTGTAACCAAAATAAGAAAGGGGGAAAAAAAGAGTGAAAATGGAATAAAAACTCGTCCTGAAAAGCACTCGAGCATAAAAAAAGAACGCTGCCGAAAATAAAAGTACCGTGCCGATGAACCCGTTTTCCATATCACCGGAATTTGTAACATTGACCCACTAATTTATTGACTGTATCGGTTGTTGACCTGCTTCATTATTTTACTTCTTTTTTTCCCCCTTCTTTTCATATCTTTGTTTTTACTCTGAACTGGCATCACATTTTGTTACGAGATTTCATTTTTTAATTTCTATTTTAATAGTTTCTCAAATATTGAGATTTAGTTACTAATAGCAAAGAACCTTTAAATCCGTGAGTTAACTGGTTTAAACTCAAGCTTTGAAAATAGTGAAAGGATTTAAAGAAACCCTGAGTATTAATAATAGTGCAGTGGCATCAAAATCAGGCTGTGAACTCACCCAGACTTCTACTAGATTAAAATTTTCACCAGTTTAAACCAGAATGACATTAAAGTTCGAAACAGGCAAATATAAATTTGAATTTCTGATTATGTGTTACATTATTCTCATGAAAGAAATCCATAGAAGTGCTTGTAAAAATTATTCGCTATTTCTTCTAATTTAAAAAGGCGACGCCTTTTATGAAAAGTATAGTGCTAACAAATGATACTGATTAAAAATTTAGAAAGTACAAAAAAAATTATTAAAAATTCCAAATTAAGTTTTCGGATTTTTTTAAAAATTTATTTAGTATCGTTATATTACGATCACGGATTACCCTTTTTCTTTCTGGATTGACCCCGTTAAACGTCACAACATTTAAAATCATGAGTTGCCAAAAACTGTCTCAATTGATGTCTGTCGTCGGATTGGTTTCAAGTTGTCACAAAATACTTTTCCTTCTTCAATATTCATATTTATATTGAAATTACCGTCAAGTTAGTAATTATCAGTTAATAATAAAAAGAATGTAAAAATTATTATTTTGTAAATACATTAAAAATGCCTGCTGGAGAAAATAAAAACAGCAGCAGTCGCCATAGCAACGCATGCAATGACGACACATGCGCACTGTTTACTGTTACTCTTGAACAGAGTTGAAAAGTGTGATGACGTCCAAATAAGTTGCGCACGCCATCAAACCCAAAACAAGACCCATTTTGCCAATGGGTAAAAAAAAAATCACAAAGTTTAACACAAATTTTAAGATTGCGCGGGAAGCAGACTCTTACTTAAGTTGATTTTTGACAAACAGTTACCAAGCGGTTGATAAATTAACATTTATGAGTAAACTTATTCAAATTCGAGCGCAGTAAATTCTGAATATTCAATCTCAGACTATGTCTTTTGCATAGAGTACATTTATCTCATAGTGCTATGGGTCCCGCAGTGAACTGATCGTTAAGACACGGTTCCCAGTAAAACACCGAAGTCAAGCATCACTGGCTGCGGTCAGTAAGCGGGTGGGTGACCACTTCGATCAGCATACGTAGGAACCGAAGGTGCACGGTATAGGTCCTCGCTAAACTGTTCTACAGTTAAGTGCTCGACTTCAAGCGCAGGTCGTCGGGTTACCAAAGCGGAGGAGCCACACCCTCTGCAGAGGATAAAAATTGTGATGGCATGTCTTCGGATCATCCTCGGGGATGTTTCTAAAGGCCTGGTTTCTTAGGACAGGATGCCGTCAGCTTGAAATCAGCGCTAACCTCTAATTGGTCCATTTGTGAGTTTGATAGTGTACGTCATCGTACGCTCATCTTGAACTCGATGACGTATACTATCAAACTCACAAATGGACCAATCAGAGGTTAGCGCTGATTTCCAGCTGACGGCGTCCTGTCCTAAGAAACCAGACCTTAAGACAGTCGCCAATAGCCAAATGTGCAGCTCTAGTGCGACGTAAATAAAACACCGACCTACCATAGTGCTATAGGTATCAGATTGTTTTCGAATAGATGAAAACTTCCTGTTCTAAAACACTTGTTTATAGACCTTAAGCTTTGATTTTTGGTAAACAGTAGCTAATAAAAAGATTTACCAGTTAGTTGATCTAATTTCGAACAATTCTGAAACATTTAGTGCCATATTTATTACTGCATAGAATGATGCCTATTTTTGTGCAGTGGTACCAGAATTTTCGTTTATTTATTTTTTTGGACAATTGAAAATTTTTTGAAATAATTGTTTATAGATCCAAGTAATCATTTTTAGCCAACAGATATTAATCGGAAGAATACCGACGAATTGTTTAGTTGGGTTGAAGTTAAATGTTATTAACCATGAAACGATATGATCTCAGACTATATCTGACGCGCAGTACATGTCTCTACAAGTTTAGTGGTATTAGAATCTTTCGAGTGAGCACTTCATGATCATGGAACTGTGCTAATTGCTTTAACTACGCTAAAAAGCTTTTACAACTGAAATTGAAAATTCTTACATTTACTGTGCTTTGTAATATTTCACTTCAAGTTTTTCATTTACATTCCTAGTTGATAATATTTCTCATAGATGGCGCTCTGCATAGTGTTTTTAATTAGTTCACATTCGATTGATGCTTTAAACAGTTAATTTTGTTATTATAAGTTTTCTGTTACGGAATTAAGCGCGATTGTAATAATTCGACGGATACGAGGTTTTGTAATTTACGCTCCTCAATGGTTCAAAAGTGCGCTTGAGCTTTTCAACTGCAAGCTTGATACATTAATGACCCCGTCACTTCTAGGGGATGGTTCTAGGAAATTCAACTTGAGTATTAATGGGTTTATAAGCAGGGCCCGCTCTAAGGATATCAAATTATTAGCCAGTAAATTAGCCAGCCAAACATCAAATGTCTTCGCCAAATGCAAATCTCAAAAAAAAATTTATGATTCATTTTTTTCCTATAGAAAACTATATTGCGATAGTTTGTTTCAGGCTTATATTATTTGAACCCAATTCTAATTGGTTAAGCGGCGCATCTGCCGAAAATTACTGTAATAGAATAAAAAATACTGATTTGTATAGAAAAATTCATTTTGGCGTAATTTTGAGAATTGAGCTAAATATATTCTTTTCTTTCCAGTGGGGAAAAAATCATTCGCCAAAACACAATTTTATTCGCCAAATTTACGATTTTTTCGCATTTGGTGAGGTGGTAAATGCTTACCGCAGGCTCTGAAGAAGGATATTTTGTTTTCACTGTACTTGGTACAATCTAGGTATAACCTAGGTAATAAAACAATATATTGAAAAAATCGGTGTGTTTTCTTAGTAAATGAATATAATAAATATCGACAGTGATAACTTCATGATCATTATCGACAAGTAAATGCAGTGTAATGGCTTGAATATTATCGATAGCAATTATGGAATGCGATATCATTATCAACAATGATAAATATCGCAAACAATATTCGAGTGTAAATATTTAATTCGGGTAACGATAAATTGTCCATAAAACTATTTCCATATTAGTTTGCTTGGAAAAATAACGCGATATATTGTAAAAGAAAGCTTTTAATGTACCGTGATAAAAAAAATTACAGAAAAGACCCAGAATCTCCTACTATCAATGAAACTTTGTACATATAGTTTTCTTTAAATTCATTTAAAAGAAAATTAAGCAAACTCTCGTCCCCATTTTTTTTTAAAAATTTAGGCTGAAATTTTAAAAATCAGAATCGTTCTGATAAACTTGTCGATACAGTTTATAAATAAAAAAAACAATTCTGCGTTGGAATTGTTCCTCAATCTATTCGAATTTTTTCTTCATTTTCGCCTACGCACATCACTTGTTCGCTCATCGCTGCCAGAAGGCCTTCTTTATCTCCGTAAACATTAATAAACCACTGCAGTAAACGGAGCAGAACTTTCCAGAGTGTTGCCATCCAGTGAAATTAAATAAAGAAAGTAATAAATGAATGCACAAAAAATAAACTTTCTGTTGGTTAATTTTAATCACGAGGCAGATAAATTTCTGTAGGCCTTGACTTTCGCAGTGTCTCCCCTTTATCTCATTAAAGCGCTTAGATAGGGTGAAATTGAGGTTAGGCAAACTCTTTTTTCTTTTCGTTTCTTCCTTGCTTGAAATCTGTGACAGCTTGCGTCATCCTTATCTAAGTGATAAATAATTTAATCCTTCCAAGAAAATCGTTTGAAATTTGATGATTAATTAATTTTTATAAGTACATCGTGAAACCTGGTTTTATTACTATCTTGAATTTATCATAACTTCAACAAAAAAAGAATGTAAAAGAAGAAAAGAAAATTTAAAATTTACGTTCTTGTTTTTATTTATTTCTTTTAGCCTTGTTCTGAACAGAGTTGTATCTTTGAATGCCCGTCACGGTAAATGAATCATCATTTTCCAAAATGGTTTTCGTCCTTCATTTTAATCTCTCAATTTACGTTAATTCGAATAATTTGACGTGAATAATTTGATTCAAAATACTATCTAGATCGACAGACATTCTTCGAAAGCTTTTGCTAAGTTTATCGCAAAAAAAAATTCATATATCAATCTCTTCGTTTTGTTTATTTATTTTAGCAATGTTCTGCGCAGAATATAAATTATTATGGTTATCAGTTTTTAATCAGTGTAACTGAAAGAAGCTAGATTTTTCGAATCCCTTTGCAAACCTATCTAAAAAATTTTTAAATGTTAGGGTTTAGGGCCGCGATGGCCCTGGGGATTAAACGCTCATCTTATGAGGTGACCCTATTTCGAATCCCAGTTATGGTTGGTGGATACGAAATCTGCAGTCGGAACGGTGGAAAGCGTTCATGGTTTTCTTTTCCATGTAACACAAATCCGGGTAAGTTCGATCAAGAGGTCCTCCTCGAAAGTTAGTTTGTCCCAATGCTTGATCTGGGAGTTCTCTTGCCTTCTGAGTTGGGTTCAAAATTTCAAATCTATGGAGTTGAACATTGTTAATCGTAAGTCCCAATATGTTCTAAATCTGTTCAGCGCTGGTTATAAAATAAAATGTTAGAGCTTCTTTGTTTTGTTTATTTATTTTAGAATTGTTCTGTGTACCAAATCCCCGGTTCGAATAATAATTGGCTGAACACTGTGACAAAATAGTTTGTCATTGATTCAAATTGATTGTTATCATTTTTTCAAATTGTTTGCTTTATTCAATCAATTCAAATTATAGGACGTTAATCAGTTTGTTCAAATCAATGAGGAACTATAACAGAGAATACATATTTCAAAGCATATCACATATACAGATATCACAAAGCATATCACAGAATACATATCACAAATATTACAAGGAATTCGAACTATCAGTCTCTTTGATTTATTTAATTATTTTAGACTGTTGTGTGCTGGATCACTGGAATCGAATCATCAACGAAATATTAACGGGAGACATCAACGAAACGGAAAATCAACGGAACGAAAAATTTACGAAGCATCAGACGAACACACCAACGAGATGGAAAATCCTCGAAATATCAATGGAACACAGTTTAAAAAGAATTATCATTTTGGTACGGATTTTCAACGTTAATTTTTTTTTCGTTGAACCAATTAATTCAAATCATTGAATCTATTTTATTTCATTTTGTAATCGTCATTGAGCCTCGGATCAAATTTTGAGTTTCAATGTGCTACTTCGTAGCCGTCTAATTTTGTACCCAAGTCTTAAGACAAGAAAGCTCCTGAATCAAGTATTGCAGTGTTTCCCAAAATGTAGTACGCGTACCCCCAGGGGTACGAGAACAGTTTAGCGGGGGTACGCGTTCTTATGAGAAACATCTTGCAACAAACGAAAATTTCAAAAAATTTTATTTCAAAACAAAGCTAGCCATGAAAATTTATGATCACGTATTTTTCTATTGGCTATTTTTTGCAGAGTTAACAGTTAATAATTAGTGGTCTCATCAGCTAGTTGTTAATTAACTTTTGTTACAGTAAAAAATCTATTCATTTTTTTATTAGTGGTACACAGCGTTACGAAAAATTTAGAAAGGGTACACAATAGACATAAGTATGGGAAACACTGAAGTATTGGGACAAACTAGCTTTCATGGAAACTTTTTGACGCAGAAGTAAATTACGAAAACTCCCCACGGCTAGCGCGACGGTCTAACTCATGATCCGCTGACCACTGAGGATATTTTACGTTAGCACTGTGGTTGGTGCGAGTAGGGAGCAGTATTTGTATCGACCAGCTATGGCAGGGATTCGAACCCGCATCATGTCATTGGGAGGCGAGATCTCTATTTCCGGAGCCATCACGGCTTCAATCATTGGATCATCGTTAATCAGTTGATTCAAATCAGAAACAACCTAGAACAATGGATATATTCCGAATCCGTTATTTTGAACAGGGGAAAAAAAAACGCCGTTTTGATTTCGGGGAACTTTGATAAAAAAGATCGAGGGTTCGTACCCCCAAATCAATAAAGGGTTTTAGAATACGTTTGACGAACCTACTAACTGGACTAAAACTTTTCTTTTTTTATTCTACGAAAACTGTTAACTGTTTCACTAAGACAAATCTTTATCCGTTAATTTGCTTTAGTTAAAAAGAACAGGTAAGTTTCGTGATATGAAGCTCGTGAAGCTTTAAATTGCTCAAAATTTAAAAAGTTAGCAATTGTTTGTCAGTTGACTTTTCGAAGGATCCAGTTCAAAGTTTCCATGAGACGTCATTATTCTTTATTTAGTAACAATTATTTGTCAATTCTTAAAATAATTCTTGTAAGAAAATAATTCTAGTTTTAAAGAATACTAAAATACAACTTACGATGTTTAGTAACATTTTTACTGGAACTGATTCGATTTGTTCGGATTAAAATACTCCTAACAGATTCTATTTTGATGAAAAGGTTACTATAAAAAATAAGAGTCTGCGTTGGTAATGATAACATATTAAAACGAAAGTTTGTTTTCAAAAAATTTTGATTCAACCCAAAATTAGGGAACACACCCAATATTTGTACTCATCTGTTATAATATTCTATTTCTTTTATTTAAATTTGGAGCTCTGAAAACAATTGTAACCGAGTCAACTGCTTATACTTGTTTGTTAAGTTTAAAAATAGGGAATCAATCAGCATAATTCAAAAAGCATCTTTCAAAATACGTCATATAATACTATGTCATCGCCCAATTAGAATGGCAGAAATATAACCGGCATTATTCTAGAATTTTACTGGATTTTTGTGCAGGAAAAATTATTGCAATATGATTTTTCAGAAGGTAGTTTTTAGTTCTTTGAAAATCTTTGTTTTTGTGCAATTTGTCAGCTTCATCCAAATCAATATACGTATTAGTAAATACAAATGCAAAAGTAAATTTAAAACCAATAAATAAATAAAATAAATGCATGGTAGTAAATAACTTAATTAAAATTACTTATCATACAATTTCATTACCTTAAATTTTTGAAGAAGAAAAAATTTGAGCAAGTTTTAAATTTTTCCCTTAGGTATTTCTCTTAGTCTTATAAAGCGTCGTCTTAGTGGTTAAGGTACTAAAAAGTCATTGTAAGGAGCTGAGGTTCAAACCACAGGGATGATTTGAAACCCATCCACCTTCTGAACAACTTGTACAAGCTTGTCAGGGAAGTAAAAGCGGCCTATGCGCAATGCTAACTACACTGCTGCAGTCATGCCGTTGGTCACGAAAATGAGGAGCCTTAAAGAATAGTCATGTTTTATTTAAATTAATTAATTATTTTTCTTATTTTCCACTCTTATTTTAAAAGTTAAGTGCTATCGGCTGATAATGGATCATTAAAAATTTATTATGAACACAAAAACATCGAGAAAGGAGGGAAAATGACTATTGAAAGCTTAAACAAAAATCTAAAATGGCGGCATTTTAAATTTTTGCACAATCAATTGTTAAAACCAAACATAAAAATTCATATTCTAATGATAATAAAACAAAACCACAACATCTTGCTATTAAGCAGAAATTAATACCATGTATTTCATAGCTGATTAAAAAAGTGAAAGTTTTAAACTAAGAGCAAAGCATAACCGTAATAAGTATAAAAAAATTATATATTCATTAGCATTCGCCGCAAGATTATGCAATCAGAGAACAAGATTAATTGTTCCAAAGTAAGCGGATTTCTTAACCGCAACTGTCGCTTTTAATTAAATATTCAGATTACATTATTTGGCGGACATGATTGTAGACAAAGGAAGAATTCAGTGAGAACAGAGCATTGTCATCAGAAAAATATTTCATACTTTTTCACTTGCAATCTACCTTTTAGTTTTAAGTTATTTGTTCAAAATTTAATTTTTATTCTCTACATTAATAATATAATAAATTTTAAGTTTTCATCGCGTTTTGCAGCCAAATGCATTTTAAACGTAAGATTAAAAATTTTAAAAAATTGAACGAAAACGTTTCACAACTTTCTGGCATCAAGAATAATCTGCCATCAAGTGTTAGAAATTCGAATTTTCCTAATTGAGTTCAAACATTATCATAGGAAATGATTCACGAAGTATTCATTAAGTATAAATAAATATTTTTTTCTCTTTATGTTTCCTTTTCAAACAAATCATAAAAGTGTAATGCAAACAAGTATTAAGGAATTATAGTACTTTTATCGAACAATATCTATGCAATAAAAAAAATCAGATTCGATCAGAGGAAATTAGTTTTGCACTTTCCTCACAATTCACGTCGCATCTAGTTCGTAAAAAGAACAGGCAATAATATCAAACTACTATTTCGCCATTTGAGAGAAAATTGAACTAACAAGGCTAAGTCATGATCTTAAATCAGGCTTTCTTTTTTAAAACGATCTTTGTTCTTGTGCAATTTTGAAAAACGTGACGATCAGAAATTTTCGGGGCTTGTTAAGTTGTTACTCAGAATCGAAACATGATATTATCGAATTGCATTGGTAGCACATTCTATAACAACTAATTTAGAGAAGAGGAGAAAAAAAAAATACAACTAAAAAGGAAGAATTATATCGTTTGCCGCTTCCGCACAAATATGTTACAGATCGTTTGATAAGATGTATTTTAAACGGCCATTTTTTTTATTACGTTCCGATTCTTATAAACAGGATATGATAATATTTTTTCCATCGTAAACGTCGGATATAAAATTGGTGAAAGATTCGAAGTTATTACGTGATAAAACAATAACGATGACGTGATCGATTAAAATTGCATTTTGGATGAAAACATCTGATGATAATTCTTTTATTTTCTCTTCTTTTAACGGATTTTGCTGATAATCAAACTCTAAATTTGTGAGGAACGCGTTACAACGTACGTCTAATTGTTTTATTAATTAATTTAATGAATCATCGTATTACCCGCATTTCTATAACAGAAATTCCAGTTTTTTTCGGTTATAACGTGTGCTTTCTACGTAGCTTTACATCGATATATTTAACCCAATGAAATAGTAAAGTTAGCTTTTTAGTACACGTCTGCAATACATATTATAATATCAAAAGCGGTCTTAAAATTACACAACAAGGCACCCAGAAGAAGAAAAAATGAATTTGAAATGACACTACAGATTTTAAAAAATCCCTTATAAATCGTAATACTTGTTCTTTCAAATCTTCGTCGAAAAGCCGAGCTGCAAAGACAAATAGAGAACAGACGTTGTCGATATCTAAAAGATAACGCAATTTAGTGGGACGCGATACTCTGGTCGGTAGGGCGCTGGACTTACGTTCGTGAGAACGGGAGTTTGAATCCAGCCGGCCGAAGACTTACCGCGTAGTAAATAGTGACTGGTGTATGTTAAACCTGTAGGGTCGCAAAGTCCACCATGTTCCCATTACAAATTATACCTCTGGGGGTACTGGATTCGAGATTCATCGTTCTCTGGTTCAGGTCAATATTACGATCTGTGAATGAATGGATGTATGAATGGGTCGGCCCTAAGTCGAATTCTTGTCCATAGATGTCGCCACACAGGAAAACAAGAACAAACGCACCCCTATGACCTACGACAACAAACGCAATATTGTTTTGCAGATATCGCGAAGAGAAAGTACTTCATATTTGTCAGCAGCGTAGATGTACAGCATTTCAAGATTTTCTTCGAAACAGCACTTTTCTATTGTACCTGTGTAAAGATAATTTAAGAGCTTTTTCATGATTTTTGCTCCAATGTCCGAAACGACAACTTCGTTCTCTGCAGCTTCGGGGAAATCGTTGCAGAATAATTTTGAAAAACTGTTGAACGGGCATGTAGAATCATTCTGATGGTCTCTCCTTTCACATTCAACGCAGTGTCAGAATGCATATTTTGATTTAGCGCTTTCTGAAAATCGGAACAGAGTTCTTTTAAACTATTTAAATGAACTGAATCAAGTGCACAGACTGGTGATTCCTCTTAAATATCTTTCGAGATGCGCGTAATCGGGTATTTGACTTCAAGAAGAAGAACATCACGGATACCCGCACATGTGACCTAAGACGTCAGCGTCAACTGATAGCTTATAAGCAGAATGGCGTGTTAAAGTCGAGTTAAGTTTATCCACATGAGTTTATCGTCTACATCTTTTATATTACTTTAGATTTATTATTTATGTATTTTATTGTAACCGTAATATATTTCTGTTTTGTGTGCCTGGCAACTTCGATGCATAATTAGTTTGTTTATGTTATACATCTTTATGTTAAGTAAGAAATATATAGTGAAATAATTGAAATCCTTGTGAAAGAATCTTTGAGTAAGAATATAGAATTGTCACTATAGAGAATTGGCACTCGACAGGCTTGGTTAACTCTAAATAGAAAAGAAAGAACAGTTGATAACGTAAACAAGTGCCACGTTTCAGCAACCAATCAAAATCGAGATACCTCTACTACGTCACTTGCAGGTATCCCATTATTATTATCTTCAAGCAAGCCATTCATATCTTGAAATTTAAAGTATGATTCAACGTGAGTATAAATAACGGAGTTGGTTTCATCTGGTATATTGATCACAAAATATCGATCATTAGCAGTCTCTGAACCGCCCAAATAATGAACACATAGTCATTAGTATTACTGTCAATTAAGTTTGTTTAGCGATCAATTAATTTTGCTAAGCGATTCATTAATTTTGTAAATTGAGAATTAGATCAAGATGTGATCCACTTGTTACTCTTTCTTTTGGGATTTTGACGACGTGATAAAATTAACTACTACTAAAATTCTTTTTTTTTTTTTAAATCGAGATCTTGGTCACATGACATTCAGTCTATTAAATTTTATTCATCAAGATATTGTTCACGTGACATTTTGTCAATTGAAACTTTACCTAGCGTCATCTTCTCTACGTGATGTTTCATCCGTAAGAATTTTTTGACAGATTTTGCTGTCGTGATATTCGTGATGTTGTGATATTAAAATTCTCCACGTGATATTCGGTCTGCTAAAATTTTGTTCAACAAGATTTTGTCTACGTAATACTCAGTTTGTTGTTTAAGAAGATCTTATTGTTAATGAGAGATTGTGTGATTTAGATGTTACACAGTGAGCTCTCAGATGTGAGAATTATTTTCGGGTAATTGCAGTCCACATAATGCAAAAGCAACTCTATCACACTTTCATTTTTAAACGAGGTTATTGAATCAAAAGGTCAAATCCTTTTCAGTAGATTATTCCTATTTAGAGCCATTTTCGTTTTTCTTGGAGGAGTTATTGTCCGCCAAATGTTAAGAAAAGAAAAAAAAAATATTCAATCTAGCTCGACCGTGAAAATTATGCAGGCCCGTGCCATGTTGTTTGTTCATTGTCGAAAACTTGAACTGATTTTCTTGTTCCGAATGACATCCTATGGGGGTCAGTTAGCACCAAAAATAATTCTTAAGTTTTCCTCACCATTCGATAAAAACGCCAGTAATCCTTTAATTCAATTCGAATGTTTCCTTTTAGTAAAATTTCAGAAATAGACTGATCTTGAAAGTGTGAAGTTCTTTTTCGTAATCCGATTAAAAACAATTTTTTATTTAATTCAATTCAAGTTCTCAGTTCAAGTTTAATTCCTTCATCTGTAGTAAAAATTTAAACAAAATTCTTTCTTGTTATCCCTGCGCAAATTTGTATACTGCAAAAATATAAAAAGTGCTATTATATAAAGAAGGGTAAAACAAAAAGATAAACAAACAGAAAAATTTTCTTCTATTATTAAATAAAATAATACATTTCTAAAAGTAATATTTTGCATGGACGTATAATCATTATTCTAGCAGTCCAGTTTTTTTTCCATTTATGTTACCATAGCTACGGGCTCAGAAAAATCAGTTCATATTTAACCATGATATTTGGACCTTGTAGTATATTGCTGTGAAAACTCACTACAGCCTTACTAAAGAGTTACATTGAGCCCTGATATCGGTATCTTGATGTTTATCACTGTAAATATTTGCTGCAACCTCAGTAAAGTGATAAATTGAACCATGTTATCAGTTTTATGCAGTGTATTACAGTTGAAATGTGCTGCTGTGTTGGTAAAGTGATAAATTGAGGCACGATCATATTAAATTTGTACCAATCGTGTAAGCAAGTTTAAGAAAAACAATAACACAGTGAAACAATAAATTAAAACAATATTACGTTTGAAGCAAATTTGAGAGATATTGAGATTTAAAACTCTCCAAGAGTTCCGGGAGTGAGCAAACTATAGAAACGGATCACCCTGAGTATCTTTTGTTCTAATGATCATATCTTTGTGTTCTTAGACTCAATCTTAAAGGTTTGAGGGTTTGTCTTCAAATAGGCTAATTAATTAGTGCAGACGATATTTTAAGTTTTTTTTGTTGTTGTTGTTGTATGCCTGTTTAGGCAGTGGGGGTGCGATTGTTCTTGTTTTTCAGTGGCGCCATCTATGGCCAAGAATTAGACTTCTGCCACGCCATTCATACAACCACAACCCGTTTATAGGGCGGGTCACTTTCCTACACAAACGAGAAAGGACATAGAACACAGAGAGAGAGAAAGAAGCATCCATGCCTTGCCCGGGATTCGAACCCATGACCTTTCTGATGCAAGGGGCCGTTCAAAAAGTATGTACATCCCGAAGGGGGGGGGAGAGGAGATTTGCCATTTTGTACAGTTTTGTACGATGGGGAGGGGGGGAGGTATACAAAGTACGTACATTGTAAACATACACCAAATTTAAATTTGACTTTTTCCTACACACTCCTTAAATAAATATTTAATTTTATTTAAAACATAATTATTTTAATTTTTGTGAAAAAGAGGGGTAGACTAATAAAATGTACGTACTCTAAGGGGAGGGTAAGACCTTATGTGCGGTAATTTACGAATGGGAGGAGGGGGTTAAAATTTCTCCATTTTTTGTACGTACTTTTTGAACGGCCCCCAAGGTTAGTTCCCTGCCCCCTACACAGGCCGGTCGGCATATTTTAAGTTACGAAATCAGACACAAAAGTGTACTTTCTGTGAATAAACATCATTTTTTTACAAGATGGGTTTGGACTCCTTACCCTCAAAATATGAGTACTAGCCGCGATCCGGAAAATGTGGTCTCCATAGTTGGATCAAGCGAGAGATCCGAAGTTTGGAAACTTTAATGTTAATTTTACTTTTAACTTATTTTAACATAACTCAAGAAAGTTTAAACCAAATTGAAAAACTTAACATCATTATAAAATTTCGTTTATCCAGATATAATTTCATGCAAAAATAACATTTAGTAAATATTTATTATATTTCATTATTTTATTTAATACTAAGCGAAAGAGTTTTGAATTGTATGGTATGCAATTTTTCACATCATTTTAAAGAACGTAATTTTTCATTACAGAATGCCAAAGTTGAACAAAATCGGTCGAATAGTTTTTGAAAGCTCAAATTATAAGTATACGACTTTTTACTGATAAGACTCTCTGCCGATTGTCCCCTGAACCACCGTGGCTCATTCGAAATTAAATTTAATTTGTCCATTTATAACTCTGCTTAAAAAAAATTTAATTCTTTAAATATTTAAAATATTTTACTTATAAATGTGGTTTTTTTGTAAGTAAAATTTTATATTTTATTTAGAATTTAAAAAGTTTTAAAAGTAAAACAGGGTTCGTAAGCATCTGGGTAAAATGAATAGCCGGTAACCATTTTGTTATAGATAAGCTGAAAACTTCTTAGTATTAGTCTCCACTACCGAATTAAAATTTTATATTTGCCGCCTTCGGATATATTTATTGCTAAACCCCGCCCCCAAAGGGGGCATCCGGGTATCAATAAAGATAAACAATTAGATTTTAACAGTAAATACAAACCAGGAAACAATAAAGACAAACAATCACATATTAACAGTTTGCAAGGGTAAGTGCGATCTAAAACAGATGAAAAGAAGTACTTCACTACATAATAATACAATTCAGAAAGTTCGTAAGCAGTTAGTCGAAGGGGTCCCTAGAATAACAAAACCTTTATAAAGGTGGTGTGCAAATAAACCACACAACTTTTGAATATGAAAGAACATCAGCTACACAAGTATATATGTACACAGCATGTATATGAATTAAAATGCTGAGTTATATAACAATGAAACTGAAAAGTGAAAGCGATGTCTGCGTGAAAATATTAACAGATGCATAGATGATCTCTACTACAGTAAGTCTTGTTAAACAGCTGTACATACATCCCAGTACGAATCGAAAGAACAAGTGTGAATATATAGTATTTTTACCATACTGATGAAAATGATATACAGTAACAACGTGAAGTTACAGATGAAAAGATGATCCACATAACAAAATTTTAAAGATGTCAGTATACATTAAAGACAAACAATCAAAAATTTACAGTCTANAGTAGAGGCACAAGAGTAAGTAAACAGAATTTCTTTTAGTACGTATATGTTAAGTGAATAATTTTAACTTTAATAGAAAAATTGTTTTCCGCCAAGAAAAGACAATTATTGCGAAGCAATATTGCAAAGCAATCATCGGGGTTGGTGAGCGGCTGCGAACAGGGGGCTTAGCCCCCTAGTGTATATATATTTACTTAGAGAAAATAAATTATTCTGGTAAGCATAAACATGTAAATGAAATATATTAATATTATTAAGGTTGCACTCGGTTATTAGATTGAAATATTTAAACTGAAATAAAGACGGAACACAAATACTTATTAAACACAAAGTATGACCTAGAGCCCCTGAATTAGATCCTGAATCCTAGTATAGTAGCTTTAGTATGACCGAAAAAGAAAAACGTACATTTCAGTTTCTTTAAAAGTAAAGAACAGTCAGTGCATGTTTATGTGAACCTAATATTCTTGGTTGTCAACAAATGTTACTACAACTTTTTAATTTTTTCCAGGTGCGTATGACTCCTGCAAAAACTACTTCAAACGTAAATAGTAAACACGACTAATTTAAAAAGTGTCAGAAAACTCGAATATTTTTTGTTGGGGAGAGGGGAATGGTGGTTGAAAATTGATTTTTTAGTTTTTTCAGAAAAACTGCGTCTTGCTGTAAGTTTTGACATGCGATGAATGCATAACAGCAGTCAGACGACAGCTCCCCTTAATTACCTTTTATAACAATCTTAGAATGAAGCTAATGAAAGTTAGAATTTTATGTGAATTTCTTTCATTTGCCGAAGCCTTTTATCAACCAAACAAAGAACATAGTTAACAATTGTGATGGAACTGTTTAGTTGGCAACGAAGATTTCTTTCTTTTGACGGATGTGCATGTTGACAGCTTTATGCTGCTGAGCTGGCTACAGCATTATTTGTCGAGAGAAGTTCGAAAATGCTGTCAAAGAGAAAAAAGTTTTTTTTAAACAAAAATAAAAAAATAAAAATAACACTGTGAGTCACAAAATATTAAAACACTGCGCATTAAGATAAAGTTTTTTTTTTCGACATGGAGATAAAATGTCACTATTTTTAATTTACTACGAACAGAAAATCAACACAGTTGATTACATTCGAAATCATTTTAAATGGAAAAATAAATAAAATTGAATTGAATATTTCGTGTAAGGAGAATTTTATTTCTCCTGACACAATTTTTTGCAATCGAAGTGATAGTTAAGAGTAGACCTGGAAAATGACGTGTGGCGAGTCAAAAAAAAAAGAAGAAAAAATGGCGATATAAAAAAAAAGCTGTCACTCTTTTCCATTTTTTTTTTAAATTATAAAAGTACATCGATGCAGAAAGAGTCTCTGGAAAACAGAATTTTCATTAAATGTCTCCATTCAAAATTTTGATCCATCAGAATTTATCAATTTGTGATGGAAAGATTCATATGGCAGATGGGATGGGAAGATTGTGATGTAAAGATTCATATAAAAGATTGTGATGCAAAGATTCATATAGAAGATGCGATGGGAAGATTGTGATGCAAAGATTCATATAGAAGATTGTGATGCAAAGATTCATATAGAAGATTCGATGGGAAGATTGTAATGGAAAGATTCATGTAGAAGATGCGATGGGAAGATTGTAATGGAAAGATTCATGTAGAAGATGCGATGGGAAGATTGTGATGGAAAGATTCATGTAGAAGATGCGATGGGAAGATTGTGATGGAAAGATTCATGTAGAAGATGCGATGGAAGATTGTGATGCAAAGATTCATGTAGAAAATGCGATGGGAGGTTTGTGTTGTAACGATTCATATAGAAGATTGTGATGCAAAGATTCATATAGAAGATGCGATGGGAAGATTGTGATGCAAAGATTCGTGTAGAAGATGCGATAGGAAGATTGTAATGGAAAGATTCATGTAGAAGATGTGATGGGAAGATTGTGATGGAAAGATTCATGTAGAAGATGCGATGGAAGATTGTGATGCAGAGATTCATATAGAAGATGCGATGGAAGATTGTGGTGCAAAGATTCATGTAGAAGATGCGATAGGAAACTTGTGATGCAAAGATTCACATGGAAGATGCGATGGGAAGATTGTGATGGAAAGATTCATCTGAAAGATGCGATGGGAAGATTGTGATGGAAAGATTAATATGGAGGATTCGCTGGGAAGATTGTGATGGAAATATCATATGGTTCTTTAGCAATTCAGATATTTCTAAGTTGTATTGTATACATTAAATGTATTTTTGTCTACCCAAATAAAAAAAAAAGTTCTTAAGTTGTAGATTATTTCTAACGTTAATTTTTTTTAACAATAATATAATTTAATCCGAGGGAAAAAATTGCAATAAGTGGCCAATAAATATAAAGGATCTATCGATATCGTCACCGTCGGATCTATCGATATCGTCACTGCGTACCGATATCGTCACCGTCGATTAAGTTAATAAGAACAGATGAACCAAATAAGTTACATTGAAAAACAACTATTGTTATTAATTATTGTTACTTAAATTAAATTATTTTCGTTAAATATTTAATATGAATATATATTTATATTATAATATATTAATATACATTAATAATGATAAAAAGTATGACATTTGTTGTTATTAAATTATAGAATTCACTAAAAGTATATAAATATGTAATAAATAAAATAATTTTGTGATAAAAATGATAAATGAGGTTTATCTATTGTCAATTCATTGGTCATTCTCATTTGCACCTGAAGAAATAGCCAAAAAACACAATTTTTGTAACTGGGCGGGGCTACCCGACACATTTTGAAAAGAGCTGAAAAACATGTTTTTTTAAATTTCTATTTTTTAAAGTTTAACTATTCTTTTTTTGGTTTATTTTTTTTTTGCATTATTTAATTAGATGATAAAACAATAGAAACATACAAAAATGTTGATTATTATTTAGTATTATACAGAAATATAAGCAATACTCCTTAAGTGAGCGGGGCTACCCGACTCTCCCCTAATCGTTTTGTTCAAAGCGTATCACCGGTTTCTTTGTGGCTTATCGTGGCTCTTGATTGTTCCCGCTGATTTTGTTTTTTTAAATATAAATAAAGAGCTCATTGCTAGTCAAGTTTAAAATCTAATCACTCCAAAAATAATTTGGAATTTAAAATATAAAGCAAAGATTTTTTTTTTGTCAGACATTAGAGTGGTTGGCTGCCAAAAATAATAATTATTCTAAGATAAATTGTAGTGCTACACCAAAATTCCATTTTTCAAAACAAAAAAAAATCGAAAATTAGCTATTGAATTACTCAGAAACTTGCTCGAAATTTGAATCACGTAGGAAGTATTGCCCATTTTTAGACCTACGTGGCAGCAAAAATACGTAATTCTCCTGTTGGTAGCTTTCGCCAAGGCGAAAAGAAAAAAAAATCAATTTAGTTAAAAAAAACTCAAAAAGTTATGTCTGTATCAATGAGTATTTCATATTAGAATGTACCTGGAACATATCTCGCTAAATGTAGTTCGTAAAATAAAAAAGGAAACACGTTGATAACTTGAAAAAAATAAAATTTTCTTCCCGACTAATTTGGATTCTTGACTATCCATAATTACATTCTTTGAAATGGAGTTTTAATTCACCTGTTCAATTTTTTTTAAATATTATTAAATAAAATAAGAAAAAAAAACATCAAATAGTTATGAAAAATTGTTTTTTGCATTGAATTATTTTTAGATAACCGAGTTTTATAATTCTATGCGAAGTTTTTTCGATCAGCCTAAAATGTTCTCGAGATAAAACAAAATACATAAAAAGTGACATTAACATTATTAGGGTTCAAACTTTAGACCGTTCAACAGTACCAAATTATGGGGTCTATATTTCAATCAGGCGAAAAAAGCATATTTATTCAGAGAAATTATGTTTTTGAGTATAATTTCGTAACTTGAGCTTCCATCTGCACTATTTAATTAGCATATTTGAGCTCACCCCTTCAAACCATTAAAAGATTGAATCTTAGTGCGTTAAACGTGAGTTTTAGATGTTCTGATTTTTATTTTGCGCGTTGTACCTATTTATCCTTCTGACATAGTTTCTATCAGACAAATGAAGTATTGTATTTTGTGTATATTTTACGCTAAATGGGGATAACACCAAAAACAAATCATTTGGATTCATAGTTTAGAAGTTGCAATGCTTTTTAGGTATGAAACGTACTGTTTTTGGCTTGAACTCATGAACAGGTCAAATATACTCTTTCCTTCTGAAATATTTATTACTTACGTTACACTTTTTTTTCTTAACTATTTATTATTTAATTTTCACTAGAAGATCAAAGGGGAAGAACGGATTGTGTATTTTTATCTCAAAAATAATGATTGGGTCCCCATTTATTGCATTATAAGGAATACTAAGTTTGACAACTCAATATCGTGGAAAATCGGTTCTCCCCGAGAGTAATTACGCAGTGGAGATCGACTATGCTGGGAAGAAACGGGTCATATACGCGTTGAGATTCTTTTTTTCTTTCTTTCAAAATCAGCTTTTCGAGAAAATTAGCTGTCATGGACATAAATCGTTCCTCTCCCTAGATCGACACTTCTAAATATTCACCCCAATGACTCGAATTCGGTTTCAATAGATTCAACATAAAATAAATACAAGAAACAATGCATCACTTGTCTAGATTGCCATTAAATAACACAGGAGTGTAAATAAATCCAAATGAAAAATAAGTATTTTTGAGCATAAAACCTCTCTCAATTTCTGAGTTATGAGCTATATTATGTATAAATAAAAAAATTCTGAGCTATATTATGTATAAATAAATAAATCGATAAAAAAATGAATAGCAAACGATAACTTATAAGCAAAATAAAATAAATTCTTAGTCTATTAAACTACCTATTCAATAAAAAATAAATAACAAACGATAACTTGTAAGCATTAACATTAAAGGAAATTATTCTTACAATAAATTTTTACAAATAAAAAATAAATTGTGTAGTCATAATCGTTATTCCTTTTTTTTATTTGTCTTACTGGTGTAATATTTTAACTCTCGCAAGTAACTTAATTATCAGCTTCCGGCTGATGATCCCGAGTCACTCGGCATCAGTACTTCCTTTTCTAACTACTGCGCACTTCGTATGAGTTGCCGTTTTGTTTGTTTAATTTCCTATTAGCCTAGTATGGAGTTTTTCATCTGCATCTGGGACATCGAAAGTCGAAGTTGTAGTGCTTAATCCCGCTGTGAGAGAGTAAAGGATTAATGGCAGGCGAAAATGAAAGCGGCATATAAAGAGAGTTATTATGCAAGCAGAGTTATCGAATTTCTTGTTTGAGAAAAAAGAAAAGAAGAGAACTGTGAATAAATAATTATAGTATAGTAATTGAATTTCCGTTCTATTTTTTCCTTTTTTTTTAATTTTATCTGTTTACATATATCTTAAAATATTTTTATACATTTACTTTTAATAGAAGGAAAAAAAAATTTCTTCTTTTTTCAATTTGTTTCTTTTAGATTAATTTTCTTTTGATCAGTCTTGATTCATTTTTGAAACTCTTATTGAATTCTCTTTCATGTAGCTATTTTATACGCACAGTGCGCAAAAAATAAACTGACCACTCTGCACAAATTTTAATCTAATGATCGGATCTTCACTTTCTAGGACTCAATTCAAATGGTTGGAAGGGGTAAACTCAAATATACTGTTTAATTAGCGCAGACGGTATATTAGGTTACGAAATCAGACGCAAAAACGTACTTTCTGTTAAAAAGGTGACTTTTCTCAAATTCAATTTTTAGTGAACTACTCTACCGACTTCGTTCAAACTTCTTATATTGCCGTATACGATTCAAAATTTTACCAACTATTACTAAATAAAACAATAAAAAATAATAACTATTTACTAAAAGTTGTATTTTGAATAGAATTATGTTTGAACAAACGAATTTTTTAATTGTAAGCAGAATTTTTTTATTCACTTAAAAAGTTCTCGAGATGTGGCGAAATACGCAAAAAGTAAAATTAGCATTAAGGGATCTATCTAAACTTTAGATCGTTCTCCTGATCAAACTATGGGGACCATATTTCCCAAATTACGGCTACTTGGAGGACAAATAGTCGAAAAATTTTACCTTTTTTCGAAGAAGGCACGTGGTTGTGTCTGATTTTGTAATTTAAAATATCGTTTGCATTAATTAATAAGCATTTATGAAATCACCCCCTTCAACCATTAAGATTTGAGTTCTAGAACACCAAGATACGATCATTAGAACAAAAGTTATTCAGGGTGGTCCGTTTCTTTATTTTGTTCATTGCTACAACTCTTGGAGAGTTTTAAATCTCAATATGTCTCAAATTTGCTTCAAACGTAATAGTGTTTTAATTTGAACTATATTTTTGTACTTCTTAAACTCGCTTACACGATTGGTTCAAATTTAACAAGATCATGTCTCAATTTAACACTTTGTCAACATAGCAGCAAATTTCAACTGTAATACGCTGCACAAAACTGATTCATGGTTCAATTTAATGAGACTAAGGTTACAGCAAATATTTACAGTGATAAACATCAATATACCGATATCATGGCTCAATTTAACTCTTTAGTAGGGCTGTAGCGAATTTTCACAGTAATATACTACCATGTTCAAATATTATGGTTAAATATGGAATGATTTTTCTGAGCCCGTAGCTATGGTAACATAAATGGGGATAAAACTGAACTGCTAGACTAATGGTTATACGTTCATGTAAAGTATTACTTTAAGTAGATATTTATTCTTTTATTCAATAATACTTCTTCTTCTTGGACACTACTGCCTATGACAGGCCAAGGCCTCCCAATAAGTTTTTGCCATCTTGTTCTATTCTGTGCCATGGCCTTCCGGTTAGTTATTCCTATTTTATTTTATTTAATAATAGTAGAAAAAAATTTTGAGTTATAATTTATAAAGATTTTTTTATTACTTTTGTTTTGCCTAACAATTACGAAATCGGAGCGAAATCGATCAAATAGTTCTTAAGAAATCAAATTTTAAGTGCACGACTTTTTTAAAATTCGATTTCTCAAAAACTATTTGACCGATTTCGTTCAAATTTTGCATTTTGCCAAGTGAAATGATATTCTTTGAAATAAAGTCGAAAATTGTATACATTATAGTTCAAAAGTTGTTCGACTATTATTAAATAATGTAACAAAAAATAAAAGATATTAAATAAGAAATATGTTTTGCATGGAATCATCCTTGGATCAACAAATTTTATAATTGAGTGCAAAAAATTTTAATTTCGATTATGGGTAGTCAGAAATCTGCAAAATATGTTACCCATATAGCTTAGGCAGGAGAACAGTTTAATTAAAACTTGATTGATTACTCATGAAATATTCGTTCAAATTTTGTCGTTTAAAGCAACAAACTTTAAAAATATGTAAAAATTTGTATACCGTATAAGTTAAAAAAATTTTTGACCAATGTTAAAATGAATTTGTTTGAAGATTTACTTTAAAATTTCCTGACATTGAGCTTTGCTTTTTTTTCAATTTATGTAAAATTTAATTTAAGTTTTTCATGCAATCTTCTCTGTATTTTAATAAACTTTTTGCAAATTTGCTGTCTCAAACGGTATAAGTTTTATAAAAATAAAGAAACATTGCATTTTTAATTTTTGCAATAATGATATAATCATTTTTTGTTCATTTCATGCGGAGAAAAAAAAAAGTAGAAATGTTCTTTTATTTTATTTTAAGCCTTAAAAATACCAACTATTGTTCGAACACACTCCAAACAGGATAACATTAAATCCGTAATTTGACAAATATCATAAAATTTTTATAAATTCCGTTTCATAGAAACCTATAATTTCAGAAATCATCGACTCAGAACGAACTGCGACGCATAAGACCCAAGTCAGCATTAGTAAGTTTCTGTCTTTACGAAATAGCATAAAGCAGCAGTGTGCTATAATTTATAGCCCAGCCCTCCATAAACAGTTTTCCAAGACAATACTGGCGTAACGTGGTTTCGCCAAAAATAACAAAACAATTTTTCGATTCTGGCATAATCCAGTTCTCATTCAGCCGTGGAATAATATAAAAATCTCCGCCAACTGTTCTTTACGATGCAAATCGCTTTAGCAATTGTCTAGTTATTCATACGGGCTTCAAGTTCAATCCATCTTTTTTACACAAGCGTGCAGCGCAGTAATTGCTAGAGTACGAACCTATGAAGTAACAGCTATAAAATTCACCGCCAGGTCGCGCCTCAGGAAACACGAAATTTAATTCCGTTTTTGTTTGTATGTAGAAATGGCAACACAAGCTGCAAATGAAATCGTTATGTGATGTCCAAATCGCGTCGTAAAGATTCTGAAGAAGAAAAAAAAATGTAAACGGACGCGATTAGAACTTTTTATATATAGACAAACATAAAAAAAGGCAAAACAAATAAATTAGAAGCTTCTTGATTGCATCATTTGCTCACATGTGTTTCGGAACGAACCCGGTGTTGCGAAATTATTCAAATTGAGATTTAATGTTTCGGGTATTACGACTTAAATATTATTCAGGTGTCTCATTCTAATTTAATAGTCTGATATCACTTATACTTAAAAGGAAGCACTCACGCAGTGTTGTTAAATAAAGCATTTTAATATTGTTAAAGCGAGCAACGACCGACTGTTCATATTCTTAAATAAAATAGGAATATTAACCAAATGAAAAAGTTTTTTAAGCAAAAGTTTGCGAAAGTAATAATAGGAACTGCCGTATTAAAATAGCAAATTGTTTATTGGAATTTTAATTCCATCGTTCTAAATAATTTCGTCGTTAATTCACAGAATTAATTTCATCTTTTAATGAAATCAGTTTCGCAACATAAAATTCGAATGTAATAATAAGCCCCATTTTCAAATTTTTGTGGTGAGTGTTTTTCTTCTTCTTTTCTTTGAAAAACACCATGGTTTTTATTTAAGTATACACGATTTATCGTTTCTCAATCCAGAAGACAAGGGAACTCTTGGATCAAATATTGGGAGAAATTTGCCTTCGTGGTGGACTTTTTTGAAGGAACTAACCCTCATTGGGAAACCTCCCACGGTTTGCCTGACACCTAGGGGACTCTAAACCATGATCCGTCTACCACAGAGGATATTTTAAGTCAGCACTGTGGTCGGTGCGAGCCGAGTACGGAATTCGTATTGACCAGTCATCGCTGGGATTGGAACCCGGGTTACCTCAATGGAATTTTTGACGTAAAAAATATCTCTGTTGTATATGTTGTAGGCTGATTATATAATCGGGATCTTTGTGAACTGCCAACGTTACTTTGCAGCCTACCGACGAGGATTATTGCAATAAGCCTATCAAATGACGTCAGCAGTTAGCGGATTTTCCAATCAGCAAACCTTTAAACACGGAAAAACTCAGCTTTTCTAACCCAAAGTGCTCTTATGATCTTGCCTTTTTTTTCCTTAATCTCTTCCTTTTTTTCTTCCTTAAATTTTTTTAAGACAAAACACACATCCTGTATAAATACTCTCATCAGCTGGATCTATCTTTGATTAGACATGCAGGGCCCGTGCTGAGCATTTCAAATATCACAAATATTCGCCAATTTTCGAACGTTTTCGCCAAATGGAACTCTTAACATCTTTCTATGATTAATTTTTTCCCCATAGAAAACTGTAGTTCGTTTCAGGCTTCTATTATTTGGACCCAGTTCTAATTGGTTAGGCGGCGCATCGAACGAAAATTACTGTAATCGAACAAAAAATGCCGATTTGTTTAGAAAAATCCATTTTGACGTAATTTTGAGGATCGAGTTAAATATATTTTTTTCTTTCCAGTGGAAAAAAATCATTCTCCAATACTTTCTGCCAAACACAATTTTATTCGCCAAATTTACAATTTTATCACATTTGGCAAGGTGGCGAATGCTTAGCTGACTGGACATGGGTTTTAGGACACCGAATGTCTGTGATCTTTCCGATTTTTTCGTTTTTGCTTTCCCGTCAGATTTTGTTCATAGATTAGTAGTTGCGGATTTAGATTACACAGTTTCGTTTACGTTAAGTGCCGTTTATCCTATCTAAGCTTCACGGCTCAAGCTGAAATGCAAATTTAACTAATACTACAGCATATATGATCATTACAATCATTTTACAAGTCACTGACGAAAATTTTCAGCTCATTTAATTTCAAGAATGTACAAGTCACTCACGAAATGATCTTAAGTCATTTTGCTTCTTAAAAATTTTTGATCAGAATTACATACAGTATTTCTACATTTTAGGTTTTACTAAATTACATATTGTACTAAATATAATTCTAAAATTTGCATGGAAAAATTTTTATGCTTCAAATTTCGTACTTAAATTCCTTTTTATCTATTTATGTGAAACTAAGATCTCTGTGGCATTTTGTAATTACATCTAGTAAATTTTGAGTTTTTCAACTTTAAAAAGTTATCCTAAATAAAAACTGTTGCAAACGGAATCTTCCAAGTAATATTCGAATAATACGGATAAGGGCATCGACGGCACCCTACTTGTTTTTTCGTTCTTTTTTTAACAAAAAGAAAAAAAAAATCGAGTACGTAAACCGTAATATTAAATCTAGCAATTAAGATCGTCATACAACACAGAATAACATGCTACACATTGCATTTTAGGTTTTACTAAATTATACTTAGTACTAAATATAACTCTAAATTTTAGACGCGTAATTTACCATTCTAATATTCTCTTCATTTAATTCAGATAAAATCCTAAATCGAGTTTAAGGTTCTTTTACTTATTTAGTTGGTATACTATTCATTGAAAATTCAAGTATTATTTGTTTATAGGGTTACGGGCACTAAAGCACGCACATTCCGCTTTTTTTTCTGACACGTGAACTGTAACATTAAATTTGGCAACACTAATCATAATGAAAGCTTTCGTTTTTTTTCTCTCTATATTTACTCCTCGATAATTTACAACTTAAGTGGCTGTGGATGTCTTTTTTTCCCCTTCTCTTAAGCAAACAAACATCTTCAGTTTTACATCAATTTATGGCTAGGTGCCCAGATTTATTTTTATTTTTCCTAAGTGGCGTAATTTTCACGGTGGACTAGGTTTTCTTCTTATGGTTACGGTTCTAAAAGCAGCGAAGCGATGTATTAATAAAAAGGGTTAACAATATATCGCTGACGCAATTATAGAAGCACACCGTTAAATACATTTGTCAATTTGTTTTATTGCAGACGATATTTATTTATTTTTCTTCTTTATTGTTTGGCATTAATAGAAATGACACAAACGATTTTTTTTTCTTACTTCATCAAGGCGTAACAAAACTCATGTCGTAAGCTTAATAAATCCCTTATAACCTTTTATTCCAAATACGGAAGTATGTGTTATGTAACATAAATAGTTGTATATTATCACATTAACATATTAATCACCTCGTTTATTTGTAAATAGCAATGCAGTCATTTCATTGTTTGCATTTCAAACAGTTAAAAAAAGTGCAAGTTCATTGTAACATTTCCTTAGCTTGAGAATTTCCACTTTGATTTCGAAATTTATGTGGGAATTTTTTGAAAGTAATACTTTCATAATTATAATATGCTCTAATTGTATATATCTTTGCATTTGGCAATTTTTAATAAATTAAAAAATAAATTATTTTACAGACTGTATCATTCTTTATTTCACAATATTCTAAGATTTTTTTTTATTCTTTGAATTAACAATGATTGAAACATTTCAAATAAAATTGGATAATAATTTGAATACCGAGAGGTTTATTTTTAGATTTCGCTGTTTTATAAAATTCATTATGAATACTGAAGCTTTCCATAAATCTAAATCAAGAAAAGAATATATTTTTGACCAATTTTTCAGTTTATTTATAATTAGGTATATTGAGCCAAAATAACTGAAACCGTACGAAATCGTATTTTCCCGAGCGGTGTTTGATTTTTATTGTCACGCTAATTTTTTTCGTAACAAAATCTTTACTTAAAAAATTATGTAAAAGAAATGCCACAGTATCAAAATTCAAACCCTCACTTTCGACGATCAGCTAGTAGTTTCGTCTGCTTTAATAAAGTGTCCTAGCGAAATTATTTGATCTAGGACCATAATTTTTACCGAAACTGCTTTCTTTACGCGTGTGCTACATAGTGCATTCTTGAAATCGCATTGTTTACTGCCAGTTAGTTAAATATTGCTATAAAATATAGTCTCTTAAATTAATATTAGAATAAATATTAGAATAATAATTAATATTAGAATAAATTAAATTGATTATTGTCAATAGGATGCTATGGTAGTTTTCGTTTCATTCACTGTTCTCTAACAATTACGAGAGGGTGTTTAAGATCGGTTTTTCAACAGTTTTTATTTCTTTTTAGAAACGTTTGCACTGTTTAATTTAATAATTCCTTTATTCTAGCGATGGCTGATAATCCTTTTATTTTTCGTTACATTTCCTAATCAATTGTGTTAATTAGTAAATTGCATAAGTCTAATCCATTTGCCTAAATTTGAATCCTCAAACAAATGAAGATAATAATTTCCTACATTTGACGACATGTTCGCTAGGAACCCTAAATAGATTAATTCGTCAAAAAAGAACATTTCGTGGAGTTTGATTACACATATATTTTAAAAGGACTCAAATATACTCAGAACAAATAGGTCATCGATATTTTTTTTATCTATAAGTTATCTTAACAATCTAATTACAAGCAAAAATTAATTTTTGTACTTTTTAATTATAAAAAACAGTCCAATAGCAATTAAAAAAATCTATTTTATTATCGGAACTAAATTTGTACTAAAATGTAAAATCCAAAAGAAGTAGTTAGAAATTTTTTTCTTCGTTCATATTCAAAAATTTATCTAGAACTGATTTTGCAAATTAAAGAAATTTCAATGATGAATAACTGTTTCTCGTAGATCTAAATAACTGCAAATTTGAAAACTTATTGTTTGAGTCTTGTTTGTCAAATTTTACTTTTAAAGCAGAAAAAGACATCGATGTTCCAAGCTGTATTTCATAACCATAAATTATAAAAATGCTAAATATAATATATTTCATTTACTTTTTAATCTAGATTAATACAAAATAATGAAAAAAGTCTGAAAAATATGTTTAATAAAAATTCTGTATCAAAGGGATAAACAAAGAACAATGCGGAAAAATAAATCATCTCACATATTTCAATATTTAAATTAGTCTTACTTAAGATTATGTCACGCGTAATCAGAAAAGTTATGCAACTGTTATGCACAGCGCTTAAACGGATTATTTATTATTCATTCTGAACCGAAATACCCTTTCTTTCAAATGTTTTTTTTTCCTTTGAGTGTTTCACAACAGCAAGAAGCAAAACAAAAATGAAGATGTATGTAATGAAATAAGTTACTACGTGAAATAAGAGAGACCGTTATAGAATGTAATTGCTTCTTGAGCATCGAGACGCCTCACTGTCTGCGAACTGTTCTTAAAAATCATATGACACTTTCGACCTGTAAGTGCGACATTTATCAGTTTGTCAGAGCCATTTGCAAAATTGCGACACTTGTGTAGTTGGAACATTAATTTATTTGTTTATTTTCAGTTTCATCAACGGTGGTACATAGTAAACATTGAATAAAACATTGTTGGAAATAACTCAACAGTAGTTTTGTAAGCATAAGATAAAGCATTGTTAAAAATAAATTGCATTAGCAGTTTTATAAAGATCAAATAAAGAATTGTTAAAAAATAATGATAGAATCGTTAAATAAATATTGTAAAAAACATTGTTAAGAAATAACTACAGTTTTTTAAACGTTAATAGTTTTAAAATGCATTGTAACAAATAATTGCGAGAAAGATTGTGCGTATATGTCTCCCAATATATATTCTGAACTTTTATATGTTTTTTTACTTTTAAAAGTTTTATAATGACACATTATAATATTCTAACTTTTGTTTAAAAAATTGCATAATAGTTTTGTAAACATTAAATAAAATATTGGTAAGAAATATTTGTAACCGTAATTCTGTTTTGAAGTTGCTTACATCGCAGACAAGAATAACCTAAGATTTAAGTTTTTAAAGTAAACTTTTCAATGTAGAAAAAAATTATAGATAATTATATATATACACTCATTACTTTTGCAATCAAAAAATTGAAAATAAAATCATGTAAAATAAAGAAGTTGAAAAATTAATATCTTATTACAAATTAAATTCGTTTCAAAACGATTTAATTTAACCTAGATATATCTGTCAAACTTAATTAAATCAGAATTAACCAATATAGTTATTAAAATTAATAAGTCGTTTGCTTTCATTATGATACTTTCAGTATTGATTTATTGCTACTTTCGTGACAATTTTGACACCTCTTTATTTAAGAGATCAATGGAGATCTTAAAATTCTAAAGCATCGTTCGAAGAGTTTTACTTCATCATACTCATTACTAGTAATTGGTGTCACCAGTTCGCCAGGTCGTTAATTTTCTGCACGAGATTATGTCATGTGTTTATTCTCTTTTTGTTGTGCAGACGATAATTATTCCATAAAAGAGATGACGTCGAAAATTTCATGATGTTTCGTCCCGAAGAAGGAAGTTCAACGACCCTACAGGTGGTCTCGTCCATTTATTCTAATCGAAAGAGAACAGTTACAGTCAAAATCCAATTCTTGCTTGTCCATCAGAACACATTATTACAACAGCTGTGCATATACATTAGTCAGATGACAAGCAAAAGAGATGCGCAGTTAGAACACTACACGGCTTCGTCTCCATTGATGTCACTATGTTTCTTTCATTCAATATTAATATTTCTAGCGATTTTTTTCCTGACATTTTTTTTTTCCATTTGAAAAGTTTCTATTTCTTTTACAATAGAGTTCTTGTCTTCACCTCTTTTTTTATTTCTACTTCCGTGCTATACGATATTGTCATATTTTATTTTTGTCGTTGGCAACAGCATGATATATTGCGATTTAAATAGATCACGAGGGGAAAAACCAATGAAAGTAAGAAAAAAGGTTAATAATTAAAGATTTTCTTTTATTTTTATTATATCACGTACCACGTTTTTTATACGCGTTAAAATGGTTTTAGAACAACACATTAATGCTTCTTTACACATTAATGCTTCTGAAATTAAATATTGCGTTTTTTATAATACCTTGTGCAAAAAATTATTTCTATAAAATGTATCATGTAATATGAAATGATTAAAAATATAAATTTTATGATTGAAAACGAAAATGAGATGTCAATTGGATGTCGAAAGAATCGTACATTCAATATCTTAATTAGTGGTAGCTACAAAGAAAAGAATAAAGTTATTTAATCTATTACTGCTTTCTCCTTCCTCCGCTAAAAGTAAAATGTAATAACGAAATGACTCAATTATTAGTCATTACAATTATTTCATAATTTTATTTCCTTATTATTATAATTATTAAAATAGTTATTTATCTAAAAAATATGCAAAAATATATCTGAAATTATATTATTGTTTCTTAGAGTCAAATGGGAGAAATTATTCTCCAATTTAAGCACAAATATTTGTTTTAAAAAAGGAAATATAACAATAAGCTTGTAAGTAGTGTCAATTATTTTAGTTTCCATATGCAAATTAATAAACAAAATTCAGAAAACATAGCCTAAATATTCATGGAGATAAAGACATTTGTTTTTTAAAAAAAATTTACATTTTTGTCTTACGTTTTCTTACTATTAAAAAAAAATTCGATGGAATTAAGCAAAGTTTGTTGAGTTATTTTTAATTAATAATTAAAATATAATTTTAAAATCTGTAAAAAAAATTTGGAATAAATTACGCGAGATAAGAGTATTTAAGTTAGTCCTTCTTTACTGCCTCATTAAAAAAAATATTTAAAATAAATTTTTCATAATTTTGTTGCGAATTGTGTTTGTAAGCTAATGAAGAAAAAACAAGTTCGAATTGATTTTATTGAAAATGTATATAACTTTTAGTAATTTAAAGCTCTAGTAAAAAAAAAAAAGCTCAATAATGAAATTTCCAGAAATTTATTTTCTATTATAAAACAAAATTTAACAGGAAATGATAATGCCCTACAATGATTGTCCAGACAACAAATTGTGATAAAAGGAAAGAATAGCTGTGAAATAAAACATAGTTTTAATAGGATTGTTCTCTATAATCTTCTTCTTCTTCAGGAGCGCAACAGCCCTTTGCAGGCCTTGGCTGCCTCAACATCACGCCTTCTCCAGCTCCCTCTGTCCATGGCAACTCCCCTCCAGTTCTTAAGTTTTAGGACTTTGAGGTCGTTTTCGGTGTCTTTGAGCCATCGAGTAGGTGGTCTACCTCTAGAGCGGGACCCCTTAGGGTTCTTGAAGGTGGCTATAATGCCGATGACATTTTTAATAAATTTTGTTTAATAGTACAAAGTGAAATTTGTTTTTTTAAATGAAAAAAACTCTTATCCATTTAGAGCAGGGGTTTCCAACTTACATGTGGCCGCGGGTCGCAATTAAAAACACCAGTCAAATGGCGGGCCGCAACTTTAGTCAAATTTTATATAGGACTCTTTTATGTTTGAAGGAACATTAAATATTACTATCAGACTTTTATCAAGTTGCACAAAACAATTGTATTGAATTACAAATTAAAATATGAAGTAGATTTTTAAAAATATTTAATTGCATATTATAAAATTCTGGCCACAAAATTTACAAACGTAAATAATTTCGTCCAAAATGAGTGGTTTCAAAAAGTTAAATCGGAGAATTTCTTCGAGAAAATTTCTGATTCGCACATGCTAAATTATATTCACAAAATACAAAAAAAGCGAAATAAAAACAGAGCAACGTACACGGTTATTTTTGTATTTGAATATATATTTTCTTAGGTGCTGAGAGATAAATTTTTTTACATCGTTGGTTTGTTAAATTTCACAGAAACGAAGAAATTAGGTTTTTTAAAACGAAAGAAAAGTATTTTAAACCCATATAGATTTTTTACGAAAATTGTCCGCAAAAAAACGACAACTAATATATTTTAGTTCGCTGG
>NC_092208.1:82180113-82201637 GCF_043381705.1 Parasteatoda tepidariorum
AAAAAAAAAAAAAAAAAAAAAAAAAAAAAAAAAAAAAAAAAAAAAAAAAAAAAAAAAAAAAAAAAAAAAAAGGAAAAAAAATTAGAAGTTAGCTGTAAACTTCAAGATATTCAATTCAGACTCTTTTCTTATGTTACCAAATACAACTCGAAACAAAATTTATGAATTAAATGCCTTTCGCGTATGAGCCATATGAAAGGATTTCTGGAAAGGCTCATATTTTGTGCAATTTAAACGATTTTTTTTGTTTTTTTTTGCGAACTTTAAAATTATATTTTTGTTATTGATTAAAAGTAAATGCAAAAAAAACTTTGTTTAAATTTTATTGAATATTTTTATTGTTATAGCCAGAAAACGTAAGGGCAAGAAAATTAGTTTTTTTTTATTAAAATATCCAAGTTTTCATTAATATTTAGGCTATTTTTACGAAATTTTGAGCAGTTATTGCATTTAATAACCGAAGTAATCAATACGAATTCCAAACTTACTGCTACCCTAGCAACAATTTTAACCTGGCAATTTTGAGCCAATAACCTCCAATTTTGAGCCTAAACTGTGACGTACACCGAGGGACCAATATTGGGATGCCTAGATTTTTTAATATGGGTCCTATATAGGGCTAATATCGGCCTATATACCATCAATATATAGCTTATGCTTGACTAATACTGACTGTAAGATTAAGATATCGGGTGAAACTGAAAACTCTATATAGGGCCGATATCGGTAAAATAACGGCCCTTTGAAACTTTATTTAGCCAAGAATCGTGAATATATATAGAATATATATTTTTTTTTTTCTTATCTATAGGTTTTTTTTATCCAATCTTTTATTTTTTTTTGTTCGCAATTTATTACCGTTACCTTAAACCTCTGAAAGTTTAAACTTTATAGATACGCATCAGAAAACGGATGATCTAAAGTTATAAAATAACTTTGTTAGTATTTCATGAGAAATTTTGAAGAAAAATGACAAAAACTGAAAGTGTCTCTTCCATTATTGAGGGGTAGTGTATGGTCAGTATAAGTGAAAGATACTGTATTTAAGACCAGCGTTCTATTAATGGATGGAGCAGTAAGCTATAAGCTAGAATTTGTTTCGTTTTCTTCTTTTTTTTAAATAGGTTCAGGTTGCTATGACAATATGGGGAATATTTCCGTATCGTGATCTGTCGCGCCAACTACAATCGCCAAGGTGCCAAATAGATTTTAAACTTTTTAGAAATTAAAAAAAAAAATAATAATAAAAAAAAAAAAAGAAACATGTAGATGTTTGCCCGGGGGTATGTTTGCCTTTCGAGTTGGTCCCTTTCTGTAATGTTTTTTTTTTAGTTTCTCGCAGGCCACTGCCCGGAAGTTTCCAAGACTTGGCGATTATTCTGCCACAGATCACGATACTGTGATGGAACAATTTGTGTTAATCGAAGTGTTATGTTTTCTTTTATAAATTGGAGTCAAAATTTTTTTTTATTTATTTAAGTAAAGTAGAGAGCGACAGAATATTGAACTTTATGGCAGTCGTCTCGCAGACGTTTATGGCGAACAAGGATAAGATATTTAAAAAATTTCCAATTTTAATGAAGATTGAATATTACTTTTAACAGGTTCACTGCCTAGCACAACGTTGCTCGCCGTCTATAGCTTGGGAATCTCACAGGTGTTACAAATTAAAGTCCTACTTCTGTATTGCAAATGTAGATTTCTTTTAATTATTTAAAACTGATAAATATGATTAAAAAAAAATTTAGGGACTTTACATTTTCATAAGACCATACGCATTTTTTCAAGGTTGAGAAAGCCTTGTAACCAGCTTTACTAAAAAATACAAATAAAAAACAATTTCAGAAATGTGCCGTTTTGTATTTTTGGTTAACCGGGAGTTAATCGACAAAAATGTAGACCACCGCCAATTTTTCTTAAATTATTTTTTTACGTTATTTATTTTTTAAACGCATGAAATTGAATAAAATAAATAAAAGGAAAGAAAAATAAATAAATATAATTAAAAATTAAAACAAAATAGTTGAATTTTCTCTTGCGCAGCTAACCGAAAAGTACCAAAAGCTGTTTAAGCATATAACAGTTGTTTTTCTTATTTAAAAAATGATTTGATAAAAAAAAAATATTTTCCGTCTTTTTTTTTTCTTTTCAAAGTACAAGTAATTTTTCAATAATAATTTGTATATCACACAAAAGTTGATCGATATTTTTCAGTTTATTGAAAAATAAATAAACAAAAAAATATTAAAATAAAGTTTGCCTAGAATTTATTGAAGAAAGGTAAATAATCTTTAATGCAATTAACAATTACTTCAAAATAATTATTCCGTTACATTGTATTTAGTAATGAACATAATACATAAAGATACATTCTCTTTTTTTCGTTATAAAAACTAATAAAAATTTCTTGCATAATGTTTCATTTACACACAATCTCCATCTTTTTCTCGTCTTTTTTAAATGCATGAAAAGGAAGAGATACAGAAATGTAGAGGTCACTTTAGAACAAAAAAGCTTATCTGACCAGCAGGAAACAGTGTATGTTGAAGTTTCCGTTGGCGTCGTTTTTTTTTAAAACTCTGTAAGTGATGCCAACAACAGAGTTTGAGATGGGCTAAATGCCAAGTCTTGTAATTCACAAGTGGTACTTTGTTTTGGTTAAGTATGTGCGCATTTATTTTGATTAGCGCAAAAACTAATAAAAGAAATTCACTATCATAAATATATGAATGGCGCCAAGAAATCGGCAACATGACTATATGCCATCCGTCGAAGTTTATTGTCCTATCGAAAAAGAAAATGTAACAAACTTTTCATTCGGAAAAATTAAATTTGGAACAAAAATTAATAAAGAAAACTATTTAATTTTATTGTGAGAAATATTTTACGCGTTTGTTAGTACAAATTACGGTTAAAGAAATAAATCCGGTTATTATTAATATTAACCGGTTAATATTAACATTAACAGCTTATTTTTGTCAAAGGGAGAAATATCCTAAATTATTCACTTTAACCGGTTATTATTAATAATAACTAAGGCCCGGATTCTGATGACATTTGCATTTTTTTGCATATTTTGCATTTTTGGAAATTTTTTGTCCTTTAGAGCAGTTTTTGAGATTTATAGGGCATTTTCTTTAAATTTTGGGGCGTACTTTGCATTTTAAAGCATTTTTTAAATTTTTTGCTAATTATTTGTAATTTTTATTATTTTTTTATAATTTTTTATTATTACACTGCTTCCAAACAATGAAGAAAATCTATAGGATATTAACAGGTGAAGTAAAATCTTTTCAAATNTCTCCCTGGTATAAAAATTTGTTTTCAGACAAGAGACGCTCGTTTATATTTCAAAATATTAAAAAAAAAATTTAATAGTCCACTGTAATTCTGATATTTAGTAGTATTGTGAGATGGAAGTTGTTATATTCATTTAAGTTTCTATACAAAATGAAAATGTTTTGGAGTCAATATATTTTCCTTTTTTTTGTTATTTTAGGACATAAAACATATTTCTCAAACTTTAATGAACAAGTATTGCATTGCTTCATATTTTTTGAAATGACTCATAATAATTTTAAAGAGTAAAACATTGTTTTAGTTCAATATTTTCACTTTATTTAAGTCATGTCATAAGGCATTTTCAGCGCAATTTTCGCATTTTTAAGGGCATTTTTCGCACTTTTTAAGGGTATTTTTTGCACTTTTTAAAGGCATTAATTGAGATTTTTTAGGTCATCAAAATCCGGGCTCTAATAATAACCAATGAAGTTTGGTCAATGTGATTAAACGGTTTATATAGCATTGGGAGATGTGTGTGATTCTTTGTTTATGTGTTGCTGTTAAAGTGATAAATTCGGTTATCATTGATACTAACTTGTCAAAATTAATAAGAACCGCTTCTTTTGGTCAAAATGAGAAATAAAAAGGAGAGATTTCCGTTTCTTGATCTGTGACCGAATAATAGTCAAGTCTTGGCAACTTCCGGGCAGCGGTCCACGAGAAACTAAAAAAGACATAGCAGAAAGGGACCAACTCGAAGGGTATAACTCATAGCCACCCCCGGGGGCAAACATCTACACGTTTTTTAATTTTTTTTTCAATTTTAAAATGAATTAGGTGATTGTAGTTAGCGTGACAGATCGCGATACGGAAAATTCTTCAATAAAAACGCGAAAGAATGACATTAACCAAACTTCATTGGTTATTATTAATAAGAACCGGTTAATGTGATAAATTTGCTTAAATTATTCCCTTTGACCGGCTTATTTGGTTATTATTATTGACCGGTTAGTATTAATAATAACAAAATATTCGCATTGACCGTAACATAAGCAATGTGTTATTACAGCATAACTGTTTCCGCTTAGGCTCAAAAGCCGTTTATATGCAGATTACCTAGCTAGTTTGCAATTTAACTGAGGTAAACCGTTAAAGTGCGGAATGAAGAGTTTTAAGCAATTTACTTACATATGGAGGAAGTTTGATTATTTGTATTATAGTTATTAGAGTAATTAATGATTGGTTGAAACAACTAATGTGTTGATTGCAGCAACTTGACTTTTTTTTTTTTTTGAATATCGATAAATAAATAAATAACATCATGTAAATTTATAAGAATACAAAATTTTATTATTGCTTCAGCAACGCTTTTTATTTTCACTTTATCGCATTTTTATTTTCCCTTCCACGATTTTTTATTTTCACTTCAACGATTTTTTATTAATTAAGATTACAAAAAATTTTATCAAAAAACCAAATCTTTTGATTCTTAAATATCTATTATTTTAAAATCCTCTCTCATGCATTCGAAAAAGTTGGGAGGTTCTGAACACACGCAAAAATCAGGACAGAAAAAACTAAAAACTAGAAGAAAATATTTTGTTCCTGGAATATTAAGACAACAATGTACCCTGTTGTATACTAAAGCTATACGCGTGAGAAAATCTGGAAACGTTACTAAAACAATTAATATTATCTTCGAACTAATTCGATTTAATTAGAACCGCATTATTAATAACGACGTTATAATTTAAAGCGTTACGTAAAAGAGTGTTTAAACTCAAATGAACTTAAAATAGTTCTGATTAAGTAGGTTTATACAAAACTAATAATAATAAATTGCACAAAAAATTTGACTAATTTCCCAAGAGATGTTGTAAATTTCACGGCAATCAAGCACCGAAAATAAACAAGCAATTGAATGATTTGTCATCACAGCGGCACACACCAGTTTTGATGGTTGAAAAAGTTCAGTGATAATTCGTTTTTTCTAAAAAAGTAGCTGAACCTTCATTCTGTTTATTCTCAAAAAAAAACCCGTATCGTTCGGGTTGAATTAGTTTCATTTTAATGTGCATTCACTTTTCAAAGGAAAAAAAAAATCTTAAATTTTCTTTTTTTTTCTTCCGAAATTTTTTTTTAACAAATGGAAGAACCCCTACCATACACAGAAAATTTCTTGTAAAAAAAAAGCGAAATTATACAACTCAACTTTAATATATGAATTAGTAACAAAGCATTTAATGGGTTTATATCAGGGATGGGTTTTTGCCGTCAAAAACTGGTTTTTGACATGACAGTGGTAAAAACTGTCAAAAACCTACTGTTTTCTTTAATTTTTGGCATATAGTAGACAATATATTATTTTCACTTAATTGCCTTTATAAATGAATGTTGTAAATGATTGCTATTGATTTTGCAACTATATACACGTACTCTTATAGAAGGATATACATTTATACAGAAATATTGTAACATACTTATTGAGAATAGTGATACTCAACTTTTATCATTATAACTTGATTTGCAAAGGATTCAAAATTTTGCACTTCTTAATTGTTAGAAATAAGCAAACAAACAAAAAAACTTGGAACTATTAATAAATTCAAGAACTACAAAAAGGAATTTAAAATTTGGTATTTCTTAAATACTAGAAATAAGCTAAACAAAACTTTCAAAACTTGTAACTACTAACAAACTCTAAGTCAGGAATGACTTGACATTCTTCAGTAATGTAATATGCCAAACAGAATGATGCTTGGAAATGTTGAAAATTTTGTTTAGTATCCTAATATTTTACTTCAAATAGTATGATTTGATATAATCATGTTGGGAAAATGCAAAAATCTGTTTTTAAATATCTTTTAACAACTTTTTTTCTAATTTATTGCCCAAAAATGAATTAATTTTAAATCATAAGCAGTTAAACTTAAATTAAAATNAATGTTGAAAATTTTGTTTAGTATCCTAATATTTTACTTCAAATAGTATGATTTGATATAATCATGTGGGGAAAATGCAAAAATCTGTTTTTAAATATCTTTTAACAACTTTTTTTCTAATTTATTGCCCAAAAATGAATTAATTTTAAATCATAAGCAGTTAAACTTAAATTAAAATACAGTTTTATCATAACTATGGGTTTTTGACAGTTTTAAACGTTTTTGACAGAGGGGTTTTTGACATGACCGTAAAAACCATGGTATAAACCGGTAAAAACCGTCATGTGTCAAAAACTTGCCAACCCTGGTTTATATATAACAAAGACACCAATATCCAATCTGTGTCAAAGGGTTGATATTTTGATTTTTAAAAAAAAAAATCCTTTACTGAAAAATAACTCGAAATATCAGAAAAATAGGAATATATTAGTATCAACCAATAAATGAATATAATAGCAATCAATATAGTAGGTTAATGATGATGATGATGTAAATTTCTATTATTAAAAAAGTTGCAAAGTACATATCGAGTTAAATTAAAAGAAAATTTACGAAGAAAAAAATAAATAAACGTACACAAGTGAATGACCTGTATTTTTTACAGGATGATGGAGAAAAAAAATGTCAAATTATCAACAAAAAAAAACAAAAAAAAATTTGCAGTTGTAATTGTTCTTGCATTTCCCGTTTTTTCCCTCTTCCTTGTAAGCATAGAAAGGGGAAATCACGTACAAGACTAAGGAAAGGTTGGACTCGAACGCACGCACTTCCGTTTGGACAGTGAAGGAGAAAGAAAGAAAAAAACAATAATATTTACTTTTTTTAGTCTTTCAGGTCGGAAAAATCTCCCTTGTCTTGCTGTTTAAGTAAAATCATCACGCAATGGATTAATTGGCGATGTTTCCTCCTCTAATTCTTTTTTTTCTTCTTCTTAATTTCTAATTTCAGTACATTTTCCCACGCCAATAATACGAGGTGTTGATGTAGCGTACTAACAAGTGAATCCTTTAGTTGTGGAAAGCACGCCATGTGTAAGAGTTTTGTATAATGCGCAAAATAAAAAATGGACTACTCTTAGTAACTTATGATACTATCTTCAAGTTTTAGGACTTAATCCTGATGGTTTGAAGGGGTAACATCAAATATGTCAATTAATTTGGGCAGACGATATTTTAAGTTACGAAATCAGTCACAAAAACATACTTTCTCCGGATAAACATCCTTATTGTTCCAACGGATACGGGTTGCTGACCCCTAAGATATAGAGGGCTTGAACAGCCGACCCCATTTTTTGGATATACGACCAATAATGTTCAACTTCGTAGCCCTGTAATTTAATATGTAGGGGAGAGTCGGGTAGCCCCGCCCACAGTCAATTTCATATGTATAGAATATTTTTTCAAATCAATGGGCCATCGGACATTAATTGTTATATTAAAAAAAGATTATTTTCAAAGTTTCAAGTATTTATGCAGCTGTTAATATGGTAAACAATAGTTTTGAAAATATGTTGAATACAGTAGTCATGAAATTAAGAAAAATTGGTTGAATGTTTCGATTAAACTTAATTTTAATACTAAAAAAATAATTCTCAATTGTCTGAGAATGGAATTTGCACGAAGAAAGAAGTTTAGATGTGAAAAATTGTTCCTGTAATTACAAATTTACAAAAAAATTGGATTTCGGGTAGCCCCGCTCACATGAATGTCGGGTATCACCGCCCAATTTTATTTCGTCGATAAATGTACGGTTGCGAAGATTATTTTATTGCTTCAAATTTGAATGTTATATGCATTTTTAACAACAAATATATGTTTTAATATTATATGAAACATAAATTTATATATTTAAAAATGAAAAATTAAATATTTTTAAAATGCAATTGATATATCCAAATTAAATTTAATATCAAGAAATCATAAATATTATGATAAGCTATTTGCTTACTTATTTATTTTCACTTATTTGTGAACGAATCAATCTACAGAAGCATTTGAATGCAATCAAAATACCAAGTGAACTTGTAATTTTATAAGAAGTATTTTATATTAAGTTTATAAGAAGAGATCAACCAAATAAGTTTATATTGAAAAAAAACTATTGTTATTAATTATTGTTACTTAAATTAAATAATTTTCGTTAAATATTTAATATAAATATGTATTAATATTATAATATATTAATATACATTAATAATGATAAAAAGTATGGCATTTGTTGTTATTAAATGATAGAATTCACTAAAAGTATATAAATATGTAATAAATAAAATAATTTTGTGATAAAAATGATAAATGAGGTTTATATATTGTCTATACATTGGTCATTCTCCTTTACACCTGAAAAAATAGCCAAAAAACACAATTTTTGTAACTGGGCGGGGCTACCCGACACATTTTGAAAAGAGCTGAAAAACATGTTTTCTTAAATTTCTATTTTTTTAAGTTAAACTATTCTTTTTTTGGGTTTATTCTTTTTGCATTATTTAATTAGATGGTAAAACAAAGGAAACATACAAAAATATTGATTATTACTCAATATTATACAGAAATATAAGCAATACTCCTTGAGTGGGCGGGGCGACCCGACTCTCCCCTACTAGTATTAGTTAAGTGCCACTACCCGGTATGTCCTACATCAATGTTTTTTAAGGTGAAGTGTCACTCTCCAGTATGTATTTAACTGGTACTCCGAACACTGATGTTTCTCCTAATCTATCTTCAGCAGATATTAAAATATCAAATAAATATACTAATATCAACGAATAAATTAATATCAAAACGGATATAACAAATATTTCGGACATTCACAAAAGCGATTATGTGATTGTTGACATTCACGGGTGAAAGTCGACATTCTCTTGATTTCATTCATTCACGATACACTACAAAGTCCCAGACCAGGAAGATGATAGGCCATCATATGGCATTCATAATCGTTTGCTACTAATAAGGGTTGAATGAGTGTCAGCAGGGGAAGAAAAAAAATAGGAATGGAAGAAGGAATAATAGAGAAGATAAGGAATAAATAGGGAGGGTATTTTCAGGAAGTCACTAAAAACATTCCTGGAAATCTTATTCATGAAAGCTCATTAAGAAGACAACGAAAGGAAGGAAAATAAATCTACTCATAAGTGATACGTGTGTTTACGTTGGAAAAAAAGGACGTAACTCAAGACTAAATATCAAGTGTCGTTTCTGGATTTTAGAATGAAAATGGAGGGTTTTACGATCTGGAGGGTGTTCTGGTCCATAAATTTCTTCTGAAGACACCGCTCTACCAACTGTAAGAATGGTTTAATACCAGGAAAAATTTATCTTTTATCGTTTTGGCTCTTAAACGTGCAGTTAGTATTCAAATTGTTCGATTTCATAATGAATTTGTAATGGAGAATTACTTCAAGTGCTGTTCGAATACCAATACAAGTATTTAAAATTTTGCTGTAAAACAGTTGAAATATGCACAATACCTGTAATTTTGTGTTTTTCTTTTATTTATTTATTTTGATAATATTATTAATTGGGCCTACACTGAAAGAAGATCTCCTATATCCACACACGTGACCTATGATGTCAGCGCCAGCTAATCTTTATCATCAAAATGGCGTGTTAAAGTTGAGCTAAGTTTCTCTTCATAAGTTAGAATGTTAATTAACGATAAGTTAATTCAATACAGGTCCGTGTTGCGCATCGAATCAGTTGAAATGTAATTCTTTCTCGGCTACATCTTTTATTTAAATTAGATTTATCATATGTTTATGTACTTTATTGTATATTTTTGTTTTGTGTACCTGGCAGCTCCGATGCTTTGTTCATGCTTCACGTGGCTTCCAACCTGTCTTTGTGTTAAGTCTCTGTGCAAATTCATAGTGAAAGAATTAAATAAATTTTTGAGATAGAATCTTTGTGAAAGAATTTAGAATGTGTCACTTAAGAAAATTGATACTTGACGGCCTTGGCTTACTCGAAATAGAACGGAAAGAACAGTTGCTGACGTAAACAAATAGCCCGCTTCAACAAGCAATCAGCATCGAGATACCCACACTACATGACTTGCAGGCATCCCATTAAAGTGGAAATGAGATTTTTTTTATTACGAAAAAACTAAAAAATGGTTCTTGTGCCATTATCTTGCCAAACAATTCCCAAAATATGCTTTTCTTTTTATAGAAGGAACTGGTGTAACCATCTAAAAAGGTGTATAAAAATCTTGAAAATTAAACAAAAAACATTCTAAGCAAAATTCTTCTCTCCCCCCCCCCTACCCAGGAGAGTTTACATTGAAAATAAGCTGTAAGATCGCCAAGGCTTACTGCAATTTCCATTATTCAACTCATTTAGCCAAAAGAAAAGATAGGGTCATAAACCATGATGATTGATCCAAATGTGCTGAGAGTGTTAAAAAGATAAACTGTTTTTAAATTAGCAGACAAATGTTTTACTTATAGTTTTGTTTTAATTACAGTATTTAGTTATAATTTTTTTTTTAAATTAAGAAATTATACAATCATTAATAAAGTTAAGTAAATAGCAGAATTTGGCAAGGAATTTTTGAACAGGAAATACAGTTGAACTCGTTTATAACGAGCATAAAGGGACCGTAACATTGTACTCGTTAAATCCGAGTGCTCGTAATAAACGGGTCCTTACGGCAGGCGTGCAAACAGAAGAGGGGGGGGGCTTTGGAGGTCAAATGATTGAGTTTACTTAAAATTTAATTAATACTTACTTACTTTATTTACATTAATTAATTTAATCAAATACTTTTCTTGCTTAAATAAATTAATTCTTACTTACTAAATTTACTTAAATACTTTATTGCTCGCTAAAACCGGGTCTTTCTCGTTAAAAGCGACTTCTGTTCCATAGACTTAACATTGATCCAACCAAATATTCTCGTTTCCCTCGGTAAATCCGAGTTCTCGTTAAATCCGAGCTCGTTATAAGCGAGTTCGACTGTAGTTGTATTCAAGTACGCAGCTGAATTTCTTTTACTACCACCATAAATGAAAAAAAAAAATTTTTTTTCTTCTTAAAACCACGCTGCCAGTTTACCACTTTCTTCTTCTCCTTACTGTATAAACTACAGCCCAGCTTACAAACCCCGGGATTACAATGATAAATTATTGTTTTCGGCAGTGTTTTCTCTTTCTCTCAGCATATATAAAAAGGAAGATCGATAGCATTATGCATAGGTTATTTCTCCCACTGAAGTTGAGTTAACAGTCCGGAATCTTAAACATGAAACAACCTTGACGTAAATTAGTAAAACACACTTCTTTTCATTATGGAACTTTTTTTGGAACACCTTATTCGCTTGCTTCAGCGTTCTTAATTGTGCTTAGTTTGATCTTTCAAACGAACACACCCCAAACTAGCAATTTACGCAAGAAACTTTCTCCATCTTATGTTTTGGTGAGAGAGCAAATTCAATATTTACCCATCCACTTACAACAATGACGTTTGAGCAGTTCCTCTTGCCCAACTGGAGGAATACCTCACACGCAATAGTTGAGCTCTCTTCCAAAAGTGGCTTAGAGCTTCATGGGCGGACAAATTTAATGATAATTGCTAGATTGTCAATTGGTTAAAGCCTCTATCGCTGTTGCTGCACTGTGAAAAGCCGTGAAATGGGATCATAAATTTCTCAGCGCGACTTCGTGTAATTAGAGAGAAAAATTAAGTTTATTCATTGCTATGCTTATAAGGATTCATAAATCACTGTCATTTTGACGTATACAAAACATTTAGTGAAGATTTTCTATTTTTGTTTTACTTCATAAATTGATTAAAATTATACAGACTAATCAACCGTAAAATTTGTTACAACTTAAATGTGATGAATGGGCGTTATTGGCATTGGGTATATGTCTCCATAAATAATTAGAAATCTCTAAAAGTCATCTTCAATATTTCAATAAAATACAATAGAGGCTCAGGGGATAGAGCGTTCGCCTTCCAATGAGGGTGAACCTGGTTCGAATAACCGATACGGCACAATAACCCGGTAAGGCACAAATTTCCATAAATCAACTACTAAATTATTAAAAACTTGTTTTAAAATTATACTTAAAATAAAATTTTATTCGATCAGATGCTTTTCTTTGACAAATTTACCTTTATCATATTGTTCGAAATTTGGGAACGTATTGGACCATAATATCGTTCGAAAATGTTAATCATTCGAACTAAATATGGTGCTTGGATGAACTATTCTATAGCACTTCTTGATCTTGATCATACGATACTTTAAATATCAACTTGTTCCTTAACTTAAACGGAAACATGGTATAACTTTAAAATTTTCTTCCTTTTTTCGGAATTTGCATCACATCTATTTTGCTTTATGGGATACATTTTTGAGCTTCTGTAGCGCGTTGTACCATAATACAGATAAATTTTTTTATCTAACTTGATGTGGTTCAAACTAGAACAGACTATGAATCCCACTCGATTCATTCCATGGCACCCCAAGGTGCCACGGAATGATTAATCCCGCAGCACAAACTTTGGGAACCTTTATGCTTTAATGCAATTGCAACTCCTAAAAAATATGGTTTGTTCCTACTTTCTACAGCAATGCTGGAGTTCCGTGTGAATGAGGTTGAAATTGAGGTATATTAATGAGGTTATTTTTGGTGCAAAACATAACCTCATTTTCTACTTCGAAGTATTTTTTACCTCTGTCAACCTCAAAACAAACCCAAAAACAACTTATTTTTTTGTAAGGGATAACCTATAAATAAGGTTCTATAAATTAACAAAATTATTTTTGAAATCATACGAGGAAGATACGGCAATATTTTAGACTTATACGGATATGTTGAGGACGACTTGATAAAACAACTAAAACAACGAAACAAAAAAAAAAAAAAAAAAAAAAAAAAAAAAAAAAAAAAAAAAACAAAAAAAAAAACTCAATTCGAAATAAATGCACTAATCAATTTCTTTAGTATTTATCGGTTATAAGAATCATGAAGCTAAGTTCGTTAATCCGTACGAACAATGTACTTAGACTTAACTTATTCTGGGACACTTAAAGTTCTCACATCGAGGGCTACCGATAATTCACATAGGGGCATGAAATGCAAAAATATCGCGATAACAATCGAGTTCTATAAAATAACTTAACAATATCGAAAGCATAACTTATCAAAACGATAATATTGCAAATATTGTATACAACTATCATTAGTGAATGTGATATGATTGTGAATGTTGATGCATTTCATTTGGGTAACGATAAGATTGACCAAAAATTGAAGAAATATCGTGACATATCGTGAAATATCGTTTTTGACAATACATCATGACACTGATAGTATACATCGTGATCGTGTTAGCGACAATTCAGAAAAGCAATGATCCCTATAACCAATAACAAGCTTACTTTTAGAAGTTCATTTTCTTTGTTTTAATAAAAAATTTTCAATTGTTACAGAAAAAATTTAAGTTACTTGAGGATAGTTAGAACTAAGTTAAATGGTTTCTTGAAAATTTAAAGAAGAAAAAAGTTTCATGGAACAAAACCTAAAGGCAAGTTTATCTCGTAAATGACATTTTGCTGAAAAACCGAAATTATGCCAAATTACCAAATTCGACGGTTATGCGGGCTAATTGTAAATTATGCGTTTTTCCACATCTTTGCATAATTTACAGGGCCCTACCCATAGATTTATACATTCATTGAAGCTGATATCTTTTCGATCACTAATTAGCAAAACGAAACAAAGCTTAGCCATCTTTGACTGCCAAATTACCTAAATGGGGTTTAAAAAAAACCTATCTTAACTCTCATCGCCAAACGATTTATTTTTTCTTTGTTGCCAGACTTAATTCTTCTGAAAGAACGCTTCTGGTTATGCAGACGACTTACAACTGCTCAAGAAGAGAAAGAGAGAACAACAATAAAATTGAAAACGTTTTCTAATGGCTAACCGAAATGGAAAATAATGGCATTTCATTGACCCCAGAATCCCGTTACGAATTTAGATTCTGGGTTAAGTGGCGGAATGGAAATAAAGTTGTTTTCCCGATTGTTGTTTGTTTGTTTACTTTCTCCCCCCTTTGCCATTGTGTCGTTCCTGATGCCCCTCGGTCACGTGATGTTGTCGGCGATCACGATGCATGTAATGGCGAATAAAATAGATTAAAAAGGCAATTGGCCAGTGGGGACCGCTCACAAATTTTAGAACCGTGAAGGGTCATCGACATCTGTAACACTAACCACTTTGGTCTCGTGTTCATCGGAATTGTATTTTGATAATTTAACTCAAGTGGCTTACATAGTTTATCTATTAATGGCGATCTCTTCTGATTCCTTATTAAAATCCTATCTTTCAATTTCTCATAACTTTTCGAAATAGCCATTAAAGTCTTAATTTCTGTAATTCTCATAGCTTTATGTGGTGCACTGCTGTCTAGCTAATACAGTTTAACTGATTTAACCATTTTAACCTTTTCTTCAACGAGTACCCATAATGAAAATTTTTTATATTGGCATAGAACTATATAATTTATACAGATCAAATGCTCAAAATCATTATAAAAAAATAAAAAAGAACCTTCCAATCTCATGAGACACATCTTTCATAACCGTCGTTGAACAGCCAACCCAATTTTATGGGTTTACGACTGCTAATGTTAAACTCCGTAGCCTTGTAATTTCGAACCCAATCCAAAGACAAGGGAACTCCTGGATCGAGTATTGGGAGAAATTTGCCTTCGTGGAGGACTTTTTGATGGAGCTTACCCGCATTTGCGTTACATGGAGAGGAAGACCACGACAACCTCCCACGGTTAGCCTGACAGCAAGGGAACTCTCACCCATGATCCGTCTACCACTGAAGATATTTCACGTCGGCACTGCGGTCAATGCAAGCTGGATGCGGAATTCGTATCGACTGGGATTCGAACCCGGTTTGCCTCATCGGAAGGCGAGCGCTCTATCCCCTGAGTTATCGCGGATCATCTTAATATTTTTTAAAATAGTCAGTGGATACATTAACAGGGCTGGCTTGAGGGTAAGGCGAGTGAGGCAGTCGCGTTAGGCTCTGCAATTCGAAGGCACGGCCTTAGATGTTAAGGGAGGTAATATTTCTATAAAATTCGATTAACCTTTAAAATATTAAAATTAAAAGTATAGTTATAATCATATTTATTTTGTGTTATTTTTGGAAACATTTTATAATCGTAAGAGTTTTCAGGTTTTTTTATGGCTTTTCTATTATTTTTGAAGCTTATGAATTATTATTTGAATTATTTTACGCTTATAATTTATTTTTAAAGAATAAGTATTTTTTCCCCTTACGGTCGCACTTTTGGTGATAACATATTAAAGCTATGTTTAGAGCTGTGAGAAAATAAAGCATTTGTCGTCAAAATAAATAAATGAATAAATAATAAAAAAATATTAAAAAATAGCAAAAGTTTTATTCAGAATTGCGACCGTATAAAAAGCCTTTAAATTTAAATGGGTTACTGAATCAGATTAATTTTCATTTTCTTTGATGAGTAGTTTCTTACAACTTGAATATTTTTGGTGGACCACAAGGGGTTTTAAACAGTTTTATCGCCGACGTTCGACACAGACAGATTATAATCGGTCACACATGTCAGATCTCTACTTCCTGATTATGTAGCTTTGAACCCATCTTAGAAAATTTGTTTATACTACTGATGACAATGCGTTTTAATGCAAAGAAAATTACGAAAACCATCCAAAGTTAGCTCGACAATAATGGTAACCGAATCAATGATTTGTTCTCCTTCGGAAAACATATTGAGGGTGGCATATTTTAAATGTTCAGAGTGGGAAAACATTTTGAGTCTCTGATACATTGTTTAAATAATTCATTCCAATTTTCAGGGAAGATTTCTGTATCGGAATGTGCCTCAAAAAGCTCTTAATTTTTGTAGCAGCGACGCGCGAAAAAATTAGAAAGAAAATAAATCACAGAAGAACATAGGAGCCATCCGCTTGCAAATCACAACAGATTTTTTAAAAATTTCAATTTGTTTATTTAACTTTTTAAACTACAGCAATTTTTTCAACAATTTCCTCTTGTCAGCGCCTTGACGATGATAGTTGAAGTAAACAGATATCGAACGGAAATATCCCAAAATTTTTACTTTATTGGATATAAAAATTTATTTCTGTAGATATAAAAATTACTTCGCCCAATATCACAGTGGTTAAAGCACCCATCTGCCATTGTGTAGGAACTTATACCAGTTGGACTCACAATTGGCTCAATAGGTATCCTCTATGAACCAGACCAATATTGGGATATCTAGATTTTTTCAATATTGGTCCTATGTATGAGACCCGATGGCTCAGGGGATAGAGCGTTCGCCTTCCAATGAGGTGAACCGGGTTCGCCTTCCAATGGGGTGAACCGGGTTCGAATCCCAGCGATGACTGGTCAATACGAATTCCGCATCCGGCTTGCACCGACCACAATGCTGACATGAAATATCCTCAGTGGTTGACGGATCATGGATTAGAGTTCCTTTGTCGTCAGGCTTGCCGTGGGAGGTTCTCCCGGTCTTCCTCTCAATGTAATGCAAATGCGGTTCAGTTCCATCAAGAAGTCCTCCACGAAGGCAAATTTATCCCAATACATGATCCAGGAGTTCCCCTGTCTTCTGGATTGGGTTCAAAATTACAAGGCTACGGAGTTGAACATTAGTAGTCGTAAACCCAAAATTCAACGACGGAATATTGGTCCTATGCAGAGTCAATATCGGCCTATATAGTGACAATATATGGTTCATATTGACTGAATAATGATTAGAAAATATCAGGTGATTAGAAAATATCGGTATTCTATATAGGGCCCATAACGGAAAAATATCGGCCTTTTTAACCCTTATTAAGCCAAGATTTGTGAATATTTGTCCAACGAGGGCCCACGTTATTTTGCAACTGTATATAAATCAATATGGAAATATGCACTTCCGGTGAAACATAAAATTCGAACTATCCTGTGCCGGTGTTAGCCCATTTGATAGATACTGTCAAAGATTTTACCGACCTTAGGAGTTAATTGACGGTAACATTAAAAATAGCTAATCTCAGTCATAAGTCTTTTCATTGTCAACAACTCATGGTTGGTACCAACCAGTGGAAGATAAAATTACGGTAATTTCTTCGGAATAATGACGTAGTTATAATCGATTAAGCACATAAGCAATCAAAAACCTCATTTAAAATCCAGAACTAGAAATTCTTTTCATTCGAATTCGAGGTTTACATTTTTTTTTCTGAAAAGATACCACGCAAACATTTCGCATCATTGCGAAAGATGCATTTACCAGTTGAAAAGCATAGTGAAATGTAGGGAAAAAGAAAAACCACATTTTCCATCGTGTGTGGAATTGTTGTTTGCATTAGTAGGTGACCCCGGAGAATGTTTTTTTCCTAGGGTCATCGCCCTCTGACAGACGAAAATCAACAGTGAAGACAGAAATGAGGAAGGAACAAAAAGAAAGTAAAAGTTCTGCTCAACGGGTTAGAAAAAAATCCCACATTCGGCCCACTGACCCACAAAATTGCTGATTTTCGTTTTTTATTCTTATTGCCTCTCCTGCCTCCATAGCTCCCGTGCATAAATTATAGCGTTAAAACATTTCGAATATTTTCTTACGAATCTGCATAATTGACACCTTAACTCTGCCCACGTTCGAAGAGTGCATCTTAAAATGGAAAGTTTTAGTTGTTCCCTAGGCGGGTTGTTGCGAAAGTGAAAGCGTTAAGGAAAGTACGTATTTAGAATGTTAGTGGGAAGATTTATTTTTAAAATGGTAATTATTTGAACTTAGTTTAGATCATACTGACATAGATAAAAAAAAGAAATTTAAGAAATACCTTACACGTATAAGAATTTAAGTGAGACCTGAAAATACAAATTTTCAGTTTGTGTAGCCAGTGGCCGGTAGACTCTAATAACTTAATAGCCACGTTTTCCTCAAACCTAATGAGTCGGTGACCGATATAGATAGGTCCTTTTTTGCAGACCTTTTTCTTTTTTTCTTCGTTCTTTTATTGGATTAAATAATATTTTCTAACGAAAATTCGTATTAGAAATAATCTACGGCTATAAAAAGTTAATTCAACAATAAAAATAATATTGTGGCAAATTTTAGTTATACATAATAACTTTAAAAGAACTTTATTTAAAAATATTGGAAAAATAAAACAATTCCATGTATACGGTTACCGTAAAAGTGTATAATTCAGTTATGTTATTTCATAGAATAACTAGGTATTTCATGACATTACTAGACAATTCAGTTGAAGCATATTAATAGATGAAAAATTTTATATTTTCCCTAGTTAGCCTATGAAATGACTAATGATAGACTGTTGAAATGAAAAATAAACAATTTCAAAAATATTTTATAAATTAATTTATCATAAATTGCTAAAATCTCTCGAAAAATATTTTTTATCCCTATTGAGGAGAATTAATTGATAAATAATTTACTATTGTACTATGTCTAAGAGCAACCAACGGAAATAGGCTATTCAAAATTGACTAAAAGCAGCTTCAAACAACTCTCGAGTGCCATATTTCATACTTTAACGATCAAGTAATCGTTATTCTATAAAATGCCTAGTTAAATTGTAGAATTCAATAATTTTATATGCTTTAACTGACTTGTCTAGTTATTTCATGAAATAACGGATTTCGGTGCATATCTTCAGGTCTAATGTATGTTACCGTTTAAGAGCAGAATTCAATTTCTTGCTAATGTGCAGATTTAAAGAGCTTAATCCGTTAAAGTGCGGGATCAAAAGTTTTCAGCAATTTACTTAGGCAATGTGTGAATTATCGTTAAAGTTCAATAGTTTGTTTCTCTCATTCTATTTACTTATTTTTTTTATTGTTTTCACTTGATTCTTAAGATATCGTAAAATAAATGAATCACATTATTTCCCTATTTGAAATAATATTTTAAATCGTTTTATTCTTCATGTTACATTTTTTAAAGTGATTGATTATTGATTCTAACAATTAATGTGTTGATTGTTTGAATGTATCTACTTGGTTTTTTAAGTACCGAAGAATTAATAAAAAATATTATGTTAATTAAAGCGTACAATTTGTTGTTGTTTGTCTTCGACAAATGAAGAGTTTCCAGCATTCTGCATTCCACAATTGGTGCCCATGGACTATAAGAATACGTTATTTTCATTTACGCATAGACAACAGCAGAGCTGCTTAACATGTAAAGTCTAATGTTCGGTAGATGGCACCGTCTGATAAACTAATTAAGCCACATTCCACCGTTCATTTGGGAAAAAACAACTCAACCTAGCTCCATTATCCATAACTTAACGAAACGCGTAACTCCAAAGTCCAATAAAATTTTATTTTTGCGATTTTGAAACCATACTAGTTGTAAATGGTTAAGAAAAAGAGCATAGTTTTGTATGCATGTTTTTTTTACCATACCAGTTGAAAACTGTTTCAAAATTGTAAGGTAAAAAATGTTCTTAACCGAAACTTTACGGTTTATTAGATGGACAAACTGCAGCCGGTTATTTCAACCTAATTTTAGAATGAAAATTCGAACAATATGTCACAACATTCGTGCTCACAATATGTCACAACATTCATGATATGCATACCAAATCCTTTAATTACAATAAATATAACTCAAAAACCCACCAAAAGTGGTAAATTGTTAAAAACCCTCCTTTTAGTAAGTGGTGAAAATTGGATTATTTCCGTGATATTTTTTCCAGCTGCATCTAATGAAATCAAACTCGAGTCATAAGGAATGATAGTTATTAAGTTGTAAGGGTTTTTATGTATAAAAATTATTATTTTTGACATGAATTTATTTACATTTTTATACTAAACTATTTATCTTATCAACGGGGCGCTTGTTTCATTAATTTTAGTGTAAATAAATAAATGCAAACTAAACAATGCCTGACATGCTCAATAACACGAAAGGGCAATGTCAAAAATATAAATAGGTAATATCTAAAAACAGTACTTTTTTAGATGAAAACATTTTTGATTTCCTAAATATTAGTTCTCGTATTCGAACTTATTCAATTCTTCGTAAAAAGTATGACGGAACTATACTTTAAATGTGTAGATAAAAATTTCATTTGTGCAAACAGGTAGGCTTTAAATATAGTACTTGTTGTGGATGAAACAGCAATAATTTTTAAACTATTAGAGTATCGAAATTGCTCTAAGTAAACAATACATTATTTGTTCAATCATAATTGCATACTACTAATTGATACCAGTTATAATTAATTATTCATTACTTGCAACATTCATGAAAGAAAAAAAAATTTCTTCATAGTAATTTTATTTGCGCAAACACGTACGCGTCTCATATAATACTTTCGTTTGCATAAAACGGCAATAATTATTAAACTATTGGTTCGATCATCTCGAAATTGCTTTCATTCAACTCAGCGTGGAAAAAAAATTACTTCAATAACTATACCTCACTTGCCTATGCAACAAGATTTAAGTTCCTCTTCACCCATCAACACACCTTCAACCCACGAGGTCGTGCAACATTTGACCGGAGGACACGGAAGGCTGAGAATTTTTCGCTAGGAAGAACCTTTTTTTGGACTTCAGGTTAAATTCTTATTTTTACACTTTCGCTACAAAACCACCAATCAGAGCCAGCTGTATTTGTCTCAAGAGATAGAGAACCGGGTTCGAATCCCAGCGGCTCTCACCGGCCACAGTGGTAGACGAATAATGGGTTAAAGTCTCCTTGCCGTCAGGCTAACCGAGGGAGGCTTTCGTGGTTTTCCTCTCCATGTAAAGTGAATGCGGGTTAGTTCCATCAAAAAGTCCTCTACGAAGTCAAATTTCTTCCACTACTTGATCCAGGAGTTCCCTTGTCTTCTGGATTGTGTTCAAAATTGCAAGGCTACGGAGTTGAACATTGGTAGTTGTAAACTGAAAATTCGATCAGCTGTTCAACGACGGTTATAAAACAATTATAATTACTGAATGATAAATGTAAAGAATGATAGAACACTTTAGAGTAGACGGTTATAAAATATAAAAAATAAAAATAAAAGAAAGTAGAAAATTCACCCATCAGAATGAAGTCATTTAAATGAAAATGAAGAGTTAAAAACTTATAATTACAAGTTAAAGACTCAAATAAATAGTAGAAAAAGATCGTGGTGTTTTTACTATTTAAAGAACTTTAGAATATGATGGACAAAATGAGGGAAGGGGAAAATAATAGAAAGAAAACACAAACAGCACTTTTGTTGTGGGAAGAATATATATATATATATATA
>NC_092208.1:82202189-82265437 GCF_043381705.1 Parasteatoda tepidariorum
TAAGTACTTTTTTTGGTATTAGAATATTATATTGTAACAAAGTAATTTTGTTTAAACAAATAAAAATTATTAACCGAATATGTAAGTGGACACCTTAATTAACATTTCAAAAAAAAGATTAGTTTTGTTAATTAACTAGCATTGTTTTTAACAAATGAAGCTGAAATAACGCCTTGGGGACGATTGTAACAATAAGTAAAGAAACGATTGTAACAGCTGAAAATAAATAATCTTATGTATTTACAAACCATTACTTAACTCTTTAAGAACCACCAATAGTTTCCTATAGAATTTATATATGTTATTTATTTTATTTGCCACCTTTCACAGCAGAAATTAAAATTTTTAACTCCTTAAAGTTAGAAGTTTAGCCCTTTAGGTCTCTGCTCATTGTTATTTTTACTCCTAAAATATCACTACTATTTTGATCAATAAAAAAATATATCACAACTAGGATAATATGTATAATTAACTATGTTTTAGTTGAATTTATGTACTGTTACAATTGATCCCGTAAGTGGGAACAATTGTAACAAGTGCACAACTGTCGAAAATTGTTAATAACTAATATAATAACATTTAAAATAAGGTATTTAGTTTTTTTCCAGTAGAGGATAGTCTACTTTACTCGTCTGTCAATTAATACTAATAATATATAGGATTTTTTGTTAGTTAAAAATAGTTAAGTAAGAAATGTTACAATTGACCCTACTCTCCCCTACTGTTTGTAAATGGTTAAGAAAAAGAGCATAGTTTTGTTCACATGTTTTTTTTTCTTACTATACCAGTTGAAAACTGTTTCAAAACTGTTAGGTAAAAAATGTTCTCAACCGAAACTTTACGTTTAATTAGGTGGACAAACTGCACCCGGTTATTTCAACCTAATTTTAGAATGAAAATTCGACTAATGTGTTTTCACAATATTCATGAAATGTATACCAAATCCTTTAACTACAATAACTATAACTCAGAAACTCATAAAAACTAGAAAAATCGAACTAAAAAATTCTACCTCACTGGTAAATTGTTAAGTACAGTAAGTGGTATAAATTGGATCATTTCAGTGATTTTTTTTCCAGCTGCATCTAATGAAATCAAATTCGAGTCAGTGATAGTTGTAAGGGTTTTATGTATAAAAATTATTATTTTTGGCATGAAGTTATTTACATTTTTATTCTAAACTATTTATCTTGTAACTATTATACTATAAATTATTAATTTCAATTATTTAGCTTGTTTCATTCAATTTAGTATTAATAAATAGACACTAAATAATGCCTGGCATGTCTAATTACACGAAAGGGCAATGTCAAAAATATAAATAGGTATAATCTAAAAGCAGTACTTCTTTAGATAAAAACTCTTGCGATTTCCTAAATATTAGTTCTCGTGTTCAAACTCATTCAATTCGTCGTAAAAAGTATAACAGAACAATACTTTAGTTGTCCAGATAACAATTTTATATGCGCGAACAGGTAGGCGTCAAATATTGTACTTTTTGTGGATGAAACAGCAATAATTTTTAAACTATTAGTACGATCGTATCAAAATTGCTCTGAATAATCAACACATTATATTTACTCAATCATAATTACATACTACTAATTAATACCAATAATAATTAATTACACATCACTTGCAACATTCAAGAAAAAAAAACTTTATTTTTCTTTATAGTAATTTTATTTGCGCAAACACGCACGCGTCTAATATAATACTTTCTTTTACATAAAACCGCAATAATTATTAAACTATTAGTTCGATCATCTCGAAATTGCTTTCATTCAACTCAACGTGAAAAAAAAAATTACTTCAATAACTATACCTCACTTGTCTATACAGCAAGATTTAAGTTTCTTTTCACTCATCCGCACACCTCCCACCAAAAATTCAACCCACGAGGTCGTGCAACATTTGACCGGAGGACACGGAAGGCTGGGAATTTTTCGCTAGGAAGAACCTTTTTTTGGACTTCAGGTTAAATTCTTATTTTTACACTTTCGCTACAAAACCACCAATCAGAGTCAGCTGTATTTGTCTCAGGAGATAGAGAACCGGGTTCGAATCCCAGCGATCCCGCATCGCCCAGCGGCTCTCACCAGCCACAGTGCTGACGTAATATCTTCTCAGTGGGTTAAAGGGTCATATCATGGGTTAAAGTCCCCTTGCCGTTAGGCAAACCGAGGAAGATTTTCGTGGTTTTCTTCTCCATGTAAGGCAAATGCGGGTTAGTTCGAGCAAAAAGCCCTCCATGAAATCTAATTTATTCATATATTTGATCCAGGAGTTCCCTTGTCTTCTGGTTGTCCCTTGTCTGTCGAAATTATAAGGCTATGGAATGGAAATAAAAATGAAGAGTTAAACACTTATAATTACAAGTTGAAGACTTGTAATTATACAAACTATATACTTGTAATTAAACAAACGGTAGAAAAAATGGTGGTGTTTTTACTATTTAAAGTACTTTGGAATGTGATGGACAAAATGAGGGAAGAGAAAAATAATAGAAAGAAAACACAAACAGCACTATTGTTGTGGGAAGAATATATATATATTTTTTAATCTTATGCAGCAATCAAAAAAAAAAAATAAAAAGTGCTATTTTGTACGCGTTCTTTTTTCTCCAATGCAAGATACCTGATAGTTTATAAACAGCAACACACACGATATTTGCGGATATCGTGCGTTGGAAGGCAAATTCGATGGCTATGGCGTGCCTGAGGTGTGTTAGAACATTTGTTTCCACACTTAGAATTGTGAGGAGCATTGGGGAAAAAGTTAGTCATCCGTAAAACCTGAAAACCCTAAGGTTCAGAGAAGCACCATTTGGAAAGCGATGCCCTAGGCTTTCTTTTTTCTTTCTTTTTTCAGGCTAAATCTAATATCGAAAGAAAAGAAAAATTTTAGCATTTGAAGTAGTCTTAAAGTGTCGATCACTTTTGTATTCTTTCCAACGTGACAAGGAAGAACAAAACGAATGCCGTTCAAACTATATATTTCTCTCACACGGAGGCAAAGATGATCCTCATTTCTTTTCCGAATTGGCAACAGGGAATCGACAAATCAAGTGTGTGAGCTGTCATAAGCATGAAAGCGTACATTTTTGAATGAAAATTCTTTTCTCGCGTGGACAACGAAAAGCTGAAACAATCTGAGTTGTAAATTGGGGAGAAATAAAAGGAAAAATGCGAATACGTCAAATCAACAAACAAAGAGCTCTATGTTATGTTTTACCTATGCATAATAATAATTTTTTTCATTGTTATTCATTGAAAAAAAAAAGTATTAGTCGTGCTGTTATGCTTTTTAAGTGTCATAAAAAAGTGTACTGGAAGAGCATAAGTTGGGCAGAGCGCTGATGATAGTTAGGAAAGACGTAATATTAAAAAAATGCCTAGGTGACGTGCCGTTATACATGTTGTTTTTTTACAAGATTTTCTTAAAAATTTCAATAATTGATTTAAATTCTTCAGATTTTACGTAAGAGCGCATTTCCAATGGGCATAACTTAGTAGTGAGTGAAGCGAGCAGGGTTTGCAAGGAAAACCATAAAAGAGTACATAGCGATCTTCGAGGGTTGGGGAGCGTTAGCGAACAGCGTTAGCGGACGGAGCCCACTTAATATTATTGTAAGTATTCCTCCCCATGTAACACAAATGCAGATCAATTTCACATAAATTTTGAAACAAAGACGAATTTGTTCTAATGCTGAGTCCAGCTGCCGGAGCAAAACTGCTTTGAACGAATTAAATAATCAGTAATTGAATCACTGAATATGCAAATCGTAAACTAAATCATAAAGTTGATGATTAAGGAAACACTGAAAAAAAATGATTGACATATCACTGACTGAATCAGTCAATCACTAGAACGAAAAGCTGAATGCCATATCATTTCACTGAATGAGAGATAGACATTGGAAAATAAACTAAAAAACATATCACTGAGTTATGTCCATGTTTTATTGAAGGTATGATAACGTGAATGATACATCATTAGCTGAATCACGAAAAATCAAACTGGCTGAAGTATCACTATCTGAATCAGAGTGATACACTGGAAAGTAAAGGAAGAGGAGACGCATCACAAAGTGAGTTATGTCCTTGTTTTCTAGGACGTTTGATAAACTTGAAAATAAATGAAATGACAAATCACTGATTGTATCACTTAAACAAACTGATGACCTATCACTAACTGGATCACTGAATGAAACACTTGTATCACAAACTGAATCACTAAATCATTCACTGCAGTCAATACTGTACCTGGCAGGTATAGCCTGGTTGGCAGGGTGCTGGACTCGCGTTTGTGAGAACGGGAATTCGAATCCAGCCGGCCGAAGACTAACCGTGTAGTATATGCTGACTGGTGCACGTGAAATCTGTCGGGTCACATCAGACGATGTCCCTTTTTGACAAACATCAGACTGTGTAGCTTTTAAACATATGTTGGATGATGTCGTTTTTAAACATAGATCAGACGATGTTATTTTTTGACATGCGTCAGATGAGATATATCAGATGATGCCGTTTTCAGACGTAATTCAGACGATGTTGTTTTTAGACGTACTTCAGACGATATCTCTCTTAGAAAAATATCAGACGATGTCCTTTTTTGACAAACGTCAGACTGTGTAGCTTTTAAACATATGTTGGATGATGTCGTTTTTAAACATAGATCAGACGATGTTATTTTTTGGCATGCGTCAGACAATGTTTTTTCAGACATACTTCAGACAAAGTTGCTTTTAGGTTTAAGTTAGCCTATGTCATTCACAGATATATTTCAAACAACATAATTTTTAAACCTACTTTAACGATATCGCTTTCAGACATAGGGCTAACGATGTTTTTTTTCGATACCATTGATAAAAAAACGAATATTCTAAAAACGAAACGAATATTAGGTTTGACTAATGCTCTCATATTTCTATTAAGCCTACTCATCCCCTCTGTAGAATCAATAACAATTCAAAAAAGAAACGGGAAAAAAATGACACTCGATTATTCGAATTTATTGAATGATGAATAGCCACATATTTCTTGCCTCAAGTACCGATTCACGATCAAAACTAGGTCAATGGTAGATGCCTAATTCCCTGAGCACCCCACTCTATCCTACAGGGGGTGGGAATTTATTGCTATTAATGAATCTTTCAGAGGGATTACAACAGGGCAAATATGCTTTGGTAGGCAATCTTCCCATCCGCAATAATTATCTAAAAAATTCATTTCAGGGAGCTGGGAGTCATTAAAATTGAAGAGAAACGCCCCCCATCTGTGAAAAAGATCGATGATCTGCCAAAATGATCGAATCGCTTAACCTATATCTAAATGGATCACTTGAAAATGTTGTCCAAGCAAAAAAGAACAGAACATTCATTCTGACTGACATTCTTTTGTGAGTTTTCGATTTGTGCAGATTTTTGTTTCGATTTGTACAGACAATGTTTTTTGTCGCATGATGGATTTTTTTAATTAAGGAAAGAAACCCGAGTAAAACTAAATTATTTCTAGCTTAAAATGTTGATTTATGAAAGAAATTTTGCCTATACAGGTCGATACAGTTTGCATCTTTTCATAATCAGGAATAAACTAACTTTATTTATTAATAATCCCCTTGCTTTTTAAGTCAAATTTTAATGTTATTTTGTAGTATGTAATTTATATGTATCTTTAAGCAATTACTACTTGGAGAAATATAATGATAAGCCTTACTTCATATCAGAAGATCACTTTTGGGGAAAAAAACATCGCGATTTCCGTAAAAACAAAAAGATGTTTCTGTGATTGCGATTTTATCTTGAGGAAATGTTGAAAATTTGTAAATTGCCAGTAAAATACTAAGAAACCATTTTATTTTATTTTTATAACCGTCGTTGAACAGCAGACCCAATTTAGGGTTCACGACTACTAATGTTCAACTCCGTAGCCTTGCAATTTCGAACCCAATCCAGAAGACAAGGGAACTCCTGGATCTAGTATTTGGGAGTATTTCGCATTCGCGCAGGACTTTTTGATTAAACACACATTTGCGTAACATGGGGAGGAAAACTATGAAAAGATCACGTGGTTAATCTGACGGCAAGGAGACTCTAACCCATGATCCGTCTATCATTGAAAATGATTTTCGTCAGCATTGTGATCTGCAAGTCTTGCGCTGAATTCGGATTCGAACCTGGATCACCTAATTGGGAGGCGTGCTCTTTATCCCTACAGCCATCACGGTTGTGTATAATTTTATTTTTTAACCGTCATTGAACAGGCGACCAAAATTTTGGGTTTACGACTACCAATGTTCAACTCCACAGCCTTGTAATTTTGAACCAATCCAGAAGACAAGGAAACTCCTGGATCACTACCCCCAGAGGTATTGATTTGTTATGGGAACATGGAGGACTTTGTGACTCGACAGATTTAACTGGTATAAGTCACCATTTACTACACGGAGAGTCTTCGGCTGGCAGGGATCGAACCCATGACCACTTGGACATGGGCCCAATGTCCTACCAACCAGGCTATCCCGGCTCATGTATGCGAATTATAATTTCTCTTTATATAATAAAAAAACATAAAGAAAAAAAACTACTGCTGTCGCCGACGATTTTTAAAATATTTTTCATTCGTGTCATATTTTTCATTCGTTTTCATTCGTTCAATTTTCACTACACTATAGCTTTGGGATAAAACGATATAAAATTTCGTGCATCTTTAGAGAAAATATTTCTGAAGTTCTTTGATATATTCAACAGTTTTTCAGTTGTTTTATGCTAAAAATAAAGATTATTTATTTGAGTTTAGCAAAAATAATTATTATAATTCCGATTTCTTGCAGTTAGTTAGTTAACCATGAAATTAAAAAAGATGTCTTACTTTGCTTCCATTTCGAATTTGTTTAGAAGCAATTAGATCGCTTACACTTATGATTTTTCAGATTTTTCAAAGCAAAGAAAAAAGTAATCACTACGAAATTATATCTTTTTGTAGCTACTTTCATTAATTTCGGAAAATAAAGAATAATACCATCACAAAACTTTATAAGTATGAAATTAATTTTAGAATCCCTAAATATTATAATCACAAGTAGGAAATTTATTTCTTTAAAATCCACTTTAACGTTCAGGGACTTGACAGTTTTGAGTTCTTATAGAAATAATGTGCCTCTTTTTACTGAAAAAAAAATGTAATGAGGGTAACAAATGTATTAAAATATCAAGGTTTATTTCATTTTCATCTTTTTGAAATTCGTAAAACCTGCGAGAACTCTAGAAGCTGCTCAAATAACATTAAACAGTATATAATAAACTAACTGTCCAAAATACTTTAAAATTAGAGTAATTTATATTCGATGCAGTTATGAATTTATCCTGTAATAGAGTTTTTTAGTTTTTTTTTTAGCGCATTCTTTTCCATTATCCACTCTAAGTTTTATTCATAGATCGATACAGGAATCTATCCTGTAATCGAAATTCTTAAATTTTTTTTAACACACTCTTTTCTATTATCCACTTTAAGAATTATTCATAGATCGATGCAGGAATCTATCCCGTAATCGAGATTTTTAAATTTTTTTTACACATTCTTTTCCATTATCCACTTTAAGATTTATTCATATATCCATGCAGGAATTTATCCTGTAATCCAGACTTTTTAGTTTTTTTTAACGCATTCTTTTCCATTATCCACTTTAAGATTTATTCATAGATCGATGCAGGAATTTATCCTGTAATCGAGATTTTTTAGTTCTTTTTAACACATTCTTTTCCATTATCCACTTTAAGATTTATTTATAGATCGATGCACGAATTTATCCTGTAATTGAGATTTTTTAGTTTTTTTTAACACATTCTTTTCCATTGTCCACTTTAAGATTTATTTATAGATCGATGCACGAATTCATCCTGTAATCGAGATTTTTTCAGTTTTTGTAACACATTCTTTTCCATTATCCACTTAAGGATTTATTCATAAATTATTACATAGAACTAAAGCCAGTGGTGCCGCAGCCCAAAGAGAGCCAAGGCCTACTGTGCCCATCTCAGTTTTCTTGACCTTAGGCTCTGGGGTGCAGGAGCAGATGGGTGGTCAGCCGAATGTGGAACCCCCAGTGTTTAGTTCCCAAGCATGCTTGGTACTCATTTTATTGACCCACTGAAGGGATGAAAGGCTGATTCATAGATTATAGACACATTTAATTTAGAATTTCAATCATGATTTGAAACTTTTATTAAAACTGAAACAATAAAATGAAAGCAATAAAAAAAGCTATCTTCAAATAGACATCAACTTCCAAGTCAAAACTTCATGTCGTATGCGTTACAAGTGGAAGAGAACATATTAAAACACTGCCATATGCAATCAAACTCGTGGTACTTTTCTGCAAATCCTCATCTCAAAGTCTAGCTCTAAAATCCCCTGTGGGTAAATCTCCATCAATAAACCAACGGTGTTCAATACATAGACTACCTGCTGAGAATCGTAATAGGCCTATCACTCAAGTTAGACTTTTTTAAGGGGCCAGATCGGAATATATAGTTTCCCTACGTGCAACAGTTTTTAAAATTGTTAACAAAAAAGAAACATTGAAAAATTAGGCCTTTTTTTTTATTCGATATTGTGCAAATGTTACTCCACTCTAAAGTGTTCTATCATTCTTTACATTTATCATTCAGTAATTATAATTATTTTATAACCGTCGTTAAGCAGCCGACCGTATTTTCAGTTTACCAATGTTCAACTCCGTATCCTTGTAAATTTAAACCCAATCCAAAAGACAATGGAACTCCCGGATCAAGTATTGGGAGAAATTTTGCCATTGTGGAGGACTTTTTGATGCAACTAACCCGCATTTGCGTTACATGGGGAGGAAAAACACGAAAACCTCCCACGGTTAGCCTGACGGCAAGGGGACTCTAACCCATGATCCATCTACCACTGAGAATATTTTACGTCAGCACTGTGGTCGGTGCGAACCGGGAGTGGAATTCGTATCGACTAGCCATCGCTGGCATTCGAACCCTGTTCATCTCATCGGAAGGCGAACATTCTATCCCCTGAGCCACAACGGTTTAGGGTGTAAAATATGAACTCTATTGAAATATGTTCCTAAGTATACTCTGAAACAGTGGTCTCAAATCGGTACCGGTCCGTGGTTCAAATGGTACCGGGCCACCCACACAGTACTTAATTTTTCCATTTTATTTAGTACGGTGTATTTCGCTCGGGTTTATACTACTTTCCATGGACATGGACTAGAGGTTAAAACGGAGATGAGTGACGTCACATGAAGCCGCGCCAATACCGCAATAGTATTTTATTTTGAAGGCATTTTTAAATGCTCTTTAATTAAAATTATTAAATTAAAACATTCTACAATGTAAATTATCAACATCCCTCCCTTATCGGGCAAGTCACGGTAAAATTATCGAAACGTTGACCAGTCCATGGCATTAAAAATGTTGCGAGGGGGGCATTGCCCTAAAACATATCTGGAATAGATTTTGGTTCGAATAAAAGAGATATTTAAAAAAAAATTCGAATAGGGCTAAGAAGTAAACTCGTTCGAAAAAATTGACCTTGTAACTTTGATTTAAGGGGAGAGGAGTCATTCTATTGTCTTTACATACAATATTGTAAGTCATTGTATGTTAATGAAATTTCAATTGTAAACGGAATTGTGTAATATCTTTAAAAATGTTTCTTTCAGAGCAGCAGTAAAATAAAAATTAATGTTAAAAATATTAATAAAACAAAATGTATGATTTTTTAGAAAGATGTGACGGATTATATATTATTCTTTTTTCAATCTAAGAGCTATAATAATTATCTTAAGTAAAACTTATTTTGATGTCGCACTTTAAGTATTTTAATTTATATAAACTGTGTTACTAAATTCCAAGAAACTAAACGGGAGAGATGAAAATTTCAATAACTTGAAAATTACGTAAATGTTAATAAAAGTCATGTTTTTAGAGGTCAAAAATTCACGTCAGACATCATTGATGTCTAGCGAGCCCTGAGAATGGCAATGTGTGAAGCAAACATTAGTGAGCTCAAGAATAGGGCACCCATTTTCAAGACTCCCCAGACGTGAAAGAGGGAAACAAAGCATGCCTGGTTGCCAACGAGAAATGTACAATAAAAGTGAAAAGCAAAACTAGAAAAACAGTGATAGTCGAGAGTGAAACAAAGAACGAATACCTTGACAGTGCACCATGGACTNAATCTTTTCAAGCCGCGACCCAAATTTGAGCAATATGTTCATGTCGCGACCCCAAGAAAAGTCAAAATTAGCTGAGTAAACCACAATGATTTCTTCTAGGAGGTGTTGGTATTACTTATTATTTGGTGTATTAACTAACTTTTTTGGTTCGACTCAGCGCGACCCAAGAAATATGCTTCGCGACCCAATTTTGGGTCGCGACCCATAGGTTAAGAACCGCTGCTCTAACCCATGATCCGTCTACCACTGAAAATGATTTTCGTCAGCATTGTGATCGTTGCAAGTCTTGCACTAAATTCGAATTCGAACCTGGATCACCTAATTGGGAGGCGTGCTCTTTATCCTTACAGCCATCACGGCTATGTATAATTTTATTTTATAACCGTCATTGAACAGCCAACCCAAATTTTGGGTTTACGAATACCAATGTTCAACTCCACAGCCTTGTAATTTTGAACCAATCCAGAAGACAAGGATATTCCTGGATCACTACCCCCAGAGGTATTGATTTGCTATGGGAACATGGAGGACTTCGTGACGCGAAATATTTAACTGGTATAAGTCACCATTTACTACACGGAGAATCTTCGGCCGGCAGGGATCGAACCCATGACCACTTGGACATGGGCCCAATGCCCTACCAACCAGGCTATCCCGGCTCATGTATGCGAATTATAATTTCTCTTTATATAATAAAAAAAACATAAGGAAAAAAAAACTGCTGCTGTCGCCGACGATTTTTAAAATATTTTTCATTCGTGCGTTTTTAATTTTCACTACACTATAGCTTTGGGATAAAACGATATAAAATTTCGTGCATTTTTAGAGAAAATATTTCTGAAGTTTTTTGATATATTTAACAGTTTTTTAGTTATTTTATGCTAAAAGTAAAGATTATTTATTTGAGTTTAGCAAAAATAATTATTATAATTCTGATTTCTTGCAGTTAGTTAGTTAACCCTGAAATTAAAAAAGATGTCTTACTTTGCTTCCATTTCGAATTTGTTTAGAAGCAAATTAGATCGCTTACACTTATGATTTTTCAGATTTTTCAAAGCAAAGAAAAAAGCAATCACTACGAAATTATATCTTTTTGTAGCTACTTTCATTAATTTCGGAAAACAAAGAATAATAACTTTTTTTTTTTACCATCACAAAACTTTATAAGTATGAAATTAATTTTAGAATACCTAAATATTATAATTACAAGTAGGAAATTCATTTCTTTAAAATCCACTTTAACGTTCAGGGACTTGATAGAGTTTTGAGTTCTTATAGAAATAATGTGCCTCTTTTTACTGAAAAGAAAAATGTAATGAGGGTAACAAATGTATTAAAATATCAAGGTTTATTTCATTTACATCTTTTTGAAATTCGTAAAACCTGCGAGAACTCTAGAAGCTGCTCAAATAACATCAAACTGTATATAATAAACTAACTGTCCAAAATACTTTAAAATTAGAGTAATTTATATTCGATGCAGGAATTTACCTTGTAATCGAGATTTTTTAGTTTTTTTTAACGCATTCTTTTCCATTATCCACTTTAAGATTTATTCATAGATCGATGCAGGAATCTATCCTGTAATCGAGATTTTTTTCAACACATTCCTTTCCATTATCCACTTTAAGATTTATTCATAGATCGATGCAGGAATCTATCCTGTAATCGAGATTTTTTAGTTTTTTTTTTGTACTCATTCTTTTCCATTATCCACTTTAAGATTTATTCATAGATCGATGCAGGAATCTATCCTGTAATCGAGATTTTTTAGTCTTTTTTAGCACATTCTATTACATTATCCATTTGAAGGTTTAACATAGATTATAACATTGAACTGAACTCGGTGACTCGACAGCCCAAAGAGAGCCAAGGCCTACTGTGCCCATCTCAGTTTTCTTGACCTTAGGCTCTGGGGTGCAGGAGCAGACATTCCGGTTGGGCGGACAGCCGAACGTGTATAACCCCCAGTGTTTAGTTCCCAAGCATGCTTATTACTCATTTTATCGACCCACTAAAGGGATGAAAGGCTGATTCATAGACATATTTAATTTAGAATTCCAGTCATGATTTGAAACTTTAATTAAAACTGAAACAATAAAATGAAAACAATAAAAAAAAGCTATCTTCAAATGATAGAAAGACATCCTCTTCGAAGTCAAAACTTCATGTCGTATGTGTTACAAGTGGAGGAGAAAATATTAAAACACTGTCATATGGAATCAAACTCGTGGTACCTTTCTGCAAATCCTCATCTCAAAGTCTAGCTCTGAAATCCCCTGTGGGTAAATCTCCATCAATAAACCAACGGTGTTCAATACATAGACTACCTGCTGAGAATCGTAATAGGCCTATCACTCAAGTTAGACTTTTTTAAGGGGCCAGATCGGAATATATATTTTCTCTACGTGCAACAGTTTTTAAAATTGTTAACAAAAAAGAAACATTGAAGAATTCGGCCTTTTTTTTTATTCGATATTGTGTAAATGTTACTCCACTCTAAAGTGTCCTATCATTCTTTACATTTATCATTCAGTAATTATAATTATTTTGTAACCGTCGTTAAACAGCCGACCGTATTTTCTATTTACCAATGCTCAACTCCGTATCCTTGTAAATTTGAACCCAACCCAGAAGACAAGGGAAATCCTGGATCAAGTATTGGGAGAAATTTTGCCATTGTGGAGGACTTTTTGATGCAACTAACCCGCATTTGCGTTACATGGGGAGGAAAAGCACGGTTAGCCTGACGGCAAGGGGACTCCAACCCATGATCCATCTACCACTGAGAATATTTTACGTCAGCACTGTGGTCGGTGCGAACCGGGAGTGGAATACGTATCGACTAGCCATCGCTGGCATTCGAACCCTGTTCATCTCATCGGAAGGCGAACATTCTATCCCCTGAGCCACAACGGTTTAGGGTGTAAAATATGAACTCTATTGAAATATGTTCCTAAGTATACTCTGAAACAGTGGTCTCAAATCGGTACCGGTCCGTGGTTCAAATGGTACCGGGCCACCCACACAGTACTTAATTTTTCCATTTTATTTAGTACGGTGTATTTCGCTCGGGTTTATACTACTTTCCATGGACATGGACTAGAGGTTAAAACGGAGATGAGTGACGTCACATGAAGCCGCGCCAATACCGCAATAGTATTTTATTTTGAAGGCATTTTTAAATGCTCTTTAATTAAAATTATTAAATTAAAACATTCTACAATGTAAATTATCAACATCCCTCCCTTATCGGGCAAGTCACGGTAAAATTATCGAAACGTTGACCAGTCCATGGCATTAAAAATGTTGCGAGGGGGGCATTGCCCTAAAACATATCTGGAATAGATTTTGGTTCGAATAAAAGAGATATTTAAAAAAAAATTCGAATAGGGCTAAGAAGTAAACTCGTTCGAAAAAATTGACCTTGTAACTTTGATTTAAGGGGAGAGGAGTCATTCTATTGTCTTTACATACAATATTGTAAGTCATTGTATGTTAATGAAATTTCAATTGTAAACGGAATTGTGTAATATCTTTAAAAATGTTTCTTTCAGAGCAGCAGTAAAATAAAAATTAATGTTAAAAATATTAATAAAACAAAATGTATGATTTTTTAGAAAGATGTGACGGATTATATATTATTCTTTTTTCAATCTAAGAGCTATAATAATTATCTTAAGTAAAACTTATTTTGATGTCGCACTTTAAGTATTTTAATTTATATAAACTGTGTTACTAAATTCCAAGAAACTAAACGGGAGAGATGAAAATTTCAATAACTTGAGAATTACGTAAATGTTAATAAAAGTCATGTTTTTAGAGCTCAAAAATTCACGTCAGACATCATTGATGTCTAGCGAGCCCTGAGAATGGCAATGTGTGAAGCAAACATTAGTGAGCTCAAGAATAGGCACCCATTTTCAAGACTCCCCAGACGTGAAAGAGGGAAACAAAGCATGCATGGTTGCCAATGAGAAATGTACAATAAAAGTGAAAAGCAAAACTAGAAAAACAGTGATAGCCGAGAGTGAAACAAAGAACGAATACCTTGACAGTGCACCATGGACTGCATTGGATAAACCAGACACGTTTTAAAATTTCTCCTAAATTTTAAATTAATAAAATTTCTAATAAAATTTTAAAATTTCTAGGGAACTCGGTAGATGAGTCCGGTGTTATCGAAAATTATCTAAATCATCTATTGCTATTGATAAATCGTCTATTGCTACACATTATTTTAATTTTTGGGATAAATTCAATTTCGATAATGCCAAAATTCTTACCGCCCCTGTCACATCAGCTCTTCTTGATACACGGGAATCTTGTTTTATTCATATGAATGCCGATTCCCCTGTTAACGACATTCGATTCCCTGTATCTAACCATCTCTCCGTAGCACGTGGAAATGCATTTCACCTTGATTTGCATCTGTAAGCCACTGCGGCTTTTTTAGGGTTGCTTTGTCTATATTTTTTTTTATTTTCTATTTCACTCTCGGGTACTGCGATTTGTGCAGTTTTATTTTGCTGTATTGTTTTTCACTGCTATTTTTCATTTTTCGTTCGCAAAGTCACATATTCTGTTTCACTTTCAACTCACTTTTGTTATCTTCGACGACGTCTGACAAGTCATAAGAATGAGCGTTTTTTTTTTTTTTTTGACAGCTCAAAACATGTCGACTTTTATTATCATCTTCTCATTTTTTTAAGCCAGTGAAGATTTTACCATCAAGTATACATTTGGGTTTTGATCATTATTTAGATCAGAATTTCATACAGAAAGAAGCAAAACAACTGTTTATTATTATTTTAATATGGTTTATGCGGTCTATAAAAACTTAATAAAACCGTGGCATCTATAATGAAATTATCACTCACTTTAAAATTAAAATTTAAAGATTTAAGATTTTGTAGTCAGATGCTTGGAGTTATTGAAATCGATTATTGAATGCTGTGGTGAATATAAACGTAATAAAATGTATTCTTAGTTTTGCTGCCACCATTACAGTTTCTTAAAGACTTGACGAACTCTGTTTAAAAGAAGCCTGCCGTGCCATATATATGTATGTACTGATGGTAAGCATCGTAAAACAAGTTTGTAATAAAGGGTATGAAGTAAAAAAATTATAGTAGTAATATTTGGTGATAAATATAGCTGATTGTAATTAAAGAATATGTTGACATTTTATGGCGAATTTACGAAGATCTGTTTCAGTATGCATAGAAACATCAATATTCTATTTGAAAATCGCCTTTATCCAGGGATTTTACTTTTAGTGGCTTTTAAGATGAAACTGATGAAGGTGTCTTACTGATGAAGAAGTAACATCGAAACGTGAAAAAGTTTTAATAAGAGTTTTACTCTCTTTTGTGCTCTTTGTGGTTTTTAAACGTCTTATTGATGAAAAATATACCAATGGGACACCGAAACGTGCATAAGTTTTAATAAAAATTTTAACTCTTTGTGATTTTTAAATGTCTTACTGATGAAGAATCAATCACCTATAGGACACCAAAACGTGGCGAGTAAGTTTTATTAAAATTTTTCACTACGTTTGAATTTTAAACTTACCACTGATGAAGTTCTGAAGGTGTACTTATGTGACACAGAAACGTTCCTAGAAATAAATAAAAAGTTTTACTATTCGTGATTTTTACTGATGAAGACTAGTGATGATTTACTACTGATAAAGGTGTACCAATGTGATACCGAAACGTGTCTAGGTTTTTATTAATGAAGTTTAAGCAGGAGCTAATCCTGTATAAATGTCAATAGATTTTTTTTGACCGCTGCACTATAAAGAAACATAAAATAATATAAAAGGATCTAAAACAATATACAACCGGATTTTCGAGGAAAGCTGGGTAAGCTATCTAGCATGCATTCTGTACATCCACCAGCTTTTCCAACCAGCTATTCAAACTTTACGGGGATTCGATCTAACTTTAGGACCTCAATGAACTTCTAACTTTAATCTCTCATTTCCTCCCTCCCCCTCAATATCCCACAATTCATTTTCCATCCTGATAATTATCCGCCCCCAAAAAGGGCCCCCGTTTGTAAGCAGTTTCCATTATTCTGCCAAAGATATGAAAAAATAGAAGGCATAAAAATAAAATGGAAATAAAACGGTTGATGATGTTAAAAAAAAAATAATCAAGTTCCCAAGCCTGATCGAGCGCAGTGTAGCGTATTAAACCACTTCACGTAAAACAGCGTAATATCCTGAATAATCTGACACCCCATCAGGGGCCCTGCGCTGGGGCACCCCTCTATTTTCTTTGTCCAAGCCCTACCATCCATAGACCGCTTCACGTAGGCATGGGCAATAGTGGTACTCATAATCCACGTCCGATTATTGGAGTTTCGTAACTATTTTTTTTCTTCTCTCTCTTAGCTATTATTTTCTATTTCTTGTGTTTCGAATGATTTAGAATCTTTCAGGGATGACCGAAGTAAAATATAAGAAAGAAGGAAATGTCAGTGATGGATATTGCGAATTGTCTTTTAAAAGGGTTATTGACCGTGGCTCAAGGCCCTTTTTTTCGCCCTCTAGGAGACTTACACATTTAAAAAGTAAATAAAAACGTTAAAACAAAATTATGGTACTTTGAACCATATCATAATCATATACTATCTTATAAGAAAAATCCTGAAATGACTATATGGTACAAATTGTGCTTTTTACTAAAATTTTAGAATGTTTGAACGATGGTATGGTTGGACGACCGTTGCTCAGTATGGACTACTTTTTTGCAATCTGTGAGTACAGAGACCAAAAAGGTAAACGGACCACCCTCATTAACTTTTGATCTAATGATCGGATCTTCACGTTCTAGGACTCAATCTTAGAGGTTTGAGGGAGTGATCTTCAATATGCTAATTAGTGCTGGTAATATTTTAAGTTACAAAATCAGACACTAAACCGTACTCTCTTTCTAAATAAACCTAACTTCTTTTCAAGGGATTTGGGTTTTTAAACCCCAAAATATAGGGAGTAGCCGATCAATCAGGAAAATAGGATAGCAATAGTTTGGTCAGGAGAGTCAGGTTTGGTCAGGAATACGAAAAAGTTTAATGTTAATTTAAGTTTTTACGTATTTCGCCATATTTCGCGAACTTTGGAAGCGAATTGAAAAAATCTTACACGCAATTGTAATTTTTTTTTACAAAGCAAAAAATACTTTTCAGCTAATATTTATTATTTTTTATTATTTAATTTAATTATAGTCCAAAAAGTTCTGAATTGTAAAGTATGCAATTTTTACATTATTTTAAAGAATGTAATTTTGCATGGCAAAATATAAAATTTGTATGAAATCGGTCTAATAAAATATTTTTTAAAAAATAAGACTTTTTAAAGACCCTATTTCAACTATGGGGAACATATTTTCCAGATTGCTGCAACCCCTTATATTTTGGGAGTCAAAAATCCAAATCCGTCGAAAATAAGACAGGTTTATTCAAAGAAAGTGCGTTTTTGTGTCTGATTTGGTAACTTAAAACATCCTCTGCTAATTAATTAGCATATTTTAGGTCACTCCCTCAAAACATTGAGTTCTAGAACGTTAAGAACCGATCATAAGATCAAAAACTATTCAGGGTGATCCGTTTATTCTTTTTAAGCACTGTATACGTGGAAAAAAATTCTGGTAAAGCGACCCAATTTATGGTTGAGAACAAAAACCTAAATTTGGTTAATAAGTCCAGAATATACAGTATTTAAACCCCTTATTTCATAATTTTTCCGTCTACATCTACATGATTCTGGTTTTCAAAATACTTCTAACACATTTGGTAAAAAATGCAAAACTGATAAGCAAACTAAATAGAATAAATGGGTTTTTTTACGCCATGCTCTAAAGTATCATGACAAAACTACCAAATTTTATCATAAATTACAAAACTATATTTTATTGTTTGATGCCACAGTGCTTTGGTAAAAATTAAAAAGTTTTTTGGCGATCACAAAGAGCCAGAAATTGTTTTTTTTTTTTAGTGTTCCTCACTCTATTGCATTGATATATGCTTTGGCTATATTAATAGAATATTAAAAAGCACTCCTTATTGCGGATATAATCGTGTGAGCTAATGAAGAGATTACATTTTTTTTTCCTTTTCCTCCATATTTTTATTAATTTTATTTTTTTATTATTCTGTTTTTTTGTTTTGTCTTGTTTTATTTTAATAATTTTCTTCTTCTCTTTTCATAATTATGTAATTTCTTCCATGTTTTCTCCATATTTCGAACTTATACTTATTCATGTATACATACAGGGTGTGCCGTAAATGTTGTGAAAATTGCTTGCCGCACTTGAAAAAAAAAAAAAATAAAAAGACTGTAAATAATTAATTTGAGCTAAAAAATCAATCCGAACACCAAATGTTTAAAAAGATAGACTTTTCGAAATAGGTATAAATTTAACTTAATAACACCTTTTTCTCATTTCTAGAAAACAAGAGCAAAAAGGAAATGCTTAAAATGTCATTAAGTAAAAAAATAAAATTAAAAAAAATTGTAGTTTGAATTACGAATATTTTCTTTAATTATTTATTTATTATTGTCATTTGTTCTCTAATTAAATAACTTTGGTTTTATAACTGTGCACATGCGCAAACATTCAGTTCGTAAATATGTAAACAATAAATAAGTAATAAATCAATCATTTAAAGCATTGCTTCACACATCTTACAATTACATTATAAAAACATCCATTAGGGAATATTGAGGAGGCTACAGTCATTAAACATCGAAATAACCTTTCTTTAAGACCTTCCAAAAGAAAATAATAATATTCTTTTTTGTCATATCCTTGATATTGAATATTTAGTAAGGACAACAAGTCTAATATATGAGACATCAACAAACTCCCTTCTAAAAACATCCCCTCAAACAATCTTGGATTTAGAATAAAAAAAACGAAAACGGAACCTCCCCCACGGGGTTTGGCAAAACTTCCTGACTCTGAACACAGTAAACAAACAGAAAATGATTTATAGAACGTTTTTGGCGCTCACAGCATTGACGCTCCCCCAGGGATTGGCTATCTTTCAACTATCCCTGTAATGTTCCTGTTCTATCCACATCGTCATTATTCCATGACAAAGATAATAGTTCCCCTAACAGCATTTTTAGGTGTTGGTGCCCCCCCCCCGACCCACACTTTGGCCTCTTCGACCAAATTTAATTTTTTTTAATTCTTTACGAACTCTAAAAAGCGTTTGAACTTTATCTCTGTAGATTGTAGAATCAGGATAAAAACCGATACTCATCTTTCTTTATTCCAAACCACCTCTTATAAAATAATGTTTGAACAAGTCAAAATTTTATTTTAACAATCGAAATATATTAGAAAAAACAATCTATTATCGTTGAAGCAAAACATAAAAATATATGCTCCTTTGAAACATAATTGAAAGACTTCTATTCACATTAAACAGCTCCTTTAAAATAGAATTGAAAGACTTCTATCCACATTAAACAGCTCCTTTGAAACAGAATTGAAAGACTTCTATCCACATTAAACAGCTCCTTTTAAAATAGAATTGAAAGACTTCTATCCACATTAAACAGCTCCTTTGAAACAGAATTGGATGACTTCTATCCTTATTAAACAGCTCATTTGACCACATGAATGCTACTTAATTGATGAATTGACATATTTTTTTTTCCGCAGTAAACAATTCATTTGAAATAGAATTGAAAGACTTCTATCCGCATTTAACAGCTTCCATGAAGGATTGAACTTGACTGTAACCGATGATGTACAGTGTAATAAATAAAATGAAAAAGAGAACTTTCGATTTGACGATAAGATTTTAACGTACTAGGACTCATTCTTAATGGTTTAAGGGCCAGACCATATAAATTCTACTTAATTGCTACAGGCGATGCTTTATGTTTTAAGTTACCAAATCAAACCCAAAAGCGTACTTTCTCTGAATAAACATACCTCTTCGTAAGCGGATTTGAATTTCTGACCTTTAAAATATAGGAAATTAGTAACTAAAAGGAGAAATGGAAGGCCCAGAAAACGATGGCTCAAGGAAGTTGAGCGAGACCTAAAAACCATATTGAATACTATTTAAAAAAAAAAAAAAAAAAAAGGTTGAAGATCGAAAAGTTTGGAGAGGTGTGGGAGAAGGAGGCCAAGACCCTTCATGGGCTGTAGCTCCAAGAAGTGAGTGAACCGCAATCTGGAAAATAGAGGGTCCCAATAATTTCAGAAAAAATGGATACAAATAGTTTTTTTTTCTTATTTTAAATTTTATCTAAACAAAGAGATTTGTACTAGAAGCGTGTATTTGGCCAAATTACTGCATAATGCATACTACAATTTTATTAACTTAGGAAAATGCTGATATAGAATGGTGCACTTGCAAAGTGCACTTTTGAATTATGAAATAAATATTTTACTACTACTATAAGTTACACGTAACTGAAATAACAACTAAGTTCTGTTATGAACTCAGAATGTCTGCTATGAGCTGAGCTATGTTCTGTTACATCCAACTTAAGTAACTTCTAAAAAGAACATAGCTAAGGGTGGAGGCATGACAAAGAGGGACTTTTAATATCTATATAAACAAAACATAATGAAGAGAGACTTATACCATATATTAGCAAAGAATCGTCAAGTGGAGGGATTTATAATTAAAAAAATGCGGTAAGTCTCTAATATAAAGTTGAAATTACTATAAGTTGATAAACAAATTAGACTAAAGAGACACTTATAGATTTGCAAAACACTGTAAAGTGGTGGATATTATATTTATAAGAAGACAAGCATTTGTGACGGCCAGATTGACACTCATCATTCAGGTATCAGTAGAGCAAATTTGTTGGCCACTCTTTCAGGGACACCCTTTTAGGTGGGCCAACGTTGCTCCGACAGTAAGGTACATAGAATAAAATAACATCCATGCCTTGTCCGGGATTCAAACCCAGGACCTTTCTGATGTGAGGTCAGCTCCTTGACCACCACATTCCGGTCGTCTAAGAAGATAAGCATAGTTAAGGGGAAATTATATAAGTTTAAAAGCACTTGTAAAAAGGCACTACTACTTTTTTGCAATNTGATAAAAATTGACAAGATGTATTCTAAAGCCGCGTGAGAACCACTGGTTCTTTATCTTCAGTGCTGATAGCTGGGGTTGGCTTGATGGAGGGGAGTTAGAAGTAAACAACCCTCCCTCAATCGTCACCCCCTCTGCGTTCCATGCCACTGCTGAAAACTATTTTTAGAACTTTCGGTTACCCCTGAAGAGTGGTTCTGCTTTCTGGCACTCTACAAGAGATTCGTGCCAGAGTTTTGTTTTCGAATTTTGCCTCCATACCACGGGGGGTTTGGAGGTCAATGGAACCATCAAAAAGGTTCTTGCGATTTTTTTTCGAATGTTTTTATTCGAAGGAGGATGGGTATTTTTTTTTATCTGCAAAACAATTTCCCCCTGAAGCAGTTACTTAATTTTCAGCTCTGGGGTGAGAATAATGCATCTAATTGAAGCTTGGATAGCTGGAAGATATTTGTTGAGAATAAATAAGTGGGTATTCCGTTTTAAGACTTTTTTTTTTATGTTGGGTTTCAGAATTAAATTATATCCCCCAGAGATACGACATAACAGTTAAATCTAAAGAGCATGATCCAGCTGTTACATTAAAATAAATAAATAATAGTTTCATTCAAACAAACTATTTCGGAATTGTCGTAAATAAATAATTAAGAATTAATGTAACTAAGAATTGCGATCAAATTCTCATGAGACATAAAATTAATTTCTAAAGAACTCAGTCCAGATTTTAAATTTTTAAAAATAACAGTTCCAATCAAAAAACTTTTTCTAATTTTTTGTAACATAAATAGTTTAAAAATTTCCTCATGAGTCGTCTTTGTGTTGTATCGTCTCCAGAGATTAGACAAAACCGTTATTTTTTAAGAACATGACCCAGATAATGCATTTCAAAATGCCTATGAATTTTTTTAGAATTTTTGTTGGTACCTGATTTGTTAAGAATTTCATTTTAAGTCGCCATCATGCTGGAATGATATTATCTACTCTAGAAATAAAGCAGAACAATACTGATGCAACATTTCATTGTAATGCAATTTAAAAAATATATCTAGATAAGAAAATATTATTTGCATACCATTATTAAGTAACAATACGATAAGCGGAATAATTAAAATTCTGAAAATTATTATGACTTTTAACTCTTAAAATCTAGTTAAAAATTTCTCTTAAACAATTTTCAAATCACTCCTCGTATATTGGTAAATTTTGCATAAAAATATTCATTAAACTCCGATTATTCAAGAACGGAATTTACAGGATTATTCAAACATACAGATCGTTGGAAAACCATGTGTTTTCCCAACTTCTCAACAAAAAAAAAAATTTTGGTTGCGAAAATGTTTATTTTTAGTATATCTGAAAGGGTTCAATAAATGGCCTATTTTGTCCCTTTGTGACTGAAAATAACCTCATGTTCGTTCAGTCTAGTTTCAATGAGGGTGCTAGGTTGTTTCGAATACAGGAGCAGGTTTCAAATAAAATTTATAAAAAATTAAAACTATTAAACACGCCATTTGCAATATGCTACAATAGGCACTACAACAATTACCAATCCTAAGCCTGGTTAAAGAGTGAAGGTTAGTTACTTAAAAACATTCTTATAGCCATTCTTCTAAACTTTTCCAATTATCCGGATTTTTCGTCATCCGGATCGATCTTGCTCCCTATTGGTCTGGATAATCGGCAATCCACTGTACTTTAATTCAGAAAATTTAGTACTTTTTTCCTCCGTTAACCTAAAATTTATCACCTCTGATAAAAAAAAAATTCCACGGAATTAAATACATCATATTCGTGTGCGTAAAATCTGCGTTACACAGAAATATTTTCTAAAGCTTTTATATGACTGGCCACAAAGATTTCTGCCCCCTCCCCTCTCTTCGTTAACGGGATAACCAGGTTGGTAGGGCACTGGGCCTATGTCCAAGAAATCGTGGGTTCGATCCCCGCCAGCCGAAAACTCTCCGCGTAGTAAATAGTGACTGATATATATTAAATCTATCGAGTCACAAAGTCCTCCATGTTCCCATAACAAATCATACCTCAGGGGATATTGATCCAGGCGTTTCCTTGTCTTCAAGATTGGTTCAAAATTACAAGGCTGCCCAAAATTGAGCCAGCTGTTCAACAATAATTAGTAAAAAAATAAATAAATTTAAAAATATGGCTGCACTAATGAACTAAAATTCTAAAATATTTTCAGGGAAAAGCAAAATTCAATATAACGCGCTTTTTAAAACCATACCAGCAAGAAAATCATAAAATAAAAAAATAATAAACAACTGTTCAAACACGCAAACCACGTAGACCTAGTGATGTCCCGTGTTTTCAATTGTTCAATCCTCTTTCCCTTGAACCGACCTCAACCGGTCACTCTCCGCTTGACCCTCTCTCTACGAACTGACTGACCCCGTTACCGCCACTTGCTTTCACTAACCTGATTGCGATGATATTTGGTCAGTCTGGACTTGGAGGAATCTAATGGATGGTTGGATCCCTTTCATAATTATAAGTTTCACGATCTCTCTTTCTAAATCGGCTTGACCTTTAGATTTTTAAATGCTGTTGGTTGATGTTAAGAGGATTGTTTTTCAGACATTAGGTGTTTACAGGTATCTGAGGTCGAAAGAGAAGTAATTGTTGAATGAATTAGGGAGGATGATAATTGTTTAGTGAATTAGGGAGGATGATAATTAGAATAATTACGAAGATGATAATTGTTTAAGGAATGGTAATAGTATTTGCAGAAAAACACTTCAGTAACTAAATACATTTTATTTTATTTTATAACCGTCGTTAAACCGCCGACCCAATGTTGGGTTTATGACTACTAATGTTCAACTCCACAGCCTGGAAATTTTGAACCCAATCCAGAAGACAAGGAAACTCCTGGCTCAAGTATTGGGAAAATTTGCCTTCGTGGAGAATTTTTTGATGGAACTAATCCGCCTTTGCGTTAGGAGGAAAACCTCCCACGGTTAGCCTTACGTCAAGGGGACTCTAACCCATGATCCGTTTACCACTGAGGATATTTGACGTCAGCACTATGGTCGGTGGAATTCCGCTTTTTTTTCAATTTAATTAAAAAAAAATTTCCCCTTTTCAATGAAAGTACGCTTTTTCTGAATTGCAGAAAAAAAATCGTTTTTATGCTTTTTCCTTGAGAATTTCCTTTAAATGCGATTTAAAATTACATGAACAGGATTAAAAATCACAGATCGAGATTCGTACATAAGCGATTTTATCTCTCACATGGTGTTTTCTATTTTCACGATTTTATGTCAAATGTTGCGATTCGCATTCACGCGATTTGAAAGCCACTATTGTGATTCGTAATCACGGACGGGATTTTAAAAAAAAGTCACGTGTACTTTTTCCGCAATTACGTCATTGCAGTTGACTTTCAGGCATGTTGGCCTGAAAGTCAACTATGGAAAATTATTGCGGAAACATTTCAAAATGCGTTTCGTGAAGAGTAAGAATTGTATCCTCCCCTAACAGCAATGCATTGGTGGCCTAGATTTTAAATGCAACAAATTAAGCCTTTAAATGCAGTAAATTAAGACTTTAAATGCTCAAATTAAAACTTTAAATGCTCAAATTAAGACTTCAAATGCTCAAATTAAGAATTAATTATCAACCATCGAAATGGAGAGCAAAGACTGAATTTGGAGTAACTCTTGCACCAGCTAATGAAAGGATCGCCGAGGCACTTAAATTAGGCATTAATCTGCCTAGGTAATTTCAAACATTATTTATCAGATTCAGATTTGGTTATCTGGCTGGCTAATGCACCCAGTGAATGTGTTCACATTTCAGATCTCAGCAATGTGATTAATGGAACATATTGTGGGCTATGTTACATTAGTCACGATGCTAAGTTTGGGAGAATTAATGATTAACATCGTTATAGTTAATAAGCATCGCATCGTAACACCGCTTCGTTGTAATTGAGCAATTGTATTATTCGCATCGTAAATATTCAAGAATACGACTAAATCGTTTTGATTTACATATTTAAGAAATAAACATGTCAAAAAATTAGAATCTGTTACGTTATTTAATTGTTATACATATAAACGCAGCATCGTTTGCTCAGTACAAAGACTACACGGTAATTGTTAATAATGGAATGTTACCACCATTTACCATTTCGAAAATATAACATGTCCTTTAACGTTGAGATGTATAATGTTGTATATTACGCTTACATCATAAATTATACAAATATTTTAACTTACATTTTGCTACTAAAAAACATTTTCTGTGTGTGGTTGTGCAATGGTATTGGATTTCGTATTTTCGACGCCAACTCACAACGTCCTTGAGTTAAAAACTGCGTGTGAATTGTTATGGCGATACTCTTTCTGAATAATTTTCAAAATTCAATGTCAAAAACGACGTCATATTCCGCAAATCCAACGTCATACACTGTATGTTTAAATTATTTAATTCGAATTTAATATGTCTCTTGAGTAGTATATTGTAACATAATTTTTAGTCATTATGGTGATTAATTGTAATTATACGATCCATTATAGTAATTTTTCACATAAACCCCATGACTTTTTCCTTATACAATTAATATCTAAATCTCAGTAGTATCTTTATTTTTATATGTATATAAGATATTAATCCAAATATCCTGAAATTAAAGGAAAAATTACAAAACCTCGAAACTAATATTAGTTCTATTTGAATGCAAATAAATTTTATTTTATTTTAAAACCCGTGTCGAACAGCCGACACAATTCTGACAACAACGTGGCCTTGTAATTTTGAACCTAACCCAGAAGACAAGGGAACTCCTGGATCAAGCATTGGGACAAACTAGCTTCCGTGGGAGCCTTTTCGATGGCACTTAGCCGCATTTACGCTACTATAAGAGGAAAAACACGAAAACTTCCCACGATTAGGCCGACCCCGAGGGGGATTCTAACTTTTGATCTGTCTATCACAGAGAATATTTTAAGTCAGCACTGTGGTCAGTGCAAGCCTGGAGCAGAATTCGCATCAACCAACTTCCGCTGGGATTTGAACCTGATTCACCTCATTGGGAGGCGAACGCTCTATCAACTGCGCCACAGTGGCCCAAAGCAAATAAATTAACTACTTAATGGTAACGGTTAAGAACTTTATACAGATAAAGGAACCTTATTCTTCTTTATTTTGCCACGATTTTTAGAGAAAAAAAAACCCCGCCTACAAGCATTGCTTTACTTTCTGAACATCAAATTTATAAAAAAAAAGAAACACTTATTTCAGAAATAGACCGTACAAAAAAAAATAACACAACTCAGTACCACTAATTAAATCTTTGAGGGAAAAAAAAAACTGAAAAATGACTTTATCAAAATAAAAAAAAATTATAATAAAAATAAAGACAACTTGTTGTCGATCACAAAGCCACCAACAGCAACACATGACCCGCTATATTTCTGCGGTACGCACTTCCAAGAATGCGCTGCGTAGAAAGGGTTAAAACATCTGCATCTGGAAGCGATTTTTGGTCATAATTTTGGACTGCATCATCTGCAATCGTGGGAGAATCCACAGTGACATAACACAAACCATCTGTCTGGCCGGTGTCACAAGAGGGTGATTGTGGGGGAGGAGGGGGCGTTCACATCCATCTCCAATTACCCCCTCTAGAACACTCTCACACCCTCATTTTCAACTTTTTTTCCCCCCTCCCCAAACGGGAGCATCCTCTGTTTCGCTCCCACAATCGTTCCTTTTTTCTCCATCCGTGTCTTCTAGCGGTTTGAGCTTCAAATTGGAAGATCTTCCTTGGCTCTGAATTGGATTATATTTCTTATTTTTGTGAACTTCTGTCACTCTCGGCCTCTGATGGAAAGAGACAGTGTTACGGCAGAGAGATTTATAGAAATAGTATCAAGTTTTAATTTCGTGACACTGGTTTTGTGGGAAGATGGCGAACGGAAAAGTTTCGAATTTCCTGACCATTTTGTTTCCGTGGAATTGTATAAAGTTTGATATGAATTGGATGTGTGTTTTTTTTTAATTAGGTTTTATTTAAACAACTCCTCTTGCTCCACAATGTATAACATGAGGCCTGCAGAAGTAAGTGAGCAAAGTACAAAAGAAAAAGATGAAAGGAAAATTTTTTTTACAGAGAAACAGAACAAGAATTAAAAGTTCAAACTGTACACAAAATTTGGCGAAATAGTAAGGTATTCAGTGCACATGACTAAAGAAGATGAAACAGGTGGCCAACAAATTCAGAAAGTCTCAACTCCTTTTTTAAACTCTCTCATTGGATGTGTTTAATATTCTAAAATTTAGTTAAACCGTTCCAAAATTATAGTTTGCGATCTATACTTAGATCATGTTCTCTTTAGTGGTAAACTACGGTTAAAATAACTACATTATTTATTTATTTTTCGTAGTTTACTACAACTTCTTTGTTACAAATGCAGTTAACGACAACTACTTTTTAAAAAAAAAATTCAGTAACTACAAACTACTTTGAAATTTAGTCACTTCTTTAAGGAGACAAACTTTACTAGAGAACCTTAATTACACCGGTGCTTAAAAATGATTTTAAAGAGGAAATGGGCTTACATTAAATATAAGGGAATAATTTATAAATATTTATTCATGTTTACATGAGCCAGTTTGTTACTTTAAAACATATTTTTCGAATTTGTTCATTTAACCTTCAACTTTTTAAGCTATTTTCGACAGCCAATATTCAAATTAAGAAATACAAAATTATCAAATACTTGCAATTTTTTAATTGCTTTTAATTTCCTCTAAGCAATTAAGTACATCGAAAATACATTCCTTTCCTTTGAAATAACATCAGTATTTCACGAGTGAAAGATTCGCATGTGCAAGTGTGACCAAAGTGTTTAATGATCTATATTTCGTAATGGCTCGTTTGAATATTAGTTATACGTGATTTTTCAAATACTCATTTCTGTTAACGCTCAGCTGCAGCCACAAGGTCATTTTCGTTGCATCCATTGATAGACCCTCGAAGATTTGAACCCATCAAATTCGAAAAATGAGTTGCGTTAGAACTCATAAGTATTTATCCGTTATTAGAACTAAAAAAGAATCATGTTTCTTTTCTAAACTAAAGTTAAAAGTAGTTGCCGGGAATCGTTACAAACGATTGCTTTTTTTTTGTATCGCACTATTCTCGCTTACACTATATTTAAAAAAAGTAACACAACTACACTACAGTTTAAGTATTACACTACGAAAAAAAGTAGCAACTACAGTAATTTGACTACTTGCAGTGCGCTACTTCTGGTGGTAGATGCAAAACTTTTCGAAAAATTTTACTTCTTTTGTCTAAAGCTTCAAAAAGAGTTTTTTTTTTTTCGTGGCTTGAGGATAAATTTAACAAATGAAAGATTGAAAATATTACTTGGCATGACCTGGAACTAGAAGAAAAAGATGACCAACAGAAAAAAAAAAAGGACCAAAAACCTTGACTGAGGTCAGGGCTCTTTAACACTAGAAAGACTGAAATACCTATATTGCCCAAAAGCAGTCAAAATAACTGCATTATGAAAGAACTTATGTGTAAAGAAATTCGTTTACAATTTATTTTTAATATTCCTCATATTATTTTCAGTCATATAACAAGTTATTAGTAAATATTAACAATAAAAAAATTATATGTTGTACAAAAAATCACAAAATTTTAAGAAATTGTGTCATTATATACATCATTGTTTTTCTAATGAAATTAAAAAGCAGTCGAAATGACTTTTTGGGGCAATCTAGTGTTAAAGTCTGTATCGTAAAGATGATGATTATGCTAAATATTGCAAATATAAAGACACTTTATTGAAAATACAGTGCCTGTATTGTAAATATTTGTTCGACACGGTATTGCAAATTAAGGTAAATGGACGCAATATTGGGAAACAGGAGTAAGATTTTCGGTATTGAGTCTGTTAATGTATCACCATGTTGACCACACCATGTTGTTGCTGCTAGTTACAGATGGAAGTTATTTTGAAAATATATATTTTATTGCATTTTTCAAAATTGGAAGGGCCATCTGTTAACAAACTTAGCAACTTTTACCTCCTCAATTCTCTTGGTCTACAACTGGTTGTTACACGAATTATTTAACAAGTAATCAAGAATATTAAAGCAGATTTTGTCTCCACTTCGGAATGCTCTGGAATAATCTCCAGCTAAAATTCGTATAAGTTAGCAACTTTGCGTGGTATAGGTCAAAAAGTTACATATTCACGTATATATCTTTTCAGGGTACGCTCTTAAAACAAATGATCACCAGTTTTCAAAAATCTAGAATATTTTTTTTTTCTGTATCAATTTGTATCATCATAAGAACTTCCATTCATAAAGACACTAGAAATTTTTCAAAAAAAGGAACGTTTAAACAATGCATATCCAATCCTTTCTTCTTTTTTTATTTCTCTCTCTCTTTTGTCTGGATGAGTAAGTACTTCATCAAAAATCACAATCAGAGACAATCTTCACAAATAACTGACAAAGTGATAAATCACTGTTTCTTTTTCCGGAAGACAAATCTGCCGAAAAAAAGAAGAAAAAAAAATTCGAATTCGAAACCACTCGTCCAAAGGGATTAATGCCTAGATCCATGAGAAAGTGTAGATTACCAGAGATTAGAGCCTTCTTCCTCGGACATTGTTTTCAGAACAAGATATTATTTCCGAATCCCCAAACGCTAGGCCTCTCTCCTTGTTTCAAGTTTTTTATCTTCAATTTCCCCCTTGTGATCAGGAGGGCTGGGTGGTCCGGGTGGGAAAAAAGAGGTCATCCCATAAATGATGAAAAGCATCCGTTGGCGAGTAGATTTGTAAAATGAGTCATTTAAAATCACCAGAGAATCATTTGAAGTCACTAAATGACGCATCAAAATGAAAGAACAGTGGAAATGAGATGTCGCGTGTGTCGCAATGTCTGAAGCTTTGAGTTTAATTGAATTGATAAACTGCTTTTTATTTCGGTTTAAATATAAATTTTTTTTTCTCGTTTTCGATGTATTAAATTACACGATTTAGTATGCTTCCAATTCTAAGTTGTTGTTTCACAACTTTTTTAAATGATATTATTTTTATTATTTACATATTAATGCTTTTTATTATTCAAATATTAATATTTTTATGTAGTAATTTATTACTCAACTGTTGTAGTTTCTTAATTCATTATATAGTACTCTTGTATCAATATTCTTATTCTTAATATTGATAAATTCTCTTATATCAATACTCTTATTTCCTTATATCGATATTTTTTTTCTGTAATGACTTTTAGTCTTATTTTGATAGCATTCTTATATTAATACTGTTAGTCTTTATATCAATGCCACTCTTATTGCAATACTTTCATTTTTTACATCCATATTACTCTATTATCAATAATCTTATTCTTTATATCGATGTTATTCTTATAGCAATATTTTTATCTTTTTTATTATTAGTACTCTTGCATCAGTGTTCTTATTCTTTATATCGATAGTACTCTGCTATCAATACTCTTAATCTTTATATCGATAGTACTATTATATCAGTACTATTATTCTGTATTGTATCAATAGTATTCTTGTATCAATACTCTTTTATTTAACATCTACAGCACTCTTATACCAATTCTCTTGTTCTTTATATAGATAGTACGCTTATGTCAATACTCTTATTCTTTATATCAATAATACTCTCTAAAATCAATGCTCGTACTTTTTGTGTCGGTAGTACTCTTATAACACTCTTCTTACTCTTTATATCAATAGTCCTCTTATATCAATACTCTTACTTCTTATTAATAGTTCGTTAATAACAATTCTTACTCTTTATATCAATAGTTCTCTCATATCAATAATTACGCTTCCTCTTCCAATTTTAAGCATGTGTTCCGTAAAGGAGAGACTATTTTCGAAGCCAAGTTTTTTCACCTAGTTTCAAAATAAGTCATGAAATCTTCAATAGATTGGGCTGAAAAACTTCATAACAAAGCTTTCTTTTGCATGTCAGACCAATACAACTAAACAATTGGCAAGGACGTCTTTGAATTTTGTCCTCAAACTGCACCACGTTTTGTGAAAATGGCAGTTATTTTGTAAACATTGTGCTATAGTTTTTCTCCGTTAGTAGCTCCATCTGTTGACGAAACTCGCTATCAATTTTGAAACTTATTGAGAATAAAACGCCAAGTTTCCTAAACAAACTGTACTTTCCCCTCCCCTTTCGTTTCTTTAATGTATATTTTAATCGTGGTTAATTTACGAAAACACCTGGTATAGGCAACATGCTGGTGTTTAAGGAACTGTAAATGAGAAAAAATAATATTTGGAGCTGGAAAAAAAATTTTCGCAGTAGAATTTTTAACGATAGCTATGTAAAATAGCGAAATCTTAAGCTTATGAAAGTCACAAATAATAATTACATAAAATATCAGAAAATTTGGAGATTTAGATGGGCCAAGATGGGGTTATAAAAGAATAAGTAGGCAAGAGTGTTCCAAAGAGTAAGTAGGGAAAAATAAACTAAGACTGAGTAGATAAGATTCGAAGGATTGTTGAAGCTTAACTGTTCGAACTAGAAACTGTCAGATGTAATCAAAATATTCATTTTTCTTTAGTTGTGTACCATATATCATTTCTAAAAAGTCACACTTTTGCTTTTTCGATAAATTATTTTTTTTCTTCTTCAGAAAAAGTCATAAGACCGAAATTTGCATATCGTTAAGATGAAAATTTCTTTATTTCTATTTAAAAACTACAATTGCGTATAATGTAATAGGTCTTCAAAAATTCTATAAAATATAAAAATAAGGCTTTTTGCGCTTAGAGGAAGAGGCCCGTGAAAACTTTATTCAGCCTTTGATATTCAGGGCCCGCACAGAGGATTTCAAATTATTAGCCAGTAAGTTAGTCAAATATCAGATGTATTCCCCAATTTTCGAAAGTCTTCTCTAAATGCAAATCTTAATAATTTTTTATGATTAATTTTTTCTCATAGAAACCTATTTTACGGTTAGCTTGTTTCTGCCTTGTATTATTTGGACCAAATTTTAATTGGTTATGCGTCGCATCTACCCAAAATTACTGTAATCGAATAAAAATTACTGATTTGTTTAAAAAAGTTAATTTTGACGTCATTTTGAGGTTCGAGTTAAATATATATTTTAAGTCCACCTTATGGTCACTCCCAACTGCGAGACCTAGTTTAATCCATCATCGCCGAGATTGGAACCTGGTTCGAACTATAGGGAATGAACACTCTAACTCTTAGGCAACCCTAGATTATTAATAGCCTTTATATTTACAAGCAGCATTGAATTGACCATCTTATTCTGGTTTTCGATTTCGCATTCCTGTAATTTTTTATTGGACCCAGAAGACAAGTCAATTTCTGAACTAAATATTAAAAAAATAGAGTCCTTGTTTTTCAAAAGGCGACCAGCCCCCTAAGATACTAAAAGGTGGTATACTGCTGCCGGTTGACACTGCACCGATGTAAAATATCCCAAGTTGTAGTCGAATAATGGGCTATAGGTCCTTGCTAACCATTCATGTGGGTTAGTTTCTTTTTACTTTTGCAATTCCATAGCAGGTTGGAGTTGGGTATATTCAACTCAATAACCGACATTTAAAAAATAAAAAATCAAATTGAAAAACATTAAGAACTCAAGTGTCTCAGGGATACAGCGTTAGCCTTCCAAAGAGGTGAACAGGGTTCGAATTCCAGCGATGTCTGGTCGATACGATATCCGCACCCGGCTCGCAACGACCACATTGTTGACTTAAATTATCTTCAGTGGTAGACGGATCATCGGTCCCCGTGCCACCAGGCTAACCGTGAGAGGTTTTCCTCTCCATGTAATGCAAATGCGGGTTAGTTCCATTAAAAAGTCGTCCACTAATGCAAATTTCTCCCAATACTTAATCCAGCAGTTCAATTGGTTTCTGGATTGGGTTCAAAATTACAAGCCAACGGAGTTTAACATTGGGTCGGCTGTTCAACGGCGATGATAATATTTTTTTATTTTTTTTATTTTTTATTTTTTATTTTTTTAAATTTACTTATTTTTCAACAAGCTGAGTGACGAAATTTTATTTATTTCCTCGTCTGACTTTGATTCATTTAAATTCAATCGCATGTTCTTGTATTTAATACTATGTTTGAAAAGTGACTTCTTAAATAATTCCAGGCATCAATCATGTCTAATAATCGATTTCCTATAATCCATAGTTAAATAACAAGCAAAAAAAGGAATGATTAATATTCATTCGTCTTTCCCTTTGATGAACAACTGACAATTAACAGTCAAAATTGACATAATTGACCTGATTCACTGCTTTAAATGAGACATTATTCTATTAACAAGGTTATAATTAAGGTTTTCGAAATTTATTCATTAAAAAGTCAATATTTTGAGGTTCAGTTGAATTTATAATTTTCTGAACTCTCAGTTTAGTTCATTTTCATATAAACCTTTGATTTACTTAGAATTTTTGTATTTTGTGCTGTCGTTTTGGTAACAGAATTACACCACACTTACCAACCTTTATAATTCGAAAGTACAAGAGGGAAAAATAAGCATAACTCTTAATTGCTAAGTCTCCCGCAAAGGTGTAAAGATGATAAAATGTTCTAGAGGTAGCCAAATTCAAGGCTGTTCTATAAAAAAAAAATATTAATATTCTAACAGTTACTCCAACTACGCGTAACCTGTTCTCTCAAAAATTTGAAAGAATTGAGAGTGAAATACCTGCAAGTGACGTGGTGTGGGTTTCTCGATCTTGATTGGTTGTTGAAACGTGGCATTTATTTACGTTAGCAACTGTTCTTTCCATTCCATTTCGAGTAAACCAAGCCTATCAAGAATCAAATTTATTTGTATTATATTTTCTTTCACGAAAATTCTTTCACAAAGATTTAAATGAATATTTCTTACTTAGTACAAAGCCATGTAAGACATAAACAAAATAATTATGCATCGAAGTTGCCATGAGTACAAAACAAAAACAATACCACGTTTACAATAAAATATATAAACAAATAAGTTAAGTAAAAGAAGTAGATTAGAAATAATTATATTTCAACGAATTCGATCTGCGATACGACGTTGTATTTAATTTCTAACTTATATGGAGAGACTATCTTGTTTATAATCGATCAGCTAGCGATGTAGTCATTTGTCACATGACTGAGTATAAATGATCTTCATCTTGAAGTGCCAGTACTCAATTCTTAATTGATTTAGATAATGTTCATTTCGGTAAAAAAATATCGCCAAACGAATTTTTTTTTTTTTTTTAATTTAAAAATTTATAGATTTTGTTGTTACACATCCCCCCGGAGAAGGAAAGCCTAGACCAGGTCCAGAAGGCCCCGTCGCGTCTGTTCCCCATATATCTGCAGAAAGTCCTGATCAACCAGCAGCTGCTTTAAAGAAGCGCCAAGGCAAAAAAGAAGGTGATCAGGACGTGAGCAGGAACAAGGTTGGAAAGTCTTCCCCCCATTTTGAAACCTTAAACACTTAAGATGGCCACTACGAAATCTGGCCATGGCCGATTGGATAGGCCGAGGGCCGTAGTATGTTAATGATAGGCCAGGGCGGTTGCCAGCATACCACTGATGGGATGGAGTACGGCGCCACACTGGAAGCAAACGATGTTTTCCAAGGGAGTGGATCTCAGTGGGAGTAAGACGGTTCAAACAGTTCATAGGAAGATCACAGTCATTCTTTTTATAGATTTTAAAGTAGTTAAGTTATTTGACCATTCTAAAGCCCAAAATAATTCTTTACGTCAATATGATGCGTACTATTTAAAATGATAGCTTTGCCTCAAATGTAAGGCACTTAAACTGTGCCTTTTACCCATTGATGGCAAAATGGGTCTTGTTTTGGATTTGATGGCGTTCACACTTTTCAACTGTGCTCAAGAGTGAACAGTGTGCATGCGTCGTCCTTGCGTGCGTTGTTATGGCGACCGCCGCTTTTTTTCTTTTTATTTTAACAAGCAGGCATTTTTAATGTATTTACATAATAATAATTTAAAGTATTTTTCCATTCTTTTTATTATTGATGTACAATAACTATAAACAGAAATTTCTTAAATTTCATCTGCGCCGAAGGCCACTTTAAATCAATTAGGTATAATGATGATCTAGAACATTTTAAATCAAATTCTACAATAAAATGTCAAAGTATAAAATTTGCTATCGATTTAAATATAAAAATAACGAAGAAGAAATATGAAAAGTTGGCAGGTATTTTATTTATAACTTATATTTCTTGAGAGCTGCTTTTGATGCTTCTTTTTCTTATGTAAGAATAATTCCAGGCGATTATTTATGATATAGTCAAATTAGGAATTTCATATGGATCATGGTAGCCCAGTGGATCGAGAATCCTACTCCGGTCCGGAGCGGCTGGGTTTTGATCTTTGACTCCGCTATGATCCATCAAGTTTTCGAAAATTTGTTGAATCGAAAATCCTGTGGTCGGTCGCTGAGCAGGTACAGGGATCTCGAAAAAATTTCTTTCCCCTTTAGATCTATGGCTCTGGGCTATCACCCTTGCGGTGCTCTCTTTTCAATCGAAAAGCGTACCTTTCTGACTTAATTCGTAAAAGCTGGCGAGCTGGGTTTCTCCAAATGTCATTAGAAACAAGAACAAAGGAATTTCATTCGTCAAAATAGCAATTTCTTCCAATTAAAAACATAAGCTGCCAGTGGTCATTTCTATAATTCCATTTTAGCTCACGACAGTTGAACTGTTGGTCGTTTCTAAAAATACATTTTAACGACTGACCATTTAAAAAAATTCATTTCGAACTTCAGCCTGGCGGCCATTCTATCATTGCATTTTAACCCTCAACGATCAGACCGTCAGTCGTTTTTTAAAATGTGAGTAACATTTTAATCCTGAACGATCAAGCTAGTGGACCATCAACAACTTTTTTTTAATAAATACACTATACAAAATATTAAAATGTCTGACCTTTTTACGTCGCAGTATTTCGAGTTAGATTTTATATTGCCTTTTAATGAGATTCTGTTCTAGTCATAAACACTAAAGTAAATAATTTTGATGTGACACTTCCTCGGAAGTAGTATCTTAAACAGTACCCCCAAAAGATTCCGGATAGAATGTATTATTATTAACTACATCCGGCGGAGTCCTGCCTGTCTCTATCTCAATTACACACTCCTTAACAATCAAACGGTTTATCTTGAAATATCACTTGTCACGATTTTCCCTTTTTTACGTCCACATCGTCGCAAATTCTGAGGATGGCCGTAAAACAAAATCCTACCACTTAAAATTATCCTCTCGGCAGGGATTATGTCACCATAAATCGCACATCCTGTTTTGTTGCAAACTTCCTCATCGACTGCAGCATTAAATGGTATTAAAAATAAATCCCAGTTTAGGGAAAATATGGCGTTGGTCTATTTTTCCTGAAATCTATCAAAAAGCATTAAGTCAGACAGTTTTTCATGATATTTTCCCCCATGATATAAGACCGAAACTTAAATCGGGATTACTGGGTGCTTTTGTTGAAGAATTCGTCTTGTTTCTTTGTCAACTTATATTACCGTGAAATATAAGCTCAATATTTTCTAAAAACAGACGTAATTTTTATGGCTTATGTACAAATGGCAGTTTTTTAAGATAGCCAATAAATCAACAGGATAGAGGAAAAAAACTATAAAAAACGTAGATGAATTCCTCTATTTTAGCAACTTCACTAAATTTTTTAAATTATTTTTACCAGGTTATTTATGTAAACTTATTTTGAATTTTAAGTCATACGTTTTTTTAGAAGAAGTTAGAAGGTATGTTTTAAAAAATGTAGTATTTTATTCTAACTGAATGTAATAACGTAAAAATAAAACTCAAGTAGGGTATTCAAGTAGTAATTATTTGCTCACGTTTGTTCGAAAATTAACCATGTTTTTCGAAACTCTGTCGCCAAGGAAAAATTTTAAAAAAAAGCCATAGTTTTAAGCCCCTTACGCTAGAATCCATGCGATGATTTTAAACTGTATATATAATCTTGTCCTGAAGAATTACATGGGCTGGACAAATGACTAAAAAAGTTTTTAAGTTATTAAACTTTTTTCAAAATCGCCAATTTGTAGAAGTTTTTTTACGAAATAATGAAAATAATCAAAATCACGGTTTATTTTCAGTTTTTGCCAATTTACGTAGCTTTGTAATTTTGAACCCAATCCAGAAGGCATGGGGTCTCCTGAATCAAGTATAAGGAGACATTTGCCTTCGTGGGGGACTAACCCGTATTTACGTGACATGGAGAGGAAAACCATGAAAACCTCCCATGGTTAGCCTGGCTGCAAGGGGACTCTAATCCATGATCCGTCTACCACTGAGGATATTTTACGTCTCTCGGTGTAAGCCGGATGCTGGGATTCGAACCCGGTTCACCTCATTGGAAGGCGAAAGCTCTATCCCCTGAGCCACCAAGGTTCTGTTTGGTTGATTAAAAAATACAGGAGATTTTTCAAATTAGCCTGTTCTACACACAATAAAATGAAACATACAATACAATAAATGAATACAATACATACATTATACAATAAATGAATACAATACATACATTATATAATAAATGAATATGTACATACAATAAATGAATGCTGTACATACAATAAAATACAATACAATGTTTATACATACAATGGAATGAAATTAAGGACTAGACTTATACCACTCAGCGGCACAGCTTTAAAATGCAATCTAAAACAGAAATTACAAAATTTTTTAACCCTCTATTTCTTTCAAATTTTATTACATTTCTTTCAATTTCTATCGAATGCGTTTCTCACTGAAATTTTAAAGAATCATATCAAACGAATTTAATACCTAAGTTATGTATTTTTTCTTCTTTTTAACACATTTTATTTTATTTTATAACAGTCGTTGAACAGCCGACCCAATATTGGGTTTACGACCACCAATGTTAAACAACGTAACCTTGTAATTTTGACCCCAATCTAGAAGACAAAGGAACTCCTGGATCAAGTATTGTAAGTAATTTGCATTCGTGGAGGGCTTTTTGATTAAACTAACCCGCATTTACGTTACATGGAGAGAGAAAATCAGGAAAACCTTCCACAGTTAGCCTGACGACAAGAGAACTCTAACCCGTGATCCGTCTACCATTGAGAATATTTTAAGTCAGTACTGTTGAATGGCGAGCAGGAAACGGAATTCATTCGACGAGGCATTTCTGGAATTCGAACCTGGTACACCTCATTGAAAGGCGAGCGCTCTATCCCCTGAAACACATAGTGCAATTATCTCTCCAGAAACTGAGTCAAAACGAGACAAATTATTAACCATTTTCGAAAGAAAAAAAAAATTATGAATACCTAAACACTTTAGTACGTCATATGAGAGTATTCAGTATAAGAACAGTGCTTGTTTTTTGTTATTTTATTTATTTATTATTGCTTTTTTAAATACAATAACAACAAAAAACAGCTGAAGGGCCGGTACAGCCTGGATGGTAGGGCACTGGGACCATGTCAAAGAGGTCGTGGGTTCGATCAACGCAAGCCGAAGACTCCCCTTGTAGTAAATGGTGACTGATGCACGTTAAATCTGTCGACTCTCAACATATCATACCATAACAAATCATACCTCTGGGGGTACTAATCCTTGTTTTCTGGATTAGTTCAAAATTACAAGGCTACGGAGTTGAACATTGATAGTCGTAAACCCAAAAATTGGGTCGGATGTTCAACGACGGATATAAAATAAAATAATAAAGAAAAAGCTGAAAATTTTGCTTCTGGAGCTCAATTCTCAATTGAAATCTAAAATCGAAATCATTCAATTCCTTAACCCCTCCTATTCGTTACAAACTAATAAGTTTAAAACAATTTCGCAATGCGATAACACTATCTCAAACCACTAAAAGGCGTGGTATACTAAATTCTATAAAAACGCATCAAAACTCTAAATTTGTTTGACAACAGGGCATGTGCTTCGCTTTAACCTCAACCTCCAATTGGAATAACGCGTTAATTTTTTAAGACAGCTTTGACAGCTAATTATATACAAGATAGGTTGCTTTAATCTTTGGAACTCTTGCTCCAGGAAACGGTCCGCATAACTCATTGAACTGACTTTTATTTCTTCTTGAGTCCTTTTAACTGGGACCGAATCACTGTCGCATGAGTTCTGAATTTTGAAACAACTCCACACAACTTTTAGGTCAGAGAGTGGCTCTGTGTGTAGAAGTCAGCTGACAGTTTGAGATACAGCGGTTCAAACACGTAAAAGATGTAACCTAGTGTGCTAACACAGTGTCGTAATTTTTTTTAAGACTTGTTATATCTTGAAAAAAAAATAATGGACTGACATTTCGTTTTCTTGACTTACATTATTTTTTTAACACTTATATTAAAATTTATTATCAAAAGCTTTTAGCAACGATGATGGGGAAGTCAGTAGATTTTTAAGGTTAAGGCTTAAGTACATCCATGTGAATTACAATGTCTTTTTAATTTTGTTAAGCTCTTTAGTACTTTGGTTCAGCTATTGGAAGAAAAAATATGATTTGAGTTTTTGCTTTATGCTTTTAATTACAGAAATGCATTTCATTTTTCAGCAAACAAAAAATTAAGTAATGAGCAACTCAACCAATAAAATGGTGGAAAAATCTAACAATATAACAAACAAAAATTCTGATTTTATTTTTATACATTTAATGAATTCTGTGAAAATAACTTTGAGGTAGTTTTTTCTTTATACTTTTCATACGAAACTATGTGTCAAACTATACATCAAAAATGGCGGTGACATTTTTGATACCATTAAAATGTGATGGTGTAGTTACCATTTAAATATGATGATTAAGTGATGGTGAAAGAGTAATAAAGTAAACTAACATTTCCTGAAGTTTCTCCGCAGCGCGCACTGAAAATTCATCACAACATGAATCAAATATTTTTACGATGATTCATTGTGTCACTGATTTGAATCAATTGGTATTAAATAGTTAATTGAAATCAATAGTTCAACCATCGAATAAAATGAGCGCAATAACACAGTTAAAAAAAACACTTTAAAATTACAAATGCAACTCTAATTATAAATGCAACACTGAAGCGTTTAATGCAACATATAACACATAAATTTATTTATTGCCTTTAGAAATTTTTAGTGTATATAATGAAATTCTATTTTAAACTTCAAACAAAAAAATTAGTCTTTAGAAATTCTTCGCATTTATAAGCCTATTTTGAACCTGCAAAAAAAAAATGTAGTTTAGGAATTCGTTTACGAATGTCTAGGAAATCTAGGAATGTCTTGGAAATCTAGGAAAGTTTTGGAAATCTAGGAATATCTGGAAAGTGTCTAGGAATTTTTTAAATATTTTACAAAAACCTATTTTGAACTTGAAAAAGAAAGTTTAGGAATTCTTCATCTAGGTTTAGGAATTCTGTCTAGGACTCATTTGAATATTTAACGAAAACCTATTTTAAACTTGCAAAACAAAAGTGTAGTGTAGGAATTCTTCGCCTACGAATGTCTAGGAAATCTAGGAATGTCTTTGAAATCTAGGAATGTCTTGGAAATCTAGGAATGTCTTGGAAATCTAGGAATGTCTAGTAAGTGTCTAGGAATTCTTTTAATATTTAAGGAAAGCCTATTTTGAACTTCCAAAAAAAATGTAGTATTTTGGGAATTCTTTGTATAGGTAACGAAGACCTATTTTGAACTTGAAAATTTCCCTGTTAACCCAATCATGTGTAATTCTTTCTCGCCAAATTGAGAGAGAAAAAAATTCTCTTTTTTCTTCTTGAACTTCTATCATCGTGTGTGCTTCTTCATCCAAAAAGTATACCTGACAGTTTTCAGTGAAAGGCCTCAATTATTGTCACTTTCATAGACAACTTTTCGATGTCAACCTAAAATCATCCAGAAAAATACTTCCCATCCTTCTTCCACAACTTTCCTTTTAGTTTTTTCTATTTTTCCTTTTCTTTTTTTTATTATGTGATCTACGAAAATTCCAAGTGATGGGTGATAAATACACTATTTTTCTTTTAAAGAGAACATGGTGCATGGTGCAAGAGAACCATTTAAAAAAATTAAAAAGAGAACAAAACAATAATTAATGATTATCTTTGCACTTCAAGAGGAAAAAATAGTTAAAAAGAATGATCTAGAAACCTCAAAAGATTTGTTTTCTAAATTCTTCACTTAAAAAAACTGAAGAAAGGAAGAAAAAAAATGCAAGTATAATCTAAAAACGAAAAAAAAAAACATTAATTTTAACTGGAGTATGTTTGAATCTACAATATCACCGTTCTACTGGAAACATTACATAATCACCTATAGTTGAAATCCTGATCAGTTTTACAAAATAATTAAGTAATTTATAAGATTAAGAAAAGTAACTACTGGAAAATTGTAAAAAGAAAACTGGGCCGGCCCATGACTTTCCGGTGCGTTTGAAAATAAAAAACATGCATTTAATAATAGTGTTCTCGTTGTTACGGTAACAGTGATATAATTTTTAAATTTTCAAACGGCAATACCTATTTAACTTCATAGTGGTATTTTTAGAATTCAAAATGGCGCCGCTCGGCAAAAAGGTAAAAAAGAGTGTTTTAACAGTTTTATGACGTGTCAGTGATTCAATTCTTTTGAACACGTTCTGGTGATAAGGAGAGAGAAGAAAAGAGCAGGTTCATTTGCATGTTGCATCTCGCCCTCTTCGTCTCTGCTTAGCGCCGCCACTATTCGTGGATACAAATTGGAAGGTTAAAATAATCCCTACTGTTAGGTTTATCTGTTAATAATAGTGAGGATCGCTTTTCAATGAGAAAAAACCAGTGATCCCATCATAAAATGTCTTAATTCTGTTCTTGTAACCATAATCAGCAATGCAGGATGATTGTTTTTAACCTTATTCTTGAGCGAATACTCTTTTTTACCTTTATGCAAAATTTTGTTTCGTTCTCTGATGATGTGATATGATAAAAAAAAACTGTTAGTTCTTTATTGTTTAAAATAAGTAAGTATTTTCTTGCGTTAGCAACCAATTAGTTCTTTAAAAAAATCATTATAAGAACAACATAGTTTAATGATTATGGATAAAAATTAGAAGCTTTATTCTACTGTCCTGATATATCATCAAAATAATAATAACTATCTAACAGTTTCTTGGTTTTCGGAGAAAAAAATGATAAACCAAATTTCCTTGCCAAGCGGCTACAAAACGGTTAAAGAATATTAAAAACTTGAAAATGTTTGCTTTCACTTTACTTTTTTAAAAATTTGACTCATAGAAATTTCACATGCAAATAATTGAATACTTGAAATCGACGTCATAGTGGGTATGGATTCAGATTGGCTGTTGAAAAGTGGCATTTGTTTATGTCAGCAACTGTTCTTTCCATTCCATTTAGAGTAGTCACATCCCGTCAAATGAGAATTCTCTTAGTGAGGCATTCTATATTCTTTCTAGAAGAAACTTATTTCTTACTTAACACGAAGTCAAACAAGAAGCCATGGCATAAATAAAGAAATTATGAACTAATGTAACAGTATAGTATAACAAACAAACTAACTACAAACATTCATAAACTAACTAATTATGCAACAAAGTTTCCAGGCAAACAAAACAAAAATAATCATGGTTATAATAAAATATCTAAGCAGATAACGCGTCGAGGTTAAATGAAAGACTTAGACAAGCAAAAATTATATTTCAACAAATCCGATGTGCAGTACAGTGTTGTATAAAATTAATATCCTAACTAATGTGAAGAAACATAGCTCGATCTCAGTCTGCAATATCCAGAATATTAACACGCCATTTTATTTATAAACAACCAGGCGGGGCTGGTATCATCGGTCAGGTGGTTGTGTATCAGTGGTCTTCTTCCTCCCGAGTTGAAAGTATTCCATTGCAGAAGCTTTTAAAAAATCATGATATTTAAAAACGTTTTACTCCTCCCAGAAACATTTAATAAAAGGAACGTTTTTATTACTATTTCCACCTCATTTCCGTATCACATCTTTGCAATCGCGTACTTTATTAATTTTTACTCTCCAGTTTTAATGAAATAATAAATAGATCCGACGATTGGCCCTTTTGGCATAGACAAGGCTGAACTAGATCAGTAACTTAACTGTTGTACATCAGGCTTCCTCATTTTACTTAAATGGACTGTCACAAAGGCAAACGCTGCTTCTGGTTGGTGGGCAACGCCTCTTTTTATATACAAGGGTTAAGGCTTTCTGCTAAGCGCAATCAATATTGTTGGTTACGTCTGAACAAAATCCAATTTACAAAATGAGATATTTGCTGTAAAATATAATTTATCACGTTGGATAATCATTAGTTCTCTTTCAATTTAGCTTTATAAGATCCCAAGAGAATTTAAAACCTAAACGATTAATATTTTCATTAGTTAGAGATGCTCTTAATAATGAATTATGCCTCTGACTTCTCTACTGTAATAATAAAATCAATGAATGCATTTAAAGTAATAAAGAGAGTTTGAAACAAACACTGTATACACACGCATATGTAATATAAAATTAATTATAAGATCTATACATTCTGATTTCATTCAGCAGTTATTTATTAGCTTAAATATAGCAATAAGTTGCGAAATACGCTAAACAAAGGACGCATCACTTTTTTATCTACTATCACCACCGAATGATTACCTCCAACTTTCGACAGCGATGCTCCCTTCGATATGACTTACATCAACGTAGTAAATGTAGTTTTTAAAATATTTATGTTATTTACGGTCAGGTGAAGATAGCACTAATAAAAAATCATATTTTTATATTTATTTACAGAACGATTTCTTAATACAATCACTTACGAAAATAAAAATCTCCATTTATGGCGCAATAACCTTAGTAAAATAAATAAAACGAGAAACTAGTGTCAACAATGGAATAGTGTACTTCCTTAGCCTACGGAGATATTTCACTTTCATCAGTTGTTATCCCCCTCCCCCCTCCTACACTTGTTGCTGATAAGTTTTAAGTCAAGATTGTGTGCTATCAACGTCTGAAATGACCTTGCAGAAGAAAGAAATCGGCCTCCTTTGAAGAAAAATACTCCCCAATCTTCCAATAATTTGATTTGCTTTCAAGACTATAGGCTTTCGACCTTCCAAATCACCACCATACAATTCTAAATTCCATTCAAGAAAAACGTTTTGACAACGTTGTTATCTCGCTCTTCAACAATTGCGAAAAAGATGCCTCTTATCTTTTTATGTTACAGTTATTCTTTATTTCATTATTTGATATCCTCTTCTTTTTTTTATTTTTTTTTTTTTATAACTGAGTAGGTAACTTTTGAAAGATTGTCCCCGTTTATGGATTTATAATAAAGAAGAAGAATGTAGGCCAAGATCAAGCAAAGTTACACTGTGGAAAATATGCTTTTTGAAAATAGCCACCTACCGGCAAGTTTTGGAGTTAAAAAATTTTTACATTATTTTTAATAAGATAAGTAAGCTGTTGGGCATATTTTATTTTTAATGTCCGGTGTTTTAAAAGTCTACGGGAACTCCTGGATCTAGCATTGGGACAAACTAGTCTTCGTGGAGGACTTTTTGATGGAACTAACCCGCATTTGCGTTATATGGTGAGGAAAACTGTGAAAACCTCCCACGGTTTGCCCGACAGTAAGAAGATCCTAAACCATGATCCGTTTACCACAGAGGATATTTTATATCGTGATTTATATCAGGATTGTGGTCAGTGCTAGCTGAGAACAGAATTCGTATCAACTAGCCAACGCTGGGGTTCAAACCTGAGACATCTCATTGGGAAGTGAGCTCTCTATCCTCTGAGCCACCAAGCTCAGATTATTGGGCATGGTACACCACCACTCTTTAATTTCAATGCACTTGTGTTTTGGGGGGCTCTAATTATTATCCCAAAACATGTAAATTACGGTAAGAAGCAGTTTCTCAACAGCCAGTTAAAGCTCAAAGGAGTCATAGAAGTTTAAGATCCCTCAATTTAATGACCGACAATATTCTGTTGGTAATCTGGTCGGTTAACTTCCCAGACAAGCCGGTATTGACTTCAACCCACCCCGGCTTACATAATAATCACTCGGTGACTTAACCACTTGGTCCATCATGGCTTAAAAAAATGCAATATGATGCTTGTACAAAAAATAATAATGATAAGTATTATCTGTTTATTTATTCTGCATCTAACATTGATCGTAAAAATTAGAGTTAAAATATTTTTTTATCCTGTTGTCCAAAAACTAATTCTAAGAGATATTTGATCATTGAATCTATCATATTTGGTGAATCATTTGGATAAGTGCATCTGAGATCCGTGGAAAGTTATTCAATGCGAATGGGACGACATAAAATGGGACAAACTAACCAATAAAATTCGCTGAGGGATTATTTGGGGAAGAATCAAGTCAAAAATTCTTTTTGTTTATGCTTAAAAAGTGCGTAGGGAAATTTCTTTACTTTACTAAAAGACGAGTTGAGTTTAAAACTATGCGTTTTCTGGAGAAAAAAAGTTATTAAACAATGGGTACATTGAAATTGATGTGTTGTGTATAATTATTATGATAAAAAATTCAACCACTTAACAGTTCAATCGATATTTCTAACACAATCCTTAGTTTGAGTATTTTTAATTAATTTAATCAAACAAATTTATGGTAGCAAAATTTGCTCTTAAACCAATTATCCCATAAGTATCGTAATCGTATATTTTAGCACTTATCTGCCAGTGTATCATAACAGCGGGAGAAATTCTCTAAAGCTAATATTACTGCAGAAATAAAATTCAAAAATTTTGCTGAAACTGAACAGTGTTACTGTTATTATTACCGTTATATATTAATGTGTCATAATAGTAATAAAACTCTAAAAATAGTGTTCCGATTAAGTTGTTCATAAAAACATTACATAATACAGTAATCAGCGTAAAAAGTAGATCTAATTTTAGTGTGTTATCATAGAACCTTAACCTTTCATGAAGTTCCCCATCTGTAAAAAAAGGTTAAGGCCTTCTATAAAAAACTAAACACGGAACAGCTCTTACTAGGTTTTTACCTGCTACAGCACCTCACGAACAATGCAACATAGGGCGACCCCGTTACGCCTGCAAAAATATAGGTAAAAAAAATGACGCCAACCTTTACCACCCTCTCAGCTTGGCACAATTATTTCTGCATGGGGAAAGAGACAACCGTGACAATAGGGTGATTTCGAGGGGTCTTTGGCCCCTTTGCAACTCGCCAACGGTGGGAAAATTTTCCCCTTTTCTTATACAAGATCATGTACTAAACCTTAGGAGATACTTAAGAGAGTTTTTTTATTATTATTATGCAAGCTCATGCATAAAAGGTATGGGCAGGAGAATTAATAAAAGAGGGGGCAAAAAATATTTCTCCTTTCCAACCTTCAAATAGAGATTGCTTTTCGGATGATCTCAAAATGCTCTACTCATATGAAAATCTGCCCAATGTTTGATTTCCTCAAGCCAAGTTTCGAACTTTTTTTTGTGATTGCAAATATAATTCACCAAGATAGTTTTCTTTTTTTCTGCCCTCTATCCTTCAATTTCTTAAAAAAAATTTTCTGCACTTTTCAGAAAAGCAGATTCGCACTCTCGTAGGCTTCAAATATGCTAATTAATTGATGCAGACGATATTTTAAGTTACAAAATCAGTCACAAAAACGTACTTTATAATTCCTGCGAAATCGAATTTAAAAAGTCAAATATTTAAAATTCGAATTCTCAGGAACAACTCGACCGATTTCGAAACCGATTTTTTCCAGCATCAGACGCAGATCTTATTAACGCTCGGCCACAGAGGCATTCTCATTGCTACGTTGACGGACCCGTATCTTTATTGTTGTTTCTCTATTTAACTAACGTTAAAAGTGCTTGCCAGGAATCGCTACAAACTGCTTTTTTAAAATTTTTTTATTCTTTGTATCGTACTACTCCTCACTACACTACAAACTACGGAAAAAAGTAGTTTCGCTACTTGTAGCTCGTTACTTCCGACCACTGCTTCAATTTCACTTTTCAAGTGGCGTCAAATTTCAATGATATAATAGTTCTCAAGATTTCAGTGAATTTCCCAGATTCGATAATTAACTAATCACCTTGATAATCTTATCTTATCTTAAACATACAACCTTAAATAAAATTGCACGGTGTTGAGTTTTAATGCTTCAATTTTTCCTTCTTACTAATGTTGTAGGGAATGTGCAATAGTTCAATGTGTCACCGACAATAGTGTGCAATAGTTCACAATAGTTCAATGTGTCAATTCAGTCAATTTACACGATCTTCAATTAATCACCTTACTAAAGTTTTGAAAAAGATATCATTCAACTTATTTCGTGCAATGGCTGTGGTAAATTTGAATGAGATTAAAAACTAATAACCTTTTCACAAACTTGTATAATCTTATACTTACTAACTCATCTATTATATTATCATTCAACTTCATAAAGTTGAATGATAATATACTTTAATGCTTCAATTTGCTCTTTACTGAAGTTGCATCAAATCTTTTATCATCTTTTTTTTCATCTTTTTTTTCATCTTCTTTAATCATCTTTTTTTAATTATACAATCGTCCAACATGTCACCTTACGAAAGGTGTCGTAAGTTTGCGCTGTCATTAACTTCAACTTGGAATCTTAGTAAAGTTGCGGCAAATTTATTCATTAAATTAGACTCCAATATTTTTAAATGTGTTGTTTCTAAAACTCTCTAATTGGGTTCTTGCACTTCAAGAAGAAGAGCTCCCATACTCACACATGTGACCTATGACATCAGCGCCAGCTAATCTTTATCAGCAAAATGGCGTGCTAAAGTTGAGCTGAGTTTCTCTGCATAAGTTAGCATGTTAATTAACAATAAATTAATTAATCACAGAGTCGTATGAATTGCTATAGAATAATTCTTTGTCGTCTACATCTTTTACTTAACTTAGATGTATTATTTGTTTATGCATATTATTGTAACAGTGATATATTTTTTGTTTCGTGCACCAGCTGGCAACTTCGATGCACAATTAGCTTGTTTATAGGGGAGAATGGGGTCAATTGTAACATTTTTTACTTGACTATTTTTACCTAACAAAAAATCCAATTTATTATTAGTATTAATTGACAGACGAGTAAAATAGACTATCCTCTACTAGAAAAGAAAAATAAGTACCTTATTTTAAATGTTATTATATTAGTTATTAACAATTTTTGACAGTCGTGCACTTGTTACAACTGTCCCCACTTACGGGGTCAATTGTAACAGTTCATAAATTCAACTAAAACACAGTTAATTATACATATTATCACAGTTGTGATTTTTTTTTATTGATCAAAATAGTAGTGATATTTTAGGAGTAAAAATAATAATGAGCAGAGACCTAAAGGGTTAAACTTTTAACTTTAAAGGGTTAAAAAATTTAATTTATGCTGTGAAAGGTGACAAATAAAATAATGCGCATGCAACATAATATAAATGATGTAGGAAACTATTGGTGGTTCGTAAAGAGTTAAGTAATGGTTTGTAAACATAAGATTATTTATTTTCAGCTGTTACAATCGTCCCCTTACTTATTGTTACAATCGGCCCCAAGACGCCATTTCAGCTTCATTTGGTAAAAACAGTGCTAGTTAATTAACAAAACTAAATTTTTTTAATTGAAATGTTAATTAAGGTGTCCACTTACATATTCGGTTAATAATTTTTATTTGTTTAAACAAAATTACTTTGCTGCAATATAATATTCTAATACCAAAAAAGTACTTACGTGGCGTGAAAATAGCTTTTGTGATGTGACTCTTTCAAAAGTACATAAAAATGGTTGCCAGCAGGGGTGTACATGTAGATTTATTAAATACACCTCGTGCAACACCTAGGAACCAAATGTAGAACCCAACACTCGAAATTTTTGCTCTGTTACAATCGTACCCTGTTACAATTGACCCCACTCTCCCCTACTCTACGTGGCTTCGTGCCTGTCTTTTTGTTAAGTGAAACATTTATAATGAAAGAATTGAAATATTTGTAAAAGAATCTTAGAATGTAACGCTTAAGAGAATTTTTACTTGACGGGCTTGGCTTACTCGAAATAGAATGGAAAGAACAATTGGCAACGTAAACAAATGCAACGTTTCAATAACGAATCAGAATTGAGATACCCAGACTAAGTCACTTGCTGGGATCCCATGCTGTATTCAACTTAGAAACATTTATACTCAACGGAAATGTGGTTAATGGCTAAAATGTTACGGTAGATTTATGGCAATTAATGGCTAAAATATTATAGCAAATTTATGGCAATTAATGGCTAAAATATTGCGGCAAATTTCCCTAAGAAATTATTGCATATCTTATAACAACTATGTAATTTCCATAATTCAGAAAATATTTTTCTTAGTGGTAGAAAATGCAATCTAATCATATTTTATTAAATTGGAATTAAAGGAATTTTGGCTACCACCATAACTAAATGATTTAAACATATATATAAAAAATCAAAATGACGAACGCTTATATGTTTTCTGATAAATGTTCCATGAAAATGTTATTTGTTTTCAAAATATTTGCTTTTATTCACTAATATTGCAAAAAACTTTTTACATAAACCTCGAATTCTGAAAAATATGTGTTTCTTTGGGAGGATTGCATGTTTTCCTACATCTCATTAAATATCTTAACTCATTAAAACTCATTAACTCAAATTGTATATATTTCTTCAGACTGACGTTTTGCGCCATTTTCAGAATTAGCATAGAGAGTGTTGGCTAAAACAAGCTTAAACTTCACCAAATAGTCACGAATAATTATTACAAATTCTGAATGGTTATAAAAATTGCATATTGTTAGTAAAAAAAACGTTTAATGTGACAACAAAATTTTCTCTTCATAAGAAAGAGAAACAGCTCCATAAATCGAACCAGTCTTAGAAAAGAACACAAAGAATAAAACGAGTTTTTTTGCATCGCAGTTACTACTTATTGATATACTATCATTACCTTTTTGAAGGTCTAATTATGATTTACTTTTATTGAACTAAATATTTGCATACATAATGCAATCATTTTTAACATCAGGGAAAGCTTCGACGTGACTATCATCAAGCTGCAACGTTGTATCTACTTCTGAAAGGTTCTGCTTTCTTTTTATCACAATTTATTGCAACTTGTCTAACAACTAATGCCACTAAGAAGTTTTTATTAAGAGTGGAAAGATTAAAATATTTTTATCTTCTGCATTTCAGATTTTAATTTAGTTCTTTTTTTAATGAAAATATTTACTTTTTAATGATTTTGTTAATTGAAATTCGTATAACACTTTAAAAAAAGGAACAGATTACTTTATTTAATTTTTTAAGGAAAGTTATCAGCAAAAACATTTTTAACTGATAACGTATATTTTATTTGAATGAATGATGTATTCATGCGTTTAAATTTAGTAGATAAAAACTTAGATCCTATTTCTAAATTTTAAATCTACTAATAGCATTTTATTGTTACGTTGTAATCAGATCTGTGAAAAAAAAGGTCAAAAAAAGTTATTAATATTTCCTTGTATTCATGCTCATTATTATTATTATTATCTAAAGCAAATGCTCACATGTATATTTTATACTTTAATTCTGGGCGGGATATCCTGGTTGTCAAGGCGCTGGACTCATGTTTGTGAGAACGAGGTTCGAGTCAATCCGGCCGAAGATATCAGATATCAATCCGCCCGATATCAATCGATATTAATCGATATCGATATCAATCCGCCCGTGTAATAAATGGCGACTTTTTCTTTCTTTTCCTCCAGACGTGGACACGTACCTAGGTTTGCAAAACCCTTACCAGTATAGTTCACTACTGGCTACCAGTCCAGCTCTCCACAATAGCATGGAGAGCTGGAACCGGGAGCGAGCCAGATCAGCGGGTGTTTACTAAAATAAAAAATAAATGGTGACTGGTGCTTGTTAAATCTGTCGGGTCACAAAGCCCTCCCTGTGACGTATAGGTGTGGCAGAAGTTAAATTCTTGACCATAGATGGCGCTACTGGAAAACAAGAACAATCGTACTCTGCCTTAATAGCCTACAACAACATGTTTTAATTCTTTATACTTTAATAGGTGATTATGGGTTTAAAAAAAATAACTTAAAATCATTTTAACCAACAAATGATTAAACAAATGATTCTCAAAATCATGAAATTATAACGCCGAAAAAAGGCGGTGGAATTTTTAAGTGCTGTCGAATTTTAAAAAATTATAGTATTTTTCGAAGTTCTTTCACCTAGAAAAATAAATAAGTCGCAACTTGGCGCACCTAAGTGCTTTAAACTCACAGATAAATTGTAATTTTAAAGTATCCATAACACTATGCAGTTAAGAATTATCTGGTCTGAAGAACGAAAAAATAGCTTAAATATTTAAAATATCGTAAAACTTTTTTCTTGCCAATTTGTCGAGATGAAACCTATTTCTCAACTGTTGTAAATTTTTAAGACCCCAGATGGTGCAACATTAAAATAACTACTCAAATATTTTTAAAAAATGGATTCCAAACGCTTTTCATTTTCACCAGACAATGGTTATATTTTTATTGTGACATTTCGAGCCTTTTTCATAGAGGGCGCTTGCAAAAGATTGACAAAACTTAATTTTACAGTCATGTTGGCTATTACAATCGCTCAACAATTATAAAAATTACATAAATGTGACATAGAGCTGCGATGGCTCAGGGGATAAAACGTTCGCCTTCCAATCAAGTGAACCGGGTTCGAATCTCGGCTATGGCTGATTAATACGAATTCCGCATCCGGCTTGCACCGACCCCAGTGCTGACGTGAAATATCCTCCGTGTTAAATGGATCATGGATTAGAGTCCCCTTGCCAGCAGGCTAACCGTGGGAGGTTCTCGTGGACTTCCTCTCCATGTAACGCAAATGCCGGTTAGTTCCATCAAAAAGTCCTCCACGAAGGCAAATTTCTCCCAAAAACTCGATCCAGGAGTTCCCTTGTCTTCTGGATTGTGTTCAAAATTACAAGGCTACGGAGCTGAACATTGGTAGTCGTGAACCCAAAATTTGGGTCGGCTTTTCAATGACGGTTATAGAATAAAATAAATGTGACGCAAGTGTAAATAGCATAAATATTATATCCTGTTACAGAGAGTTTCAGGTTAACAAATGTTAGCAGAGATTGAGAAAAACAGTCTCAGTGTTTTCTCGCTACCACTGAGACAATCTTAACAAAAGCTATTAGTTACATCACGGTGATCGGAGAGATTTTGTAGTTAACTTCAACTACTTCATTGCAAATATAATGAACTGCAATTACTACTACTTTTTTTAAATGTTTTTTTTTAGTACTTTCGACAATGTAGTTACTACTTTTAAAAGACGAGCTTAGTTGGAGAATTTAGTTAACACCCATGTTCAAAATGACTTTAAATATGACTTGCTTAAATATGAGGCATTATTTATAATATTTATTTATGTTTTCATGAGGCACTTTGTTATTCTAAATCATTTTTTTTAACCTTCAAATTTTTATTTCTCTACAACAAATATTTAATTTAGAAATGGCAGTTAAATTACCAAATATTTGCGAAGTGTTTAATGTTTTTTTGGGGCATTCATTTTCATATAGGGTTTTACATAGACATATCTGCGAAGGTTGTACCAATCAGATTCATAGCTTTGTAGCGTTTGAACCTTGTTACCACAATAATTTAACGTTAAAAGTTTTAATTAACGTTAGTTGCCAGAAATCGCTACTAAATACTGTTTTTTGTTGTGAGGTACAACTAACTGAACTGCCTTTATTTTTCAAGAGTAGCATACTACACTACAATACAAACTACGTAAAAAACTAGCGACTACAGTGGTTTCGCTACTTGTATCGCGCTACTTCCGACCACTGCCTTTACATTTCGGTAAACATAGACTCAACATTTTGTAGTGTTGTAAAAAAAGTAACTTCATAAAATAATGGTAGGCAGTTTACGCTCTAACTTATTCAATATTTTCTAGTGTTCACACTGTTGGGCATCACTTTGTTTGTCGCAGGCCATTAAGGCAAAGAGTGTGATTGTTCTTGTTTTCTAGTGGCGCCATCTATAGCCAAGAATTCAGCTTCTGTCATACCCATACGTCACACCCGTTTATAGGGAGAACCCATTCATCCCCATATCATAATTTTAGCCTGAACCAGATAATGACCAATCTCCGATTCAGTACCTCCAGAGGTTATAGGAACATGGAGGACTTTGTGACCCGACAGATTTAACATGCATCGGTCCCCATTTACTATACGGAGAGTCTTCGGAGGGCTTGATTCGAACTCCCGTCCTCTCAAACATGAATCTAGCTCCCTTCCAACCAGGCTATTTCCCCCTATTCATGACTTTAGTTTCGAAATATGGCAGTTAACATAATTCTAGATAGAAATATAGACATTTATATTGTTAATTATAGTATGGTGAGCATGTGTGTCTTAGTCCTCCAACTTAAATGACAAGAAAAAAATGACTGAATGACAGTCAAGCCTTGTGTCATTTTGAAAAAATTCATGGAAAACTTAGTGGATTAAAATCAATTATTGAATAAACATGTAATAGTACATTTCTAAACGAAGTCAATAAAAATTAAATATTGTCAACAAATAAATAAGACATTGTAAAAATGTCATTACTATTAGAANAAAATGGCGGGAAAATGTATCGAATTTCGTTCCGGTTTTTTGGTTTTCCGATTTCCGGATAACGGGTTCTGTACTGTAGTACATTTCCAAACCAAGTCAATAAAAATTAAATATCTTCAATAAAATAAATAAGACATTGTAAAAATGTCATTACTATTAGAAATCAATACTTCTGTCTCCACCTGTTATATCTAACCTTTTTTTATACATAGGAACTCAGAATTCATTGTTGCGAAATTTTTGTACTTTTTTCGTCGGAAAAAAAAATAGTGGAACAAGTGAATTTTTTTGTCCCCTTTATAACTGCCAAAATGGAACAATAAGCCTTTAACGACCACTGCTGGAAAAAAAATAGGGACGCTCTTTTTTTTCTGGAATGCTTTTCGGGGGCCCTGTTTAAAGGTTCGCAGTTTCATATTCTCCTCATCTGGCAATAAAGAAAAGCAGAAGATAAAAAAAGGAGTAAGCATAATAACAACTCAACACTGTGAAGGGGTTCGTGACGAAAGACGAAAAAAGTAGGGGAGTAAGACTTTTTTCATTCCACATTTCGTAATATACCATCCACCCTTCACATTTTTTTTCCTGTCCTGAATGCCTTTTAAAAGACGACAGGTGGTTAGCAATAGTTTTTTTTCTTCTTTTGAGATATAAGGTCAGATTAGGACTTTATATGGAACCATTTAGAAATAATGAAATATGCTTCGATTTATGGAACTTTCTATAAGCTATTGTTTCTTAGCAAAGTAATCAACAGGGAAAAAAAAGCTATACGAAATTCCCAGCAAGAGAAAATATTGATAAAAAACACAGGTTTTTATTAAAAAAAATTTCAGGAATTCATAAGGAATACAGTACAGCAGGGCGTGAAATTCTCACTCGCCATCGGCGACCAAATATTTAGGGATATCAAGTAAGTTTATTCTTGTAAAGTATTGTACTTCAAACTGCCTCACTTTTTCCAAACTCACTGTAGAAAAATACTAAAGATGGAAAAGTGTACTAAAATATTCATTAAAAAAAAGACCGAAACCTACGTCATTATATCTGTTGATATCTGATCTGTTAAAATCTCTAATCTGTTGATATCTATGTCATTATAACTGTTGATATCACTTAGGTTTTTCTTCCCTAAGAAAATATTCTTGAATTTGGTTAAGAGGCTATACATTAATTACTCGTGTAATTAAACCCAAATCTCTTTAATGAAGAAGTGAATGTTGCGATTTCAGAGTGGGCAGAATTCTAGTTTAAGAACGCTTTACAGATATGAATTCGCATGTTGAATAATTTAACAGTGAAGAATGTTCCCCAAATTTGCTGCCAGATTATAACATTTTGCGCTACTTCCAGTTTTCAGTTTCAACATTTTTTGTACTGTTTTGGTCACCAAAAAGTTCTTTAAAATTTATCCGTTAGTATTTTAAAAACTGTTGATATTTGTCGTGAAAACAGGGGAGAGCAAAAGGTTTAGTCTGGGTAGTTAGTATCTTTAGAACTGAAATTTCACTTCCAGCACTATAGAGATAAGTATAGCATATCGATAAATGGCAGTCATGGGTTTGCTGTTACCTGCGCCCTCTTATGTAGAAATTCTTAAACAAAGTTTAGAGAAAAAATTTTATTGAAAACTAGGAAGGAAAAATGAAGCACATCATAAGGAATTATTGTTTTCAGCGTTTAATGTGGCTCTTTCACTCCTTGCTTAGGTGGCTAGGTGTTTGCTGGCATAGACCTTAGACTTAAAAAAAAAGAAAAGGATCCTATGACGTTGAATCCCTGACCTACGTCAGCTGGCTCTCGAGGTAATCAATAACATCCCTCCCGGAGCCTTGGTCATCTATACGGACGGAAGCAAGTCTGACTCCGGTAGAACGGTCAGTGGTGTTTTTATGAGGACAGGCGAAGGAGAGCTCAACCGCCGACTTTGAAACCGGGACCGTGCCTCGGTCTTTCGATCAGAGTTAATTGGCATAAATGAGGCCTTGAGCCTAGTCATGGACTCTGGCGTACCTAACATATGGATATTAACGGATAGCAAGAGTTCAATTCAATATTTGAAGAAATGGCCAAGTATCTTGGAAAATTTGGGACAGGAAATCGTTATCAAATTGACTACTTTCTCTAAGATCGGCTCGGTGCACTTGCAGTGGATCCCCACCCAAGTGGGTATTTATCGGAATGAGATTGCTGATCGGCTTGCCAAGGAAGGGAGTGAACTTGCTACTCCCCCTTCCTCTAAACTACTAGTGACTGAGGTTCACTCACTGAAGTTAGCTAGGGTAAATTCAGCGTGGATGCACCCACCAGATCATGATTGGTATGCCGCCAAATGCCCCAGATTATCCCTGCAAAACACTTGTCCTAGATTAGCTCAAACAGCTTTGTCAAGACTTAGGACCTGCCATATTAAGTGTTTGACCTTCAGAGCGAAAGAAAAGACTTATGTCTATTGTCATTGCTCGCCCATCGCTTCTCCATCTCATCTTTTGGATTGAATTCGTGCCTCTGTGATGGTAGGTGGATCATGGGTTCTAGGAGAGAGAAGGCCTCAGCACGGGTTACTGATAAGTGATGGAGAGACTGTCTATGACTTGCTGATGCGACATGATCTTCTGGACTTGGTCTAGGGCTCTAGACCAAGGGGATAAGCAACAACAACAACAAGTGACAACAACAACAACAAGTGACAAGTCATACTCAAATTATCGTCAAAAATAATATTGCGCGATCAGCGGTTGCTTATGGGATAGAGAGTTTACCTCCCAATGTAGTGGGCCAGGTTTGAATCCCAGATCAGTTTGAATCCATATTGACTGGTTGAAACGAATTCTGCTCCTGGCGCACTGACCACGGTGCTGATGTAAAATATCCTCAACGGTAGGTGGATCATGGGTTCTAGGAGAGAGAAGGCCTCAGCACGGGTTACCATAAACAAGAAATTTGATCTTTTAGTAGTCGAAACGTAATGACATCTTTCTTAATTCCCCCACAGCCCAGCTTAGTAGCCTAAACGTAGTGGCATCTTTCCTCCACTGCGCAGTTTATGTTCGTTACGTCGGACTACTAAATTGATCCGTGCTGAGGTCTTCATTCCTCTAGGAAATGTTGGTTAGAATACCCCTTGCCGTCGAGCAAAACGAGGGAAATTTCTACGTTATGTAACGCAAATGTGGGTTAGTTGCATCAGAAATTGCCCTACGAAGGCTGGTTTGTCCTAATGCTTGATTTAAGATCTCCCTTGTCTTCTGAGTTTGGTTCAAAATTACAAAGATACGAAGTTGAACATTGTTAGTCACAAACTCAGAATTATGTCGGTTGTTTCAACAAAAAATTATTATTTTGTTATTTTTTTCTTGCAGCTCTTTTTTAATAGATCAATGATCAACTATCTCGCTGTTTTATTCTTTTAATGCTAATGTTTCGTTCTAAAGCTTGAATTTGATTATTTTTAAACCTAAATGACGCTAATCTTAACTACTCTTTATGAAAACAAATGTCTGGAAAATATAGCTTCTGCTATCTTATCAGTATGGTCGCAATGTCTCAGATTAGAAAAAAAAGTAAAAAAAAATAATTGCTGAGAGAAATGTTTGAACGTTGAAAATGGAAAACAAGAGCGTGAGAAAAATACAGTGAATTTAATAAAGTGAAACCTCTCGGAAACGACCACTCTCTATTCCATAGTAAAATGGTTGTTAATGGGGGTTGGTCGTTCTAAGGAGTTCCCTCCAATGCCTTCAAAATGTTATCGAAAGTAGATGATTTTTTCCCTAACAATTTTAATTTTAGTCAGTGTCATTTTCTTGATGCGGAAATCCCACCCGTGTTGGGGTCATGAGAATCGGATAGATAAATAAAATTTTGTCTCAATAAAAATGATCCCATCTGATGTAATTAAGTGTAAAAACCAACATACCAATTACGAATGATAGAATTGTTTGAAATGAATAAACAATTATGTTCTTGTTTAAGTTTGCATTTAATTTTATATTATAAAAATAAGTCAACATTTAAAGATAAGAAGAGGTATGTTTGTTTGAAATGTACAAAAAACGAATGAAANACCAATTACGATTAGAATTACGATTACGATTAGATAGAATTATTTGAAATGAATAAACAATTATGTTCTTGTTTAAGTTTGCATTTAATTTTATATTATAAAAATAAGTCAACATTAAAAGATGAGAAGAGGTATGTTTGTTTGAAATGTACAAAAAACGAATGAAATAAAAATAAAAATATGACCACCGAAGCCGACGTCTTCAGGGGGTACCGGCCTCGGTAGCCATTAAAATCAAAACCATTTATATTTGAGGCAGAAGCAAATGCTTAAAAAATCTCCCTCAGTACCCCGATGGTTTTGTATAGAGGTCCAGGAAAAACAAGATACATTCAAAATAATTAACAAATTAAGAAAAGAAAATCATTCAAAATCACCAGAAAAACTCACTAAGTCACAGGTCAAGCATCAACTTCAAAAGCAAGTAGAGGAAAAGAAAACACTAAAAACTGAAAAACCAACGCCCCCTATTATAATGCGCAGAAGAAGTTTAAAATGAAATGGAAAAGGTCAAGAGAAAGAAATACGTAGACAAATGAATAGATTGCTTGATACTTTTGTATTGATACTTTTTTCTGAAATTTCTGCTGCTTCTTAGCGCGTTTTTTTCAAAGAAGTTTTATCCTTTTCGAATTTAATTATTTGTGTTTTCTTTCTGCATTTGTTTGAAATGCTTATTTTTTTCTAAAATGATTTTTTTTTTTCTAATTTAACTCTCAACTCTAAAAATAAATCATTGGTGGCATCCTCTTTAGTGCACTCTGACTGCAACATGAGGTTGTTGATCTCTTTCAGAGATCGTAGAAAAGAGCTCACTAAATATGAGCCTCACACCAATGTTTTGTATGCATCTTAATCTACTTATTTGTTTTGTTAATATTTCTTATTTGACCTTATCTGCATTTGGTGCAGAGGATTGCCCGGTCGCTGGGGAAGGTTTCGATGTTCTCTCTTAAAGGTTTTCTTCAATGCAATGTTTACCCAAGTCAAAATTTTTAATGGTTTTTCACTGATGGACCCACATAATCTTGATGGCTACCATCAATAATTCCATAATGAGCCATTTTACTTTTTGATGGTAACCAACATAAGTAACCATCACCTCAATGTAGGAATTCGGACAGATTTATGATGGTCCAACATAAGAATAGCAACTTGTTTTGATGGTTTATTCACTTTGAACCATCACGAACTTCCATCATACTATCTTAGAAATCAAATGTTGGAACGATCTTGAGCAACCATCATCCCAATGTAGGAATTCGGACTGATTTATGATGGTCCAACATAAAAAAAAAACAAATTGTTCTGATGGTATATTCCTGAGAAGCAACAAGAATTCTTATTAAACCATCATGGAAATGTATAGTTTGAACCATCACGAATTGTTGGTCCATGAGAGTCAAACTTCTCTTGATGATTAACCATCATAGCATTAAAGTAGCATTTTCCGTCATGGAATGATGTAAATTTGTTAGCATATCAAAAACCATGAACACGCAAAGGAAAATGTTGGATGATGGTGACCATCAAATGATGTTGGACCATCATGAATCGCACTGAAGTCAACATAAACCATCAAAATTTTTTGATGGGACCATCATGAATCACACTGAAGTCAACATAAACCATCAAAATTTTTTGATGGGACCATCATGAATCGCACTGAAGTCAACATAAACCATCAAAATTTTTTGATGGGACCATCATGAATCGCACTGAAGTCAACATAAACCATTAAAATTTTTTGATGGGACCATCATGAATCGCACTGAAGTCAACATAAACCATTAAATTTTTTTGATGGGACCATCATGAATCGCACTGAAGTCAACATAAACCATCAAAATTTTTTGATGGGACCATCAAGAATTGTCATTTGAGTATGGTAAAATTCCGTGCCTCCCAAAAGAGGTAGCAAGTAGAGGAGGTCGCTGCACAGCATTGGTTTTTCCTAAAAGTTTCACCATACACGCATTTTGGAAGAATTATAATAATTATTCAAACACATACAATTTCAACTTTTAAAGAAAAAAAAACTTTCGTGACAAGTTTTTTTTTTTTTTTTAAATGTCAAAATTATTCCGAAATTGTAGGGGTTGATCAACAGTATCAAAGAGGTAGCATCCTCCTCTACTATATCACAATTTAAATATTTATTCGAAATGAGTTATTAAGGTTTTTTGATAGTTTTCAAAGTTTTTTAATTTCATAATTACAACTTTAAAAGATTATATAATTTAGTAAAGTATCGAAAAAAATTTAAAAAAATGTACTACAATCAACAAATTTCATTTTTGTTAAACGTTCACAGCGGAACATTTTAAACTTTTTTGATCATCCTTAAGAAAAATACATACTCATAACTAAGTTTAATTGAATTTCAGTTTAAACTTCATTCCAAATATATTAAAGATTAAATAAATCTTAACAAATACTCAACTATTTTCTATTCTACTAATATAATTTATTTTATTTTATTTTTTATTTACTTATTGTTAGAAAAATGCCGTAATTTAAACTGCTATTTAATGCTATTTATTTATAATTTAAAATTTCATATAATCACTAGCAATAAATGAAATCGAAGATTTTGGGCTCCTGTTGAATATTTTTTTTTCATTCCCAAAGTTACGCTTTGCTTTTAGCTACGTAGAATTCTTTTTTTTTGAAACACGTTGCACTCTGCAATGTAATTTCTTACACGCCTCAAACCAACCAGTTGGTAAGCACGCATTCGAATCATTCTCTGCGCATTGAAAAACAAAGAAAGACATAAATTTTTTAAACATTTCAACTCTGTAAACATTTCAACTCTGGCTTACGTTGACTTTTTGTTTTCTTACTATTATTTCGCACCTCTGAAAACTTCGTAAAAAGAAAAGAAAAAAAGAACTGCGTTGGAAGGTGAACAAAATTTAAAAAGGGAAATAATAATCATACACCATATCAAATCTTACATACTTCCCCAGAAATAAAATCTTCTTTATTAAAACACTTAATTCGAAATCAGATTGATAACTCAATACAAATAAGTAAAATGATGCAAATAAATTAAACTAACTAAATAAAACAAAATTTAAATTTAAGAAAAACATGGCATAAATGAAATCCTGAGGCAAAAATAGAATAAAAAATACATAGTCATAAAAATAAAAATACATAGCAATCTTCGAGAGAGTCACTATTGTAATTTTATTTCCGAAATAGTAGATTACGCTTATGTAAAATAGCGAGACATGTGAGGGCCCCCCAACTCCATAAATGTATGAGACCCTCTAAAATATGCAATATGAAGTATGTTTTTTACAATACATGTATTTAAAAAAATGGTATGTATGCTTTTTACAATCAACAATATGAGGTTGATTTTTTAAGTGTTAACGGAATTTAATTTACAGTTATTTTAATTAGTTGTTATTTAATTACTAACAATGTTAATTAAAATTTGTTATTATATAATTAATTTAAAAAGAAAACCGTGTGAAATGATCCCAAATATTCGTAGGCTATGAGCGGAAAATGAAAGAAGTATTTCAAAAATGATATCTTTCTTTCAACTAACTATATAAAGATGAGATAGATCTTTTATTTATTTATTTATGCTTCTCTCAATGGATAAGTTAAACAAATTTTTAACTTCGTATTTTTTTTTTAAATTCTTGAATTTCGCCCCTTTTTTACTCATTCATTCACATAATTATTTTTAAAAAAAACTATAACAACTCATCATGTTTTGAATCCTACAATCCTATCATTTATGCTCAGAAAGAACTAAAAAGAATGAATAAATTCCAGAGCATTTGTGAGCAGCATCTTTATTTATTTAACCTCATTCATTTATTTTGTTAGTCTACTACATAGATCTTGTTCATCACAACATTTGATGAGTATTTAGCTGGTTGGAAATGAAATATTATTCATATTCCAAGAGATTATAAATCCCTACGAGAAGCTGTGCTAACAAAATTATTTATTTTTACCACGTCCTGGGAATGTAAAAACATTTACAGCTTTTCTGTTCTTGAGGCCTATTAAATTAAATTATATATATATATATATAATTAAATAAAAGAGAGATTAACAAAAAATTAAGAAAAATAATAAGTTTTATATACTACTAATATGCTACTAGTGCATAGAGCCCCATGAAATTAGATAAAAATACCAAAGAAAATAAAAAAACATTCTTAAAAAGATAAAAAAAAATTAATAAATGAAATTTTTTAAAATATAAAAAAAAATTAAAGTGCCGAAAAACAAAATAAGGAGGAGATATGATATCGTCGCCAACTTACACGATTATATCTGTAAAATAGAGTGCTTTCTTATATTGCATTTACAGCCAAAGCAAAATATCGCAATACAATAGTCTGAGGAGCCATGAAAAAATCGAAATGAAAATGAAACAAATCAAGCAAAAATATAAACAAAAACAAAAAATACGAAATAAAAATGAAAATTCAAGAAAATACAGATTGAAACACATAATGTATGCATATATATATATAAAGCTAGCAGAGAACTCAAGCATCCTTTTATTTACTCACATCTTTCAAAAATGATTTAAAAATAATTTCGTAACTTGTTTGTCAGAATACAATGTATGAAATATCAGATCAGTTCTGTGTTTCAGTCAGTAAAAAAGCGCTATATATATATATAGCATAATAAATAAGAACGAAAAAACATTCATACAATACAAGAAACACTCTAATTTGCGAATGTAATCGTGTGAGCTGACAACCAGATTAAATTTTTTCCTTATTTCGTTCAGATTTTTTTTTTTTTCTAAATTTCAAATTTTTATTTATTAATTAATTATTTTTTTTTGTTTAAAAACATATATTTTTTCCTTGTTTTTTGGTATTTTTCACCTTCGCCTTTACGTATATGTATATATAATTTAGCAGATTTAAGCTATATGGATAACATTAAAACATTACAACGAACATTTTTAGTTACATTACAAACATTAAAACAGTATAACAAACATTTTTTGTTTATTATACTATTTAAATTAGTTAATAGCACTATGGAACAAACTTCTTTTGCATTCATACCAATGCTTGATATTACGTTACTCGGAAGAGATTTCAAATCTAAATTTTACTCTGTTTGGAAAGCTAAATATTATTTTCAGAATATTTTTAGTTTAACTA